>NC_138551.1:100425118-100737294 GCF_964273705.1 Natrix helvetica | reverse complement strand
TGCAAACAAGCTAATAGTTTATGATAATTTTTGCATCGCCTTTGTATGTCTATCACGGCGTTGCCTCTAGCTGTAATTTTATAAAGAAGCTGTAAAATATCATTTAAACAAGTTCATTTACACATAATTATTATAGCAGAATCACATTATTCAATTTAGATACCCCAACCTATTAACAATCCATGAACTAAAATGTAATTAAACTATTTTCCTTTTATGAACCTATTCATTACATTGTGTAGGGGATAGATCATACAGATTCAGTAAGACTTTTGGTACTTTGTTGTTACAATTGACAAGTCTGGAACTTATTTTGTGCTTTTAATTATATTAAAAGTAATTCCAGACAGCTCAGATAAAGAATATATTTAGAAAAGGAAGGCTTAGAGATGCCAACAATGGTGCCATCCAGAAATGTATATTTCTCTCCCACATAGTTCCTACACATTTAAGTATGGAAAATATATGATGAGAAGTATTCTTATCCTTGAAAATATGATTGGCTTTCTAAGCTAAGTTCTCTTCCCCCTCTTTAAATATAATTTAAAGTTAAATCATCTTACAATAACATTCTTTATTATCATACATTTTCTGTATTAACAATAAATGGAATTTCTGAAGGCATGTAATTATATATCGTAGGTATATTATACATTTAGATATGCTCCATAAAAGTAGACAGAAAGTGAATGTATCTTTCATTGAAAGTTAAATTGTAAAATGTATGGTTTGGTTGCATAAATAGTTTCTTTTTACTGTATTGTGGGAAAAAGAAATGCATCAGAATCCAATCTTTTGTCCTGCTCTCAAAGCTTTAGAGAAGTGGGAGAAGGCATTAAGCTAAAATGAAACAAAAGGTTTAGTTCATTTGCAATAGCCTTTATACTTTCAGTAGCAATAGCAATAACATTTAGACTTATATACCACTTCATAGCACTTTACAGACCTCTCTAAGTGGTTTACAGAGTCAGCATCTTGCCCCGAACAATCTGGGTCAGAAGGATGGAAGGCTGAGTCAACCCTGAGCCGGTTGGGATCGAACTCCTGGCAGTGAGCAGAATTAGCTTGCAATACTGCATTTTCCAGGGCGCTGCTCTGGAGAGTCCAAAGAAGGGTTAAACACAGCCAATCTGCCCAGAACTGAATTGAAACTTTAAGCCACGCCTCTGGTGCCGACTCTCCTCAGATTTTTTCAATTCAGCTAGCCCAGTAGACGCTTTAAGATTTTCTCCAGTTCTAAGATTGATTCCTTGGACTCTCCAGAGGAAGAATAATTTTTTAAAACAGCATATTTAAGGATTTTTAGAGCAGGCTGGTGAGTTTAAAATTAAGTTTGTTTTTTTCCCTTTTTAATTGGGTTTTTCTCACCCTTTCGGCTCTCCTGGAGTCCGGGGCTTTGCTCTGGCTCCTAGAAGCCACAGGCAGCTGTTGGGGGAAGCGTGTGGGTCGGAGTGCCGACGCCAGCGCTGTTGGGGCACCCCTACTGGGGGCCGATTCCCACTGGAAGCCCTCCGTTGCAATTTGTGCTTCTAGCAAGTCAAATTGCTGCGTGGGCTTCCAGGGCAGCCATTTTGGCTTCTTCCCTCTTTAAATTTGGCGCGCAAAGCTCCGGTGAGTTCCGGCCGCCATTTTGGATTGCGCAATCTTCCGGCTTTACTTTTAAAAGTTTTTTGCCGCAGCTGCCTGGTGCCTGGCTCTTTGCAGGAGCCGCGTGGAGTCAGACTTGGCCGGTGTGACCGGCGACCTGGGCCCCAATCCAAGCAAGTGATAGCGGCATGGGATCGTGGCCTGCTGGGTCGCCTCCCTTACTCTCCTGCAGGCGCTGGGAGCGAATTCTGCTCGCGCCTAAAAGATTCCAAGCTACTTCAGGCCTTGCAGTTTCTCTGTCTCCTCAGGAGCATCGTGCTGCGGTGGGCTTTCTGGAGGTGGTGAGTGGTGGTTTTCCCATCCCCCTACTGCCCCAACCAGTGATTGTTACCATGGCAGATCAGGCCCCTGAGACTTCTGAGGGTGTCTCTTCCAGAGCCCCTGTAAGACAGGCCGGGAAAGCAGCCAGGGAGGCCATTAGAGGGAGTAAGCCTTACTCCAGGCATGGCCCCAAGCAGGGCTCAGGCCTAGACAAAGATGCATTAAGGCGACAGAAGGCCTTAGAAAAACAGGTTTCCAAAGCCCAACAGCAGGCCCAATCTTCCCTTTCGATGTCTCCTGGGGAGCCCTCCAGGGAAATTCCTCCAGCCCAGGGAGGCCCCATTTCTGATAGTGAAGAAGAAGGGGATTCCTTGGCCATGGCAACTTCTCCAGGCCATTCCATGGCTGATCAGGCTGATCTCTTTGCCTGTCCCTCTGATATGGAGGAGGGACCAGCTCCAATGGGGCCCTTAGCCCCTCAACAGCCGATCCCAGGGCCCACTCAAAGGGTTCGCCCCATTGAGGACCAAGGGCCTAACCTATCCACTGAAATGCAGGAAATAATTAACAGGGCCATTTCCCAGGGCATTGAGGCAGGCATGCGAAAAGGTGGCAAGCGCACTCGCAAGATCCACCATTTGCAACCCCACGAGGATTCCAGAGAGATGACTCCTAGCCTTCCACCTCCGTCCCTGCATTCTTCAGTGGCCTCCGATGAGTCAGACTGGGAGGAAGAAGAGGAATTTCTTCCTAGGCAGGAAGCTGAATTCTCTGGGGATGAGGCAAGCCCCGCCAAAAAGCCGGCCTTTTCAGGCTTATTTAATTTGGATAATTTCAAAACCATTTTAGATAAGGCTAAGATCTCAACTCACATGGGGTCCACCCCCCCAGCTCAGGTGGTTGTAGACCCTGATGATCTATCTGGGGATCTCTTTGAGGAACCCATTTCGGTCCAGGAAATAGTTCCTGTACCCAAGATGTTCCTCAATTTAGTTCAAAGACAGTGGGCGCAGCCAGCTACCATGGCTACCCCCAGCAGCCATGACAAGAAGCTATATACGGTGGATGCCAGCCTGGAGGAGCTGCTCAAGCTCCCTCCTATCGATCCCCCTGTAGCGGCTCTTACCTCCTCTTCTGTGCTCCCTCCTGACCTGTTGGAGGGGCTCAAGGCTGAGGACAAGAGAACCGAAACTGCTTGTCACAAGACCCATCAGGCAGCTGCATGGGCCATTAAGTCCTCCGCTTCAGCCTCTTTTTTCTCCAGGGCGGCTCTCCTGTGGCTGAGGCAGTTGTTGAGGAAGATACCTGCCAAGGACGTTAAAGTCAGGCAGGATATCAATAAAATCATGGCAGCCACAGAGTACGCTGCTGATGCCACTCTGAATGCTGCTAAGTTTGCCTCGCGTGCCCTAGCGTCTAATGTTACTTCCAGACGCCTCCTGTGGCTTAGGCACTGGAATGTGGATATGCGCTCCAAATGGAAGCTTGTTACTGCCCCCTTTAAAGGGGACAAGCTGTTTGGTGAGGTCCTTGATCCAGTCCTTGTGGAAAACAAGGACAAAAAGAAAGTGATGCCATCAGTCACCAAAAAGCCTGATCGTAAAGGTCCTGGCTCTTACAGGAGGCAGGCCTTTCGGAACAATGAGCCCTCCACCAGCTCCACCCCCTATCATCGGGCGTATCCCCAGCAGGGTGAGCGGTCTCAGGACCGTCAGTCCTTTCGAGACAGAGGTCGCCAGCAGCCCTTCTCCAAGCGGCCATTTCGGGGGGGCTCCGGCTCCCGACCCTTTAGGAGGTATAAATGACCATCACAGGTCAGCTCCCATAGGAGGGCGGTTGCAGTTGTTCCACGCCAAATGGGAGCAGACCATGTCGGACCAGTGGGTTCTTCAAACGGTCCGCATGGGTCTCACTTTAGAATTCTGGTCCCCCCCTCCCGGCCACTTCATCCGGTGTCCAGTTCCCTCAGGGTTAGTCAAAAGATCCCTCATGGAACAGGAGATAAGGCACCTCAAGGAGATCAGGGCCATAGAACCTGTCCCAGCAGGCCAGGAAGGAAGAGGGTTTTACTCCATCCTGTTTCTGGTCCCCAAAAACTCAGGAGGGTGGAGGGGGATATTAGATCTAAAGAGGTTCAATCACCACGTGACATATCGCAGGTTCAAGATGCAGTCCCTCCAGTCCATCTTGGGGGCATCAGGCCAGGCGATATACTAACGTCCATAGACCTCAAAGAGGCCTACCTCCACATCCCTATCCGCAAAGCCCACCGCAAGTTCCTGAGGTTCTCTTACGCGGGCCTCCATTACCTCCGGGACCACGGGTTCACCATCAACCTGGAAAAAAGTCATCTCGTTCCCACGACCAGACTGAAGCATCTAGGGGCCGTCATCGACACCACCACGGGCACAGTATCCCTGTCCCCGGAAAGGGTGGCCAGCCTTCGGGAGATGGTCGTTCAGGTGCAGCAGTCACGTCTAGTCAAGGTGGTTCAGCTCTCACAGCTCCTCGGCAAGATGATCTCGTGCCTGTCAATCGTGCCTTGGGCGAGACTTCACTCCCGTCCCCTTCAGTGGCTCCTGCTCCCATATCAAAGAACAAACGAAAGCAGCTCAACAAGACTGATTCCAGTTCCAGCAGAGGTACGTCGCTCTCTAAGTGGTGGTTGTCTCCGGCCCTGTTAAAGGGGTCGCCATTCAAGGAGCCAGTCAGGCTCACCATCACAACGGATGCCAGCCTGTTCGGTTGGGGGGCCCACTGCCACAACCAGCTCGCACAGGGCAGGTGGTCCCCTTCCGAAGCCGCTCACAGCATCAACTGGCTGGAGCTGAGGGCAGTCAGGCTTGCGCTGAAGCGCTTCCAGAGCACCGTTCAGGGCCACCACGTGCGCATCATGACAGACAATGTCGCCACCAAGGCGCACATCAATCGACAGGGGGGAACGCGCTCCAGATCCCTGATGAAGGAGGCGGAGCTCTTGGGTCGATGGGCGGAGAGGTATCTCCTTTCTCTTCAGGCGGAGCACATCTCGGGCACGAGCAACACCCAGGCGGACTGGCTGAGCAGATCCACAGTCGACCACTCGGAGTGGCGTCTACATCCGCTGCTGTTCCAGCAACTGTCCCAGAGGTTCGGCCTCCCGCTGGTGGACCTGTTCGCCACCGCGGCCAACGCGCATCTTCCGCGGTTCTTCACAAGGTTCCACGACCCGAGGGCGGAAGGAGTCAACGCGCTGCACGGCCCGTGGCCGAAAGGTCTGCTTTACGCTTTCCCCCCGCTACCTCTTCTTCCCAGAGTCATCAGGAAGATCCTAGCAGAGGAGGCGGAGGTGCTGCTGGTAGCACCGTACTGGCCCAGGAGAACCTGGTTTGCAGACTTGGTGAGTCTTTCGATCACACCACCGTGGCGGATTCCTCCACAGGACATCTCTCTCAGCCAGGGGGCCCTTCAACATCCAGAACCCCAGTGGCTGCAGCTGGCCGTCTGGCACTTGAGAGGGATCTCCTAAGCAGAGGCAAGTTGTCAGACAAGGTGATTGGCACCATCCAAGCGTCACGACGGCAGTCCACGACGCGCATCTACGACGCCACTTGGAAATCCTTCGCCAGCTGGTGCACGGCTCATGGTACGCCTGCGCCCCTTGCTTTGGTTCCTGTCATCCTGGACTTCCTGCAGGAAGGTTTGGACAAGGGCCTGGCACCTAACACCCTGAGGCGCCAGGCAGCAGCCCTGTCAACCATCCTCTCAGTTGAGGGCTACGCATCTCTTGGCCGGAATCCGACCATCCGCAGTTTCCTCAGGGGAGCGACCAACCTGAGACCCCCAGTGGTCCACAGATACCCATCTTGGGATCTCAGTGTAGTGTTGCGGTCCCTCATCGGGCCCCCGTTTGAGCCCATTAAGACGGCCAGTCTCAGACACCTCACATTCAAGACGGTTTTTCTGGTCGCTATCACGTCTGCTCGTCGCATATCGGAACTGGCTGCCTTGTCAGTCAGAGAGGACTTGTGTCTCATTCGTAACGACAGAGTAATCCTGAGGCTGGACCCTTCCTTCATTCCGAAGGTCAATTCCTGGTTTCATCGGGCGCAGGAGGTGGTCCTTCCGGATTTTTGTCCGCATCCTCGGCACCCGAGGGAAAAGCGCTGGCACATGCTGGATGTGCGCAGGACTATTCGCAGATACATCAAGCGCACGGCCAGTTTTCGGAAATCCGAATCTCTATTCGTCTCCTTTCAACCAGCTTCTCAAGGCAAGAAGGTCTCTTCATCTACCATCGGCGGATGGCTGCGAGCCTGCATTGCTCTTGCCCACGTTTTACAGTCCGTTCCTGTGCCTCGCAATATCACAGCACATTCGACTAGAAGCGCCGCCACCACAGCTGCCTGGTCTACACAGGCACCGATTGAAGAGATCTGCAAGGCGGCCACCTGGACTTCTCTGTCTCCATTTGTCCGAAATTACAAACTGGACAGTTTTGCATCGGCGGAAGGGGCCTTTGGGAGGCGTGTTCTTCAGGGCATCCATACCAGCGGAGCGACCCTGATGGCTGAGCCTTCCCGCCCTAGTGACAGTTAGCTTGGGCATGTCCCTTCTTTGGACTCTCCAGAGCAGCGCCCTGGAAAATGACCATTGTCTTACCTGAAGGGTCCTTTTCAGGGCGCTGCAACGGAGAGTCCACCCCGCCCTGGGGTCTATTCTCCGCTGGTGTTTGTGAAGTCACAGTGTTGTTTGTTGTTTCTGTTATTGTTGTTGGACTATGTTTGACTTGTTCCATATTAGACTTCCAGTTGAAGTTTCAGCGCACAACTGTTCCACGTCTTCATTGAATAAATCTGAGGAGAGTCGGCACCAGAGGCGTGGCTTAAAGTTTCAATTCAGTTCTGGGCAGATTGGCTGTGTTTAACCCTTCTTTGGACTCTCCGTTGCAGCGCCCTGAAAAGGACCCTTCAGGTAAGACAATGGTCATTCTAACCACTGCACCACTACATTTCAATCTTCTTAAGTATCTGGCTATACATACTGTGATCTTCCAAAGTTTATGGCACTGAATATTTTGTCATTTAAGCTTCATCTGCTTACTCTACTGATGCCATTGTCCTCAAGGAGCAATAAGTGATTTTCTCTTCTTAGGCTGTATGGAAACCAAGGGATAAAGCTGAACTGAGCTACATGATTTTTTAAATTATTTTTTTTAATCTTCCTTGAAAAGGTAATTGTTATAATTTGTGATGCTATGTTGGAAAACTTCCAGGTAGATGGGAAGGAGGAGTCAAGTGGGAAACTAGCCTTGAATCCTTTCACAGCTGCAAGAGGCATAAACCTGACTCCCCCCCCCCCCGAGTTCCATGAAAACATATCTGATTGTGCCCAGAGGAATGCAAACACGATTCTTGTAATATAAGTAGAACACAATAACTTCGTTGATTTGGATTTTTCATGAGTGGATCTGGTGTTTGCATTTGACATGCTATGAGGTACTGCCAATCATAAATTCTTCGAATGAGCCTTGAGTCACTCATAGGAAAAACTGAAACACTTTCTATGTTCCCCTTTCTGAAATTCAGGATGTTCTTGTCCTCAAAGAGGCTCACCTTAGAAAGAGAGGTGGTCAAAGAATCAAGCCAATTTGATTTGACAGCTCACTTCTTCGTAGAAAATATCTGTCTGAAAGAAAATATCTGTCTGAAATAATGTTGTAGGATCCAATCTGGGTTGGTCTGCACTGAAATAAAATGCACTGAGAGATAAATCTGGGTAAACTACTGAGAGCATTTCAATATGACTTACCAGTATTGTATGGAGGAATGCCCAGTTGGAAAAGATGATCCAACATCTTAACATCTGTGCAAATTCAAAGAGTTGAAGCTCACCAGAGGAATATATCTAGCAGAACTTACCTTATTCTGCAGGATCTGAGTCGGTCACCAGGACCACATGTTTTGTCTTCTGAGGTTTCAAACTTGTGCTGGAGCCCATCCTCAGGGAGTAAGCTAACTACCAGATTGCAAGAACACAAGTGAGCAGTCAGATGAGGAGACCCGAACTCATTGGTAGTCTCACACAACAAGGACACATATTCAATTTTGCATCTATTGAGATTGTTAGACAAGCAGGCACAAAAACAGCCAGGGAAATGATTGAAGCCTGAGAAAGGGGGCCTTTGTCAGTCAACAGGAGTGCTGGTTTGCCACCAGTGATATGAGGTACTTAGAAGGCAAAGGCTGAGCAGCACAAGCAAATGATAGCCAACAATTTAAAAACCAGCCATCAACACACCCCAATCAACTTCCGAAAAGTCCCACATAACAGGCACCGTATCAATACCACACACAAAACTGCACACATTCTGCTAGAGAGAAGTTCCCTGAAGATGGGCTCCAGCTCGAGTCTGAAAGCTCGGAAGACAAAACGTCTCATCCTCGTGACCAACCCAGATTGGATCCTACAACATTATCCTGGGACTATATTTGTTATCTTATTCTATTGCATTGTAATCAATGCATTTTTTCTCTTTTTCTTCTGTTACCCTACACTTTTTCTTCTTCCCTTTTTCCTCTTCTACTTCCTCACTATTTTCATTTTTCTTTGCATCCTATATTTTGATAATCAAATAATAATAATAAAAAGTTTAACCAGAAAGAATACATCTAGTAGAACTTGGGAACCACTCTGTAGATGACTGGAGTATAATTGAATTGAATTGAATTCTTTATTGGCCAAGTGTGATTGGACACACAAGGAATTTGTCTTTGGTGCAGAAGCTCTCGGTGTGCATAAAGAAAAATAAAATAGGATACATTTATCAAGAATCATAAGATACAACACCTAGTGACAGTCATAGGTTACTAATAAGCAATCAAATTTTACTAGGAAACAAATAAAACAATATAAATTGTAAAGATACAAGCAACATGGTTATAGTCATAAGTGGGAAGAGATGGGAACTAGGAAGGAAGATAAGGATAATAGTAATACAGTCTTTGTAGGTAATATGACAGTGTTGTGGGAATTAGTTGTTCAGCAGAGTGATGGCATTCACGAAAAAGCTGTCCTTGTGTCTAGTTGTTCTAGTATGGAGTGCCCTATAGCAGCGATGGCGAACCTTTTTTGGCTCGCGTGCCACAAGTGGGGGGAGCGCAGGGGGGTCGTGTGCGGGTGTGCCACACCCATAATGCAATGTGCAACCCCCCCCCAGTGCGCATGCGTGCACGACGTGCGACCCCCCCCCATTTTTACATGCTTTTTTTGCCCTCCCCAGGCTCCAGAGGCTTTATAGGAGCCTGGGGAGGGCAAAAAGAGCCTCCCCCGCCCCCCCAGAGGCCATCCGGAGGCTTCAGGGACCGTCCAGAGGCTTCCCTGAAACCTTCGGAGCGCTCAAAAGGATCCTCCGAGCAAACCGGAAGTGACTTCTGGTTTGCTCGGGGATCGTTTTGAGCGCTCCGAAGGCGTCAGGGAAGCCTCCAGACGGTCCCTGAAGTCTTCGGAATGCTTAAAACCACCCTCCGAGGAAACCAGAAGTGACTTCCGGTTTGCTCGGAGGGTGGTTTTAAGCGCTCCGAAGATGTCAGGGAAGCCTCTGGACGGTCCCTGAAACCTTCGGAAAGCTTAAAACCACCCTCCGAGCAAACCAGAAGTGACTTCCAGTTTGCTCGGAGGGTGGTTTTAAGGGCTCCGAAGATGTCAGGGAAGCCTCTGGACGGTCCCTGAAGCCTCCGGAAGCCCTCTGGGAGGGCGGGGGAGGCTCTTTTCGCCCTCCCCAGGCTCCTATAAAGTCTCTGGAGCCTGGGGAGAGTGAATAATGGCTTTTAAAAAGGTGAACTCAGCTGGCCAGCGCGCAGCACCTCGCGTGCCCTGACAAATGACTCCGTGTGCCACCTGTGGCACGCGTGCCATAGGTTCGCCATCACTGCCCTATAGTGTCGTTTTGAGGGTAGAAAATGAAACATTTTATGTCCAGGATGTGAGGGGTCTGTAGTTATTTTCACAGCCCTCTTTTTGGGTTGTGCAGTATACAGGTCTTCAATGGAAGGCAGGTTGGTAGCCATTGTTTTTTCTGCAGTTCTAATTATCCGTTGAAGTCTGTGTTTGTCTTGCTGGGTTGCAGATCCAAACCAGACAGTTATGGAGGTGCAGGTGACACTCAATAATTCCTCTGTAGAACTGAATCAGCAGCTCCTTGGGTAGTTGGTGCAGAAAGAACATTCTTTGTTGTGCTTTTTTGATGACAATTTTGATGTTAGGTGTCTCCATTTTAAGTCTTGAGATATGGTAGAACCTAGAAACCTGAAGGTCTCTACTGTTGATACTGTGTTGTCTAGTATTGTAAAAGAAGGGCTTCTCCTAAAATCTATCACCATTTCTACCGTTTTGAATGTATATGAACATGAATTCATATCTACTACATATTGCCAATTATTCATTTACTCCTTCGACCTCATGCAGATATGAACTACTTCTAAAGCACTGTAATAAATCACACCCAGGTTGTATTACCAGCTTTCAGAAAAGATTAATTTTAAACAATTAGCTTTAGTTCCTATCTCTGGAATTCCAAAAATGTTTATGGACTTTTTGAATCTATTTAACAGACATGTAACAGTGAAGGTGATAGCAGCTTAATAATTGAAGAAAAATAGGGGAGGAGAGTGGATTATAATGTAAAAACAAAATTGGAGAAATAAGTGCTTGGAAATATGCATCAAAGACAAAGCAACGGAGGAAAAGTTATTTTCCTTGGTCTCCGTTTTCCTTAAAGACAAACATTAATTCAAATGTTGGCAAGTAGCTCACTGCCAAGAATGAAGTGCAGATTTATTTCCAAAATCATTATTATGATTTTGGCTATTTTCCACATGTGCAAAGGTCCATAATTTATTTATTTATTCATTATTTAATGTGCATTAAACAAATATTAAACATACAAGTATGCCACCTCAATAAAAATGTCAATCACTTTCTAAGATCAAAGGAGACTAATTCAAACTTGCCACTGATTTGTAAAAGCTGGGAAATCCAACCTAGATATTCAAGGAAAAGCATAAATAACATCAATTACGGGTCTTTCCCTCAACTTCCTATAAAGGTAATTGACTGGAGGACAAATTTTATTTGATCTTTTGAGTATGTGTAATAAATGCAGATTTACTGTAATAAATGCAGGGGCAATGTGTTTGGTGTAGCTGTTAAGGCACCAGGCTACAAACTGAGGGGCCATGAGTTCTAGTTTTGCATTAGGCACAGAGCCCACTAGGTGACCTTGAGCCAATCATTCTCTCTTGGCCCCAGGAAGGAGACAATGGCAAACCACTTTAGAAAAACCTTGACAAGAAAACTGCAGAGACTGTTCCAGACAATTGCCAGGAGTCCAAAACTGATTTGAAGCAGTGGTGGGATTCATTTTTTACTACTGGTTCTGTGGGTGTGGCTTAGTGGGTGTGGCATGGGAAGGCTACTGTATAATCTCCATTCCCTCCCCACTCCAGGGGAAGGATACTACAAAATCTCCATTCCTCCCCACTCCAGGGAATAGGTGGGGGCAGGGGCAATCAGAGGTGTTATTTACTGGTTCTCCGAACTAATCAAAATTTCCGCTACTGGTTCTTCAGAACTGGTCAGAACCTACTGAATACCACCTCCAATTTGAAGGTTCAAAAAAAGGGGAAAGCATTAAACAGATAGCTAAGAAATCTTTAAAAAGTCAATTAATACTGGACTAAGAGCTTCTTCTTCTTTTTTCAAAAAATTTTATTGGTTTTTTAAAAACATTTACTAGGAAAAGGGTATCTGGAATAATATACAAATTTTGGCAGTTGCAAGTATGGCAGACGCCCCCTCCCTCCAAACTCATAGTATACATCTAGATATAAAACATTAATACATAATCATGTAAAATCAGCATATAGAAATAAAAGTTTTCAATCAACTTATATATTATAACATATTTTCTAAATATAATTTCACTATTACTTTCGGTATGTTTATAGCAATGTGGTTTTCTTATTCATTTTTGTGATCTGAGCTTTCTTGGTATTGCCCCTTCCCCCCCCCCCCCCCCGCTGGCAGAGCTCCGGCCCCTCCCGTGTCCTGTATAACCGTTGTAGAATCTTCTGTTTTTTCTAGGTTTGCTTAATTTTTTTCCATAAAGGCCTGAGCCTCTATGGGTGTATTAATTCTAATTCTTGTCTCCTCCCAGAATATCAACATCCCTTCAGGCATCAACCATCTAAACCACACCCCTTTCTGGTATAATTTATTTGCCAATTGCGAATAACTTTTCCTTTTCTCCCTAATTTTTTTTGGGATCTGCTTCAAGATGGTTATCTCCCTATCGTGGTATGTCAATGTTTGCCCCCTTTGTACACCCAGAATTGCGTCTCTTGTGCTTTTCCTAAGAAATTTAATATGAACCTTCCTGGGTACATTGTGTGTCCTAGCGTATGCTGAATTCACTCTATAGGCCAAGTCTGTCTCCCACTCCATCTGTTGTTTGTCTTTGTGTATGTATTCAGCTAAGATGTTGGTCATAATGTCCCTTATATTTTCCCCATCTGTTTCTATAACATTTTGAAATCTAAGATAAAAGGACATTCTCTCAAACTCTGTTTTCATTTGTTGAATATCAAGTTCTTTGTTACTCTTCTGTAAAACTTCCACCCCCCTCCTCGCCTCCGCCACCCCACCCTCCACAAGGTCCAGTCTCTGCGAGTTCTTATAAATTTGGACTTGATTCTCTTTAATTTCTTCCTTCATTTCCTTTAGTTGTTTCTTAATTTCTTCCTGGCCATGTATGAGTTGTTGAAGCATTTGCAGCAAATCCAACTCTGTGCTCTTAGGTTGCATCATTTCTGTAATCTTTGACTGTGTGGCAGGGCTGGATGTTGCAGATGTCGGTGCAGAAGTAGCAAAGCCAGGTTTTCCAGGTGGTGGTCTTTTGGGAGACATAGTTTATAAAACAGAGAAGTCAGTCAGTGTAGAGACTGGACAGCTGGAGAAGTAGAGCAGGCAGATGAGTCCAGGAGGCAGAAAATCCAAACAAGTGAGAGTTTCTTTGGTCAATCTAGCGTTAAGAAAAGGTTTCCTCTCCAGAAGGTTCAGGAAATAGCAATCCACAAGAGATTCCTCTGGGTAGTACGGAGACAAAGACCGGAAGCCTGAGTTTTAAAGGTGGAGTCAGGTTTCACAGTTCATGAAGACAACGGAAGTGTGCCATCTTGCCCTGCCAGCTTTGGGCTCAGAGGCATAGTAAAATTTCAAAAGTTCACAAAGTTCTCAGGTCATCAACAAATTATAAAACTAAGTCCAGTGAAAATCACTTTTACAGGGGTGAGGCATCATTAGTTGGCTCTCCCCCCTCCTCCTTCCTCCTAGGGGCAAAAGCAGAATTTTTTCAAGCCGCTTGTCCAAGGGGGGGGGGAAATCCACCCCCCCTCTAACCGCACCTCCAGCGAAGCTCCGAAAGTTTAACTTATAATCTTGCTGAAAAGTCCATCAATTCAACAAAAAAGGAATGGAGAAAGGAAGCATCTCACCATACCGCCGCTGCTTCCTTCAATTTTATGCTGCCCGATCGGCATGGGGCGAGACGCAGGCGCGCCCTCCAAAACTGCTCCCCGGTGCCTAGAGCAAAGCGGAGAAGCCCCCACCAGCCGCCGCCGATGCCAGGGCCCTCCGCGAGCCGCTCCCTCGGCAGGACGCCTCTTCGGGGCGTCCTGTGCCCCCCCCAGAAGCGGGGGAAGCCCACCGGGAGAGCGGGAGCGGGCAAAGACTTGCCCGTCGCCGTAGCCGCCGGAACCAGAAGTCCTGGACTAAGAGCTTCTGTTGTTATATTTAACTATGAGTTCACATCGCAAAGAGATGGCAGCTGTTCTTAATACAAGATTATCCCATAACAGGAGATCTTGTTGGGTAAGGAAATGAAAACTGTTCCATATCCTTACATTCGGTATCCAACTTTGAAACAGAATTCTGAACAAACAAGGATCGGGAGGATCAACTGGGGATTATGAAAAGGTCCTCAGTTTGGAAATGCCTCATTCCAATCAAACCCAAAAAGCAAAAACGAATGCTTGGTGAAGAGCCAGAAAAAAGTGGAAGACCCCTTAAAAAAATATTTAAAAACTTACAGTCAATATAAATGTTTGTCTAAAAGTGTGGATTTATTTAAGACTTTTTGCCGGATGAGGTATAAGAGTAAATAATGACCTTAGAAAGCTCTACTAAGACCAACCCATGTTGGCAGAGGGAGTAAAAATCCCCAGCACCACCGCTCTCCACGGTGAAATATAGAATATCAAATTAAATCTGCTCCCTCTTCGTGATATTCAAAATCCGCCATCTTGTTAAGTCGCCCGTCTTAATTCCCATTCTTCATTTACACTGTAAGTTTCACCTCAGGATAGAAAGGACTCTGCTATCTGCTTGTTTAATGGGAAGTGGATTTGTTAAATCAGAGTTCCCCAATGTTTCTGGCTTTTCAGACCAGGGGAGGGGGAGGAGGGGATGTGAGCGGCTGTTGTTGTGGCCCACCAGCGACCACTGGAGCTGGCAGCAGATTTGGACAGTGAGGAGGTTGGGGAGGAACATGGGCCAGTCCTGGAGTCTGGGGAAGGCTGGGATGAGGGCTCTGTGTCAGAGGCAGAGATGGGTCCAGGGCCGTCTGACAGTTATCAGCTGCCTTCGGAATCAGACATCAGTGAGGCAGAAGAACAGCTGGAGTCTGTTCCCAGTGTGCGCATGCACAGAGTTACCAGACAAAGGGAACAGCTAAGGAACATGTGTCGAATTGGGGTAAAACCACAGGGGGACTGTGAATGGCCCCTCCCATATGGAATAAAAGAGGAGAGAAAGGGGAGGGGAGTTTGCAGGAGACAATTAGTTCATTCCTGCATTCTTGCCAAGTATTGCGGTGTCTGAAAGATATCAGCCTGGCCACTCTCCAAGCCTGATAAAGGTCAGTAATTGTGAACTAACTTGAAAGACTGTGGGAGAGGAAAGAGTTGCTGGAGAGGAATTAACTGTAAATTAAATAAAAGGGGTTTATCGGTTCAGTTCCAAGTGGGGAGAAAGACACTAGAAACATGGTGGATGCTTGGAAATATGGTTTTTTTAAAAAAATATTTTTTATTATTTTTTATTTTCAAAACAAACACAACACATCCTTCTTTACATACTGTAGAAAGTGTATTTGTTGGTTACAAAAAAGCTTTCGTGCATCTCTTCCACAGTCAACAAACATAATTCATATTAACTCAAGTATTTTAACTCAGATATTTATACATGTTACCATCATCATACCTCCATTTTCATTTGACTATAATTGTTTAAATATCCTTCATCATAAAATATACCAAGATTTAATACATAACCACATACTAGCATTTCATTTACTATTTCTAAAATCCTCCAATAACACTGAATCTTTATATCCTATTCTAGCTAAACATCCATAATATTTAATAACAAAGTTTTCTAATCCTTCTTTCCAAATCACTGTTTACAATTTACATCCAGTTTCCTTATGTTGTACCCATACCTGTATCGACGTTGTTATCATTATCCCTCCTTTATTTAACTATATCCTGCATCATAACATTTCCCCCCTAATAATCAAGAGTTAACTGTATCTAACTTAGTTCTTTTTTATTAACCTTTATATATAATCCAAAAGGATTTCTAATCTTCCTTTCATGGGTACCATTCAATATTCATATCCAATTATTACTTATCATAACACTACACATTGTATACATTATTATCATTATCAATTATTTATTTAACTATATTGTCACTACATTTCACTAAGTTTAACTAGTTTTAAATTATACTCTTCCATCTATCAACCTGTATCTTTCCAGTAGCAAAACAATCTCTTCTGCCATTTGTGGTGTCAGTCCTCTAATCATCTCCTTAATCAACTTTGTATGTACCCCTCTTAGCAAATCCTTGCTTATAAAATATCTCATGTAATTTCAATGCCCTTCTTCTGTTTCCTTAATCAGCTTATCTTTGATTATCGGTAGTGTTATCAATGATATTGCTAATAAAATTTCTCTCTTTAAATCCATAAATTCTTTTGTTTTTTCTTCTTCTGTATCTTGCCATCTGGGGTAGATTTCCCCTCCATTTAATTCCTCTTTCAGTATTCCACTCTTTCCATTTTCAGAGACAGACCAATCACCATAAATATCAGCAATTTTAATTTCTTTATATTCATTTTCCTCTTCGATTTTTAGGATTTTAACCACCACTTTTTCTACTTGATAAACATCTCCAACTTCTTCATCATATTTTGCTGTTAGATGATCTAAGTCTTCCAACTTCTTCTCTATCCTTTCATGTGTTGGATAATTTCTGTATTTCTGAGACTTAAAATTTCTTTCTGCTGTTGAAATTGTGCCATTATCTCCAGCTAACAAACACTGCTGCTCTAGCTTGGAAGGTTTTAACAAGATTAAGCAGAGATTAACAATAACGTTTTATTTTCACCTTTCTCTGGTTCCTCTTCTCCGGAAAGATGGTTTGAATGATGGACAGGACCAGTGGTGGGATTCAAACTTTTTTACTACCGGTTCTGTGGGTGTGTCTTGATGGGCGTAGTGTGGCTTGATGGACATGGCAGGGGAGGGTTACTGCAAAATCCCCATTCCCTCCCCATCAGCTGGGACTCGGGTCACAGAGAATAGATGAGAGAGAGAGAGAGAGAGAGGGAGGGAGGGAGGGAGGGAGGGAGGGAGAGAGAGAGAGAGGGGGGTTGTCAGACTCCCATGGGGCCATGCAGGAGTAACTTTGTAGGTTGTCTGTGTCCCAGGTTTGGTTGAGCCTTGCAGGGTGATGAAGTATGATGGGGCTTTGGGCAATTCCTTTTATGGCTCTGCCTGAAGGAGGTAGATCTTTGTTATGTAGAATTGACTGTCTCAGGCCTTAATACCCCATTGACAAAGGTGGGGGGGATGAGTTCTTGCCTCCTTTTTAGGGGGAAATATTCTGCCCTTTTAATATTTCCTAAAATATCTCATTTTCCTAGGAGAGGGGTGGTTGCTAACTTCCTACAGTAGGGCCTGCATTTTTGAAGTGATCGCCTCTGTCGTGTGGTTTTTGTTCATGGGCTTTCTAATACATTCAGAGTCCCCTCAGGCTGTCCAGCACGATGAGACGCCCACCCTTCCCCATCCCCATCATTGCAAAGCTTCCACAGCCACAGATTAAAACCATGGAGCGTCTCTGCCACAAAGCGAGTGGTTAGAAGAGTCCGTTAAGGAGAATATTATCCCATTTTCTCTTCCGTGAGGAGATCGCTCCCTTCTCCTGAAATGACGAGCCCGCTAGTTTAAATTTGTGTTTTACCTCAGTGTTCCAAATCCAATTGCTTTTGATATATCAGGGGGAAACAGTTACGAAGGAACCACAGGGTAGAAAAAAAAAGCATATATTTCAGGCTTTTTCCCAGCTCCCATTATTTGGGCTGTCAGCCCATCATTGCCTAAGGTGTCTTCCAGCATTCTTCTTCTTCTTCTTTTAAAAAAAAATGCTTTTCCTCTAATGGCAATGTTCTTGCAATGGGAAATGTAATTTTCCACTCCATTACAAGCAGTGTGTAAAAAAGGCCCTTTTCCTCACTGCGCACAGATCAGTTTCCACTCAAGTCCTAAATATTAAGATAGCAAATGCGACTTCAAATACAGGTGCTTGTCATGAGGTTGGACTAACAGCCTGGATCAGCCAGGAACAAAGATGGTACATTCAATACTTGAGCGTTCATCATAATTTAACAAGAGAGAGAGGGAGGGAGGGAGGGAGAGGGAGAGGGAGAGGGAGAGAGGGAGAGAGGGAGAGAGGGAGAGAGAGAGAGAGAGAGAGAGAGAGAGAGAGAGAGAGAGAGAGAGAGAGAGAAGGGGAGCTGGTCACAATGTTTTGGTTTCCAGGTTGGTGCAGGAGGCTTTTCAGGCCCAAAATGGAGCGTGGGGGGAGGGGGGGGCTCATAATCCCCCACTTTCTTGCCAAGTGCCTTTCATTGCTGTACCAAAACCGGGTCTCTTAGATTTGTACATGAATATTTGAAGCCCCATCCAGTTACTTAGGTAGAATCTGAGTTGCCTTATTAAATAAGCAGGGTAGAAGATGCTCCCAGTTACTTTAGGGAGGTGACTTACTTTCCCAGCAAGTAATCTAGAAGTGCCAGATGACTTTATTCAGTGGGGCCTTGTGACATTTCAACAGGGAGATGGAATCATCTTGTTAATTTGGGATTGCTTTGCACCGTGTGTGAAGGACCAAGTTTGTGCCTTAAAGGTGCTGCTGGATTCCATTCAGATTAGCATCGCTTTATAAAACATTAGTAAGGCCACACCTGGAATACAGCATCCACATTTGGTCACCACATTACAAAAAAGATGTTGAGGCTTTGGGGGGGGGGGGCAAGGGAAGTGCAAAGAAGACCACCTGAGATGATTAAGGGCCTGGAGATCAAAACATGTGAAGAATGGTTGCAGGAATTGGGCATGGCTAGTTTAAAGAAAAGAAGGACAAGGGAGAACATAGTAGCAGGATTCCAGTATTTGGGGGGCTGCCACAAAGAAGAGGGGGTCCACTTATTTTCCAACACACCAGAAGGTAGGACATGAAACAATGGATGGAAATTAACCAAGGAGAGAAGCAACCTGGAACTAAGGAGAAGTTCCTAACAGTGAGGACAATTAACCAGTGGAAGAGCTTGCTTTCTGAAGTTATGACTGCTCCATCACTGTAGGTTTTTAAGAAAAGACAGGACAACCATCTATCTGAAATGGTCTAGGGTCTCCTGCTTGAGCAGGGGGTTGGACTAGAAGACCTCCAAGGTCCTTTCCAGCTCTATTCTGATTGATTGACTCTTTGTTCAACTGTGGGATAGCATACCACCGTCAAACGTGGAGGAAACATTCAGGAATTGAGAGCCGTAATGACACTGCCAATCCAGCCAGATGATCGGAGAGAGACTGATCGTCTCATGGAACTGACAGATGAGGTGTCTAAGCAATGAACAGCACTGCAGTTCCCCATCCCATCCTTGATCCCGGGCTGAACATGTACACATCCAAGATGGTGCCCTTGTCAAGCGATGTGAATTTCAGAGGTCGCACCTAGTAGCAGGCCAGATTTGAGGCATTATGTTGCCAAACTGCTTCCTGTCCTGAGAAAATAGTACTGTTAAAAAAAAAGGTGTGGGGGGGATGACTTTGGCAGAGAGGGACAGAAATTCTAAACAGGTGGAGGCTTTTGACAAATTTTGCAACATGATTTGAACTTCATGATGATGATGATTGCCCTGTCAATCATACCCTTCAGTTTCCGGAATTCATCCAGCTCTGCTTTCCAAATTTCAGTATGTCAAAAGTGCTAATGTAGGCAACTTGGCTAGCAGAGCTAAAGCAGTGAAGTCTAAAGTCAGAGAGAGAGAGAGAGAGAGAGAGAGAGAGAGAGGGAGGGAGGGAGGGAGGGAGGGAGGGAGGGAGGGAGGGAGGGAGGGAGGGAGGGAGAGAGAGAGAGAGAGAGAGAGAGAGAGAGAGAGCGCGGCAGAGGTGGTATTCAGCAGCTTCTGACCAGTTCTGGAGAACCAGTAGTGGAAATTTTGAGTAGTTCAGAGAACCGGTAGCAGACATTTTGAGTAGTTCAGAGAACTGGTAAATACCACCTCTGAGTGGCCCCGTCCCCATCTATTCTCTGCCTCCCAAGTCCCAGCTAATCGGAAGGAAATGGACATTTTGTGGTAACCTTCCCCTGCCACGCCCATCAAGCCACGACCACAGAACTGGTAGTAAAAAATGTTGAATCTCAGCATTGCACTTTGGGCCGGTCCTTTGCTGTTTCCAGGGCAGCCCTGTGGGCCAGGTCTAAGCACCCTGCAGGCCGGATCCAGGCCCCGAGCTTTGACTTTGATACCCCTGCTTTAATATGTGAAAATATAGTCTTATCTCTGGAAGTTTCAGCACCCATCAAGAAAAGACTGGGTGGCTATTTGCCCAGAGATTGGACAATTATTTGTATGAAATGGGACATGGTCTTCTGCTTGAGCAATGGGCTGTACTGTAAGATCTCCAAAGTCCCTTCCAATTCTATTATTCTATCTTCTGTCCGCCATTTTGTAAGTCTCTTGAATCAACTTCCTCATGAAGGAACTCTCCCTATTAGTACGGTTTGCGTTGTGATCCTGTTCCTTGTACCTTCCTGTTAGCGGAAAAGCTAATTTAGAGAGATTTCAAATGCCTTGGAATCAGTGCTGAACCAAGTGCATGTCACTGCATGTGTTATTTTAGTTTTCATGTATTTTTAGTCAACCAGCGCATAATAACTCTTTCTAAAGAGGTTCATTTCAAGGGGGAAATTATATTTCCTTTTTCAAAAGGTAACGGAGGAAAGAAGCAATGTTCTAAAGCGACTGTGAGGTTAGAAATTCTATTTAAGGAGCCAAAGTTAATTTGATTAGAAAAGATGCCTAATTAAGTTTCAGGACCATAACTTTGCCATTAAGGAGAATTCTTGGTGTCATATGTTTTGAAAGAAGGCAGATTACAGCTTAGGGGTAATTACGTCTCTTTTCTGAAATACTTTCCCCAATTCTATTAAAATGAACATAATCAAGGACCTCAACCCAATGAGAAAGGAATTCCTTCCTTGCTTGCAACTGAGCATGGCTAAACAGACATGATCTTCTTTCCATGACTCACAATAGAGCCTGATCAAAACTGTTGTGTCCAGGTTAGCGGTTGGTTGCTGCTGGCATTACTGCTGGTTCGGCACGCAAAAGGTTTTGCACCTAAAAGGCCTGCGCATGCGCACAATGTTAGAAAAGGAAAAAAAAATATTACATTTCTGCAATGAAGATTGTTCTGTGCATGCGCAGAACCGAAAATAAAGACGGTGGCACTGCCAATAGAGCCCGTTTGAGGCGTGGCAGGCCGAGATACTATCTACTTGGCCAAACCAGTCTGAACTGGTAGGAACTCCCACTGTGGTCCACATCAGTATAGAACAGTGATGGCTAACCTTTTTGTTGCCGCGTGCCGAAAGCGTGTCCCTGCACCCATAAGGCAATGCTTGTGCGCCATACACACCACCACCCCTGTGCATGTGCTCCCCCTCCCCCCACACATGCATGCGCGACCCTCCGTGCCCCATTTTTGGCCTAATAGGCTTCCCTACAGCCTCCTGGGAGCAAAAATGGGCCACATAGGGGTTTGCGTTGTACCCCCCTGTGCCCCATTATGGGCCTAGTAGGTCTCCCTAAAGCCTCCTGGAATCAAAATTGGTTTGGGGGGGCGTGCCGTACCTCCTGTGCTCCCTCCATGCACATCTTCCACAAGCGCTGCACCCCCTGTGTATGCACAGCAGAGCCCCGAAAATCAGCTGGCTGGTGGGAGGCGTGTCCGCATGCATGATGGAGCTGAGCTGGGGTGACGGCTTGTGTGCCCGCAGGGAGGGCCCTGTGTGCCACCTATGGCACGTGTGCCATAGGTTTGCCATTATGTGTATAGAAGATGGTATTTTATGCTTAGGAATATATACAGCCACAGCTAAAAACACAACTTGGCTTGCTCTGTTAAAGGCACAGTGAGTTACTATGATATCCATAATCATAAACAGTAACTGTGAGGGGGACCGTAGATGATCACTTGAATATGAGCTAGTGGTGTGCGGCGGCAGCCAAAAAAGCAAATATAATTCTGGGTTGTAAAATCCTAGTAAGGCCACACCTGGAATACTGCAACCGATTTTGGTCCCCAAACTAGAAAAATGATTTTGAGACTTTGGAAAAAGTTCAGAGAAGAGCAACTACATTGATCGAAGGCCTGAAGACTTAAAAATATGAGGAAAGGCTGCAGGATTTGGGTTTAGCTTAGTCTAAAGAAAAGAAGGACAAAGGGGCGGGGGACATACTAGCAGCATTCCAGTATTTGAGGGGCTCCCATAAAGAAGAGGGGGTCAAATTATTCTCCAAAGCATCTGAAGACAAGAAGCAATGGGTGGAAACTAATCAAGGAGAAAAGCAACCTGGAATTAAGGAGAAACTTCCTAACAGTGAGTACAATTAACCAATGGAACAGCTTGCCTTCAAAAGGTGTCGGCAATCCATCACTGGAGATTTTTAAGAAGAGACTGGACAGCTACCTGTCTGAAATGGTATAGATTCTCCTGCTTGAGCAAGGGGCTGGGCTAGAAGACCTCCAAGGTCCCTTCCAGGTCTATTCTACTCTAAATTCTAAATTCTGAGATAACCACCAGGAGTCCGTGGCCTGTGCCTGTAATATTTTTGTCTACTTTTAGAAGTCTTAATACTTTTCCTCCTATCTAAAAACAAACAAACAAACCTCTCAATTTTCCACATGGAAGGAAGAACATTCTATCATCCACAAACCTTTTGTAAAAGGTTTTTCTAAAGACTTAGTTCCCCTACTGCATCCAGAATGTTCTTGACTTTCTGGTTAGTATGTTTTTCATTTTCATCTTTTCCTTTCTGCTGCTATGCCAAGTTTAACATTACAGGAAAGGCAAAATCAGTAGTGGTGGCAGAGATGGGTTCCTACCAGTTCTGAACAGTTTGACCGAATAGGTAGTAACTTGGCCGGACACGTGACCGAACCTGTTCTATCCTCAGTAGCGCCATCTTGATTTTCTGTTCTGCACATGCGCAGAACAATCTTCATTGAAAAAATGTATTTTCCCTTTTTTAATGTTGTGCACATTGCACAGACCTTTTAAAGTGCAAATGTGCACGCACACGGAGCATCTGGCAACATTTTTTGGGCGCCAAACTGGTAGTAATGCCAGTAGGAACCCACCTCTGAATAGTGGGAGTGGCACACGGCCAAGGGGTTGCAGGAGACAGAGGTTGCAGGAGGCCGTTGCAGCCGAAAACGGAGCTCAGGAGCCCGTTTTTACTGGTAGAACACTCGGGCCACCACAGGCACCAACATGACAACATTGAGCTGGCCAAACCCATCCTGACCACGTCCCCTCCAGCCCCCCCCCCCAGGTCAAGCACAACCCTGATGCAGCCCTCAATGAAATCGAGTTTGACACCCATGACATAAAGGAAGGGATGGAAAGGGTTCAAATCAAGCATCTTCCCTGCTCTGTCCAACAATGTGAGATCTCCAAGTTTCCGCTTTAAAAACCTAACAGTGTGAAGCAGTGGTGAAATTCAATTTTTTTTACTACCGATTCTGTGGCTTGGTGGGTGTGGCTTGGTCCGCATGGCAGGGGAAGGATACTGCAAAATCTCCATTCCCACCCCACTCTGGGGCCAGACAGAGGTGGCATTTGCTGGTTCTCCAAACTACCCAAAATTTCCACTGACCTATCAGAACCTGCTGGATTTCATCCCTGGTGTGAAGGCAACCCACTCCTATGTGAATGACCCGAAGCAAACATTCTTTTCTCGTTAAGCTCCAAGGTGTCACCTTGGAGTTTAACGGAGATATTTACGCTTTCGGTCCTGATTATATTCTTTTCAATAAATACTTTTTAAAGAAAAAAATAACCGTGACCATGGTTTCCAATTTAGCAAGTCAGTTATAGTGGTATAGTCTTTATTGTCATTATACAAAATAAATATTATGTCAGCCCAAGTGGGATCAATACATGTGTAAATACTTGGCTGGCCAGCAGTAAGTTAGGACTTCACAAAGGGTCATTTTAGCCTTTGGTAGAACAATGGAAATATCTTCCAATTAATATGGGAGGTTTTGAGTTGCTACCATGTAGGACTTAGATGGCTTTCCTGTTTTTTTTTTATGGAGTTCATTTGATGCTTCATGATGAACTTCTAGTTGTTATAGTATGTATAGTCTGTCAAAACAGTTGCCAAGGCCCAGAGATAATTGCTTGAAGAATTGCAAGTGAATTATTTCTTATAATTCTGGTTCCAGATTTGTCTTCTAACTGTAGCACGCTATGCCAACTTCATTATGGTTTAACTTCAAAAGTTGAAATGTTGTCTTGATCCTCGTTTCCTAATTCTGATGTGTCTAACAAAAAGTGGTCCATTTTAGTCTAAATTCATAGATATAGCTATTCATAGAGCCCGGGTGGCGCAGTGGTTAGAGTGCAGTACTGCAGGCTACTTCTTCTGACTGCCGATTGCCTGCAATTTGGCCGTTCAAATCTCACCAGCGTCAAGGTTGACTCAGCCTTCCATCCTTCCGAGGTGGGTAAAATGTATTAGTATTGTTTTGTGTTTTCTAGAAGTGATGGAGGAGGTAATAGTTAAAAGCAGCAGCTAAAAATAGGATAGATAGATAGATGATAGATAGATAGATAGATAGATAGATAGATAGATAGATAGATAGATAGATGATAGATAAATGATAGATAGATAGATAGATGACAGATAGAAAGAAAAAGATAAAAAGAAAAAGATAGATAGGAAGATATGATAGATAGACAGATAGAGAGAGAGGATAGGTGATGCAGACAGATGATAGATAGATAGAAATGATAGAGAGATAGAGATGATAGATGAAAGATAGATAGATAGATAGATAGATAGATAGATAGATAGATAGATAGATATAAATAGAGATAGATAGAGATAGACAGACAGGCAGATGATAGATAGATAATGATAGAATAAATGAAAGATAGATAGATGATAGATCAGAAGAGGAAGATAGGAAGATAGAAAGAAAGAGAGAGATAGAGAGAGATGATAGATAGATGATAGAGAGAAAGAAAGAAAGAAAGATAGATAGATAGATAGATAGATAGATAGATAGATAGATTATAGATGACAGACAGGCAGACAAACAGACAGACAGATGATAGATTCTTTCATCTATCTGATGAAACAAAGAGAGAGATGATAGATGACAGACAGGCAGCTAGACAGACAGACATACACACCCATACATATCTGTATTAATCACTGTCCATTTTGACTACATAGTGGAAAGAGGAAACTTGAGAGTTCACCAGGTTGATTCCATATGGAACAAAACTGTGACAGAATCTAGATGTTCTGCTTCGGATACCACAAAACCTCCTCCCAGAAGGTAGCAAGCAAAACAGTTTGTCAAGAAGATCTTGCAGATCCTGCTCAAGCATCGCTTCTATGCTATGTCCTGGACAGAAGGAAGTGACCTTCTAATAATCTTTTCTGCTGTCCTCACCACTCTCCGCACCGCCTTCCTATCTGAAGCAGTTATGCAATCTGACAGGATGCTCTCGGTCGTCCCTCTATAGAAAGTGGTAAGGACAGAGGAAGGAAGATAAATAGGTAAGTTCCAGGCCAACTCTGAAGCCACAGTGGTCAACCTGAATGATCTGCAACAATTCAGACAGCCACTCAGTTGGAAGAGTAGATTTCTGTATCTATTTGCTGCCATCTAGCAAAGCTTTCAGATTCTGCTGGGATACGGGGAGGATGAGCAAAGTATCTGTACCATCCGCAGCCTCAGGAGTGTGGTATTTATTTATCAGTTCTTAATTGACTCGATGTTTACTCATGATTGCAAACAGATGATTAATTAACCCCAGACTTTTATGACTAGGATAGCGAAGAGATCATTAGAAAGAAAGATTGTAATAGACTTCTCTGCGCTCATAAGCCTTCTAATAAAGATTGACTAATATAATTAAATATAGCTTTGTAAGAAATGCCATTACACTGACTCTGGATTTTTTATTTAAACCCACTAGCCTGCTATCTTGAACTTATTAGCTGCAGGAGGGGGTTGAGAGACCCCCTGCCTCCACTGTTTATTCTCGCCACTGGCGATTAAAGCTGTGGTGTGGTTGGGCTTTGAATTCGAGAGTACTGTACGTTCATTGTTTCAAAGTATTTCTGGGTCAACTTTTCCCCCGTCATCAAAGGGAGAGAGGAGGAAAGAGATGATTTTAGCTCCGGGTCTTAAGGTGGGGAGGTCAGTGGTCTGCTATGTTTAGGGGCTCTAGCATTAGTTGACAGTCGCTTCACCTAGTTCACCGGTCCCCTTCAAGAAATTGGCATCACTGGAGTTTCAAGTGTAGATTGGACAACTGTTTAAACGGGATGGTATAAGGATCTCTTGCCTTGAGCTGGGGTTGGGCTAGAAGACCTTTGAGTTTCCTTCCAAACCTATGATTCTATGTTCCATATATACATACATACATATATACATATGTATGTATGTATGTACATACGTGCATACGTACGTATGTACGTACGTACATACATACATATACATATGTCTCTTTTTCTCCCTGAGTGCCCTTATCTTCCCTTTTATACAAGTGAAACATTGCATATTATTTAATGGTATCTAGGATACATTTAATCTCTGACAGAATTTGAAGAAATAATTTCTGGAAGCCATTAGAACAAAAGTGTGTTCTTTATCTGCAGATTGCCTTATTTAAAACATTTTATTTCAGTCTGGGGCGTGTGTGTGTGTGTGTGTGTGTGTGTGTGTGTGTGTGTGACATTTTACTTCTAGACTTTTCTTCCACTTAACCGGTGAATAATGGACTGTGGTTGGATAGGTGGAGGACAACCAAGGTGCATTTCAGTGTCTAATTGGGGAGGTTTTTTTTAAAAAAAATATGTTT
Organism: Natrix helvetica; assembly: GCF_964273705.1. Classification (NCBI taxonomy): domain Eukaryota; kingdom Metazoa; phylum Chordata; class Lepidosauria; order Squamata; family Natricidae; genus Natrix; species Natrix helvetica. Next base: position 100,710,828 of record NC_138551.1, on the reverse strand, counting down.
TTCTTATTTTTACATTTAAAGCAATGCAGTACCGCAGAGTTGAAGTGACCATACATTCACATTATACACAATTAGTCTCAACCATTAACTATTAGCCTACTTAGTGCATTATCTATCCTCCTGTTCAATCACAATATATACAGTTTGTTCCAGTCTTGTCACCTTGTCTTATACCAATCATAAAATCTGTTCCAGACTTCAAAATATTCTGATTCCCCTTTATTTTTAAGTTCAAGAGTGAGCCTATCTGCTTCCGCACAGGCCAACACTTTTCAAATTATATCTAGCTCTGATGGTGTATTTTCTTTTTTCCAATACTGCAAAAGTTATGCACGCCGCAGTTAGTACATGTATAATTAGATAGAGTACATTTTTCTTAAACTCCTCCGGTATTATGCCTAGGAGAAAAATGTCTGGTTTAAACAAAATTTGGTTTCCCACCATTTGTTCCAACCATGATTGAATCATTTTCCAATATGTTTTGGCCTCATTGCATGTCCACCACATATGATAAAAACTGCCTGGTGTTTTTTTACACTTCCAACAATTTGGGGCCAGATTTTTAAACATTTTGGAGAGCCGTGCTGGGGGGACATACCATCTGTAGAACATCTTATAAAGATTTTCTTTATACGCCGTAGCCAATGTTAGTTTCCGATTAAGTATCCAAAGTTTTTCCCACTTAGCCAATTCCACATTATAACCAAAATTTTTCAGCCAGGCGGCCATAGTTTCTTTGACATGTTCTTCCTCAAGTTTATATTCCAATAAAAATCTATACAGCACTTTGATCAACTTGTTTTCTGCCTCTATCAAAAGTTTATCTAACACTGTGTAATCTTTAGCAATACCTTCCTTCTTCCTGTCCTGTGCAAACGTTGATTTTATCTGTAAATAAGACCACCATTCTACTTGTACCCCTTGTGATGCCAATTCTAATCTAGTTTTAATTTTCCCCTGTCTATTCAATAACTCTTTATATGTAACAATATTTTCCATATTAATTACATTTAGGTATATATATGCTTCCATCGTAGATAGCCAAATTGGTGTTTCGGTATAGTGGTCGTGTTTAATTTTGTTTCATATTAATAACAGGGACTGTCTGATGTAATGTCTATTGAAATATTTGTGTGCAGATCCTTTTTCATAGCAAAGGAAGGCATGCCATCCTACTTGGAGGTCATAACCTTCCAATTTGAGTAATCTTTTTATTTCTCAACATTATCCATTCTTTTAACCATGTTAGGGTGGCCGCAATATAATAAAGTTCCCAATCTGGTACGCCAAATCCTCCTTTTTCCTTAGTATCTTGCATGGCTTTGAGTTTTATTCTTGGTTTTCTTCCCTGCCAAATAAAATTCGAAACCCATTGATTCAAATCCTTAAAAAAAAACCTTTTTCTAATTTAATTGGAATATTCTGAAATGGGAAAATAAATTTTGGTAGTACATTCATTTTTATGACTGTGATCAGGGACAATTGTAGTTTTTTCCACCTTTCTAGGTCTTTCTTAGTTTTGTTGATCAGATTAGTATAGTTGTCTTCTTTGATGGACGCACACCTCGCAGATAAGTGTATACCTAGATATTTCACTTTTTAAACAATTTGAATACCCAGTTTCTTCATTAACTCCTCTTTCAATTTGGGTGTCATATTTTTAACCAGCATTTTAGTCTGGTTAACTAAAATTTACTTGGGGGGGGGGGGGGGGCTAGCTGCCATCACAAATGGCTACTTGAACGGAGAGCTCCATGAAGAGCAGCTGGGTCTGGCGTCCGGAGGGGTTTCTTGGGGAGTTTTGTTCTTATGACATATGATTCCTTGAAAATTATACTCAGATTGCACAGAAATGAATGTGTGGAACAGAGACCCAACTCTCAATACACTCTATTTAACTCACAAACAGGATCTAAGCTGCATATGTTTATTTAGCTATTATGCAAATAATTCAATTTCGAGGTCTCCCAAACCCTCAGTGGCTCTGGGCAATTTAGTACTAAAAGGAGGGGGGAAATGAGATTTTAAATTTAAAAAAACAACAACAGTTGACTTGGAAGACTAAATTAATGACACAAACCCCCCAAATCTAGAGGTTCCTCAATTGTCCTATCTCATCAAATCATTGAGGTAAAAACAATGCCACAAGAGAGAAGGCATGTTTCCCTGGTCCCACACAATGGTATTGTTTGATTGTCATGACCTAAAGCATGATCACTCTGCCCAATATCGTGGGATGGGTGGAAACCTTCTGTGATGACTCTCCCAGACACTTCCCCAGTTGTCTCTCCAGATGTCAGCTCAGAGGAACATGAACTAGTCCCAGGCACTTCACCAGGGGAGTTGGTCAGAGGCTCAAAGCAGCTGTCTGAGAGGGATTTGGCTGAAGCTCAGCTGCAGCAGGACAGCCTGAGGCTTCAGTTGGGGAAAGCATGTAGCTGGAACCAGTCAGTGAAGAGGAAGAGGAACTGTCTTCTGCAACTGATCCAAGAACACGTAAGGCAGAGAAAAGGCAGGAGCAGAGAAGGTCAGCCAGATTACACGCAAGGAGGCAGCCTCACCCTTCTTGATGGGATGCGCCATCAACCTGCTATTTAGCACAGCAGACAGAGGGGGGCAATACTGGGAACAATGGGTTCATTTCCTAGCTGTGTGTTTTCTGGTTGTTGTGATTCTTGCCTTGCTTTGGATTGACAATGTGTCTTGACTTGGATCGTGCCCTGTCACCCCTGGACTTTTCTGGCCTCTTGTATTGTGGATTTAAGTTTGCCTGGTGAGTTTATTTTGGTTGGGAAGCTTTCGAGTGCCTTGTGGACTCATTGGCCATTACTCTGTGGACCAGCATTGGTTTGCTGGTGGCTTGGCTTCATTGAGACAGTTCTGGGTTTTTGGTGAAGGGAATTTAGGGAGGATATTAATAAACCCACTAAACCACAGTTAGATGGATATGTGAGAGAATGGGACAGCACACCTTCTCGGAAAGAGGTCCCTCAAGGTCTTGTGTCATGAGGGGCTTTACAGGTAATAACCAGGACCTTGAATTGTACTTGGAAGCCAACCAGTAACCAAGACAGCTCTCTAAGTAGAGGAGATACACAAGCATACCACGATTCATTCACTGCACTCTGCATTCTGGACCAGATACTGTTCGAAGGCAGCTCCATGTAGGATGAATTACTGTAATCTTTTCAAGAGGTGACCAAGCCATGAATGACTGTGAGCAGAATTGCTCCTGTATCCATCCAGAACATTGAAAGAGGTCTTCTCCTGGGTATCTTGCAGGGTCCCCCTTACTTTTTTTAAAAAAAATATTTTTATTGTACATTTTCCTTTATTCTACATCACATTTTAAATTTTGCAACAGCAGTCTACTGGTTGTATCAAATCTTTTTAAATATATATGAGGTTATACATCCTAATCACAACCCTTTTCCTCTTAATTACGTAGTATAGTTTCTTTTTAAATATATAATGTAGTACATCATAATTATATCCATTGTTTCCATGGTTATAAAGTAACACTCTATATATTTATCACTCTATACATTTTGGTTTACAGTTGTGTAAAGTCCAATAATAATATTGCTTGCAATATATATTCTTCTGTATAACTTTGTATCTGTATTTGTTTCTAGTTTGTTAATCTTCTTTCATTATTAATTTTCTAACCTCTGCATCAGAAGTGGTATTCAGCAGGTTCTGACCAGTTCTGGAGAAACAGTAGCGGAAATTTTGTGTAGTTCGTAGAACCGGTAAATACCACCTCTGGTTGGCTCCATCCCTATCTATTCTCTGCCTCCTGAGTCCCAGCTGATCGGGAGGGAATGGGGATTTTGCAGTAACCTTTCCCTAGAGTGCGGTGGGAATGGAGATTTGACACCATCCTTCCCCTGCCACGCCCACCAAGCCATGTCCACCAAGCCACGCCCACCAAGCTATGGCCACATAACCAGTAGTAAAAACAATTTGAGTCCCACCACTGCTCTGCATCTATTGTCTAGCCAACTATATCATAAGTCCCATATGGAGTAGTATTCTGTTTCTCCTTTATCTTTAAGTTCCAACATTAACCTGTCCATTTTGGCACATTCTAATATTTTCTTTATTACCATTTCATCTGTAGGTGTATTTCCGTTTTTCCAATTTCGTGCATACGTATTTGTAGCTGTGGTTGTTACGCATAACATTAAGTATATAATTCATTTATTGTATTTTCAGAGGGTGGGCTTGCTTTTGTGGTATTTAAGAATAGGGCAAGGACCAATTTATTTTACTTATGAAATGATTTTTTAAAAAAAACTTCATTTACTATTTATGTTTAAAACTGTACTTTAAGTATTGAAGTTTTCTTAAGGAATAAAGGGAGGTAGAAATCCACATTATAAATGGGTAGATGAAAGAGGCAACATGTAAACACACAAATCATCTGGCTCGCTCACTCCAGTGTTCTAACTGTCCTTGCAGGTAGAACACTAGAGTGGTAGAAGATTGTGGACCACAGTTTGTGAAGCAGCTGGAAAGTGTGTGGGGGGGGGGGGGCAGAAAGGATTGTGGAGGAAAAGGGGAAAACTTCTCAGGATCTGCACATAGAATGATTTCTATGTGGGGTTTATTTAAACAATGCGAGCGAGCTATGCAATATCTACCTTGGCAAGAAATGAGAGGTTTTATGTGTCTTATTATTTGCAGGAATTAACTTAGCAAGAAAGGATTGAGAGGAAGTCACAGTAATCCCCCATCTGTCTCTGGAATTGGAGTTCAATTTCTCATGTTGCTGCAGTAAAGTTCTTCCTGAAATCAGTCGAAGTGGCTCAGTTTATATTGGACAAGCTGATAGCTCCATTGGTGAGACAGATGGGTGCAAGATAGTTTTAGAGGATGTTAGTTTTCTTCAGTGGAAGCAACTAAAGTCAACCTCCTCTTCCTTTCCATATGATATAAATAAATAATACACTTCCTTCCTTCCTTCCTTCCTTCCTTCCTTCCTTCCTTCCTTCCTTCCTTCCTTCCTTCCTTCCTTCCTTCCTTCCTTCCTTCCTTTGTAAGACCACACTTAAAATACTGCATCCAGTTTTGGTCAACACGCTATAAAAAAGATGTTGAGACTTTAGAAAGAGTGAAAAGAAGAGCAACAAAGATGATTAGGGGACTGGAAGCTAAAATATATGAAGAACGGTTACAGGAACTGGGCCTGGCTAGTCTAGTGAGAGAAGGACCAGGGGAGACATGACAGCAGTCTTCCAATACTTGAGTGATGGGCCAGCGTGCACATACACGCAACTCCACTTGTGTGTGCAGCAGGCTGGCACGCATGCCCACATACATGCAGCTCAACTTGCACAATCAATCAGAATAGAGTTGGAAGGGACCGTGGAGGTCTTCTAGTCCAACCCCTTGCTCAAGCAGGAGACCCTATACCATTTCAGACAAGTGACTGTCCAGTCTCTTCTTAAAAATCTCCAGTGATGAAGCACCCACAACTTCTGGAAGGCAATCTGTTCCACTGGTTAATTGTCCTCGCTGTTAGGAAGTTTCTCCTTAATTCCAGATTGCTTCTCTCCTTGACTAGTTTCCATCCTTTGTTTCTTGTCCTGCCTTCAGGTGCTTTGGAAAATAAGTTGACTCCCCTCTTCTCTATGGCAGCCTATCAAGTACTGGAATAAGTTGAGCTGAGCACACATACATCTGCACACTGGCCTGCGACTCATATGGCCCGATTCCCTTCCCCTCCCTACAGCCCTGGTTACACAGCCACAAAGGTTGGGGGCCTCTTCCTTAAATTGCTCCTATAGAAATCGCCAAATAACAACACAGAAAGAGGGAAAGACTAATGTTGATGGGAAGTTTGGCAAAACAAAAGCATTCCAGTTAGTAATGAATGAGATTTGCCTTTGACCAGGGGTGGGCTGGTACGGGTTCGCCAAGGTTCGGGAGAACCTGTAGCTAATGTTACGACGGGTTCAGAGAACCTCCAAATCCCATCCCTGGTTGGCCCCATCCACCCTGCCCCACCCCTACCACCTCTCTCCGCCTCTCCCAGGAGTCTCCACGCGGCCCGTTTTGGATGCGAGATCAGTGCAGGGTCCTTGCGGAGTCTCAGGGAGGGGGGGAAATGGGCCTTCCGGAAGTTCTGAAAGGCCAGAAACAGGCCTGTTTCAAGCCTCTGGAGGGCCTCCAGAACTTGAGGGGCGCAGTTTTTGCTCTCCCAGGGGCTCAAGGAAAGACACCGGAGCCTGGGGAGGGCAAAAATGGACACTCCCCCTATCGTGGTGCAGGAGGCTTACTAGGCCACACCCACCATGACCCACCCAGCAACCGGGCAGAGAATCCTTTGCTAAACATTTTGAAGCCCACCCCTGCCTTTGATGGAATCTCTATGTTCAGCAGAAATTCTGGGGGAATTTTTTTTTTTTTTTTTTGTGACTGTAAGGGCAAACTTTAAGACTTTTTTTTATTTAAGGTTTTTAATTTTTTAATATGAATTATATATATTACAGGAGGGTCTTTGTCTGGGTCTTTTCTTTTACATCCTTTAATTTACATAGTCCATTTTACATCATAGTTTTATTTTCCCTTTCAGCCAAATTATTCTCTTCCATTATTTTTCATCTTTATACTTATTTTTTTCTCTTAATACATAAACAATATCTTCAATTGCCCCTTCAGACTTACACCTAATTTTCATTTCTTATTTTCTCCTTTGGTATATTTTGCTATAAACAACATATATCTTCTCGTTCAATTTAAACACAGAGCGCATTTCTTTCAATGTTTTCTACTATGAATAATGTACTATAATTTATTTATTTCTTAATTAGTTACATAACAGTAACAGTCTTACCACTAGTCTCTTTAGTCTCCTAATGTAACTCTTTTTCCCTTTCTTCCTCTTTTCTCTTGGGCTCTCAAAAATTCCATTTTTAATTCTTTTTCTTCTTCTCCCCTTTTCTCCGAACTTCTTCTTTTTCTTTTTCCTGTTTTTGTGGTTAATGTATCTTTTCTTCAGAGTATATACTTATATTATTCTAGTAACTTTCCCCAGGGTTTTCCCTTCCTTACTGTTTTGTGTTTTCTTTTTTGAGGGGAATTTCCCCCTTTGTCTGCTTTTTCTTTGTGACTGTAAATCCCTGTGAAATTTTCTATCTGCATTTTATTTTCAATTCTTCTTTCTTCCACCTTATCTTCCTTTAAGTCTTTCCGGTTGGGTGCAAAACAGTTTCAAATGCATGGCCTTAGCTGCAGCTCTTGTAAGTCAAAAACCTTACCTTTCAGAGCTCCAGATATTCTTTGCTATTTTTCTAAGTGTTGGAAAACTAAGCAAAGCACAACCCCCATCACGTCTACATGGTCATTCAGAGTTTGGCATTTAACAGAAGACTCAGGTCCCGTGAATTAACCTCCCAACAGTTATTTCTGACCTTATGAAACCAGAAGCTGGCTAACCATTACACTGAAATATTTTGCCAGTTTGAAAACAAACAACACTTCAGAGCCAGCGTGCGCTTGTTCAAAGTCTTCCCTCGGGCGGAATTTGAATTTGTAATGGCTTGGTGCAATTAACGTTATTTGTGGTTTGCTGCAGTGTTCACCTTTAAATGGAGGGCCTCCCTTGGCCAGCCCTGTGGTTTCTGAAGATGGAATCACTTTGGCACCCACATACAAAACGTCTGAAACTGGGAACCACAGAAGGTGATCTAAAGAAGCAAATGCAGGAGGTTATCTGAAGACTGTTCTCTTCTAGCAGTATTTCTCCTACATGACAAAAAGGCTATTTTTCAATTATCAACTGAATGTTTTGTTTTGAAATTTTAATCAGGCTATATACCTGTATTTGGCTGTAGGTGGCTGTTAAGTGAATCACATGGTCATAAACTGAAAGTGGCTTCCCCTCCTAGATTTTACTTGTCCGAGGCCTGTTGGGAAGGTCACAAATGGTGATCGCACAACCCTGAGATGCTACAACTGTTATAGATTGCAGTTGCTGGGTGCTCAAATTTCAACGGCGTGACTTTGGGGATGCTGCCACAGTCCTCAGTGCGAGGACAGTTCATTAATCTGTCAATGTAACCTCAGATGAATAGTAATAGCACTTAGACTTATATACCGCTTCATAATGCTTTTGCAGCCCTCTCTAAGTGGTTTTCAGAGTCATGCTCTTGCCCCCAACATTTTACCCACCTCGGAAGGATGAAAGGCTGAGTCAACCTTGAGCCTGGTGAGATTTGAACTGCCGAACTGCAGCTAGCAGTCAGCTGAAGTAGTCTGCAGTACTGCACTCTAACCACTGTGCCACCTCGGCTCCATGCTTATGCTTATAAGTTAGGATAAATTGTAAGCAGATATATCAATGCAATTGCAGAATAAAGTTGACCTTATGCTGAATTACTGTTCATCATTTTTGGAACAGTAGTTGGCCTTCTGCAGGAAGTAGAACTTATATTTCCTTCAGAGGATGAGATTGGGAAGTTGGCATAAGTGGGCCAACACCTCCAGATCTCTGTTTTATTTTTCAAGGATCGTATTTTCTGCACACCCATTCTTTACCGAAGACCCTTGTTTCTACCTCTGATTTTATTTATTTATTTTGTTCCCTGAGAAACACAAAAGGGTTATGTCTACAGAGATTCTCCGTCGTCCATGTCAAGGTTGTCTCAAAAGTGCTTTTTCAAGAGGCAACTGGACTTTTTTTTTTTTTAATGTTTCGCTTCTCACCCAAGAAGGGAATCTTCTTCAGAAGTTGTGGGAGCTTTGTCACTGGAAGCTTTCAAGAAGAGATTGGACTGCCGTTTGTGTAGGGCAGTGATGGCTAACCTTTTTGTCGCTGTGTACGGAAGTGGACACACGCCCATAATGCAATGTGGGTGCACGAGACACCACCCTCTCTATGTGCCCTGCCCACCTGCGCATATGTACTTGACCCCCAGAGCTCCCATGCGCCCCCCATGCATGCACAACGCCCCTGCACCCCACTTTTGGGCCTAGTAGGCCTCCCTGAAGCCTCCTGGGAGCAAAAACAGGCCACAGGGGGGGGCACTGCTTTCCCTGTACTCCCTCTGCCCTGCATGCATGCGCGTACAACCCCCCCTGCCCCCCCCACATGCACATGCCCCCTGCCCCCATGCATGTGCATGCATCTCCCACATGTGCCCCTCCACATGCATGGTAGAGACCCAAAAATCAGCTGATCGGAGGGAGTTGTACGTGCATGCATGGTGGCGCTGAGCTGGGGCGATGGCTCATGTGCCCGCAAGGAGGGCTCTTCCTGCCACCTGTGGCACGCGTCCATAGGTTTGCCATCACGGATGTAGGGTCCCCTGCTTGACGGCGGAGTTGGCTTAGATAACCTAAAAGGTCCCTTCCAACTGTGTTAATCGGTTAGTCTGTCTTCAAAGAAAAAGAAAAGTCCAGTTGCCTCTTTTAAAAGCACCTTTGGGACCAAAAAGTTATGTTTTGTAGCAGTGGTGAGTTGCAGGCGGTTGACCCTGGTACAGGCGTACCAGAGCTTGCCCGGAACACTGGGTACTGTTCCGGTACGGTGCTCCGGAGGGGCCCGCTCGCCCAAGCCCGAGCTCCTTACTGTGTTTTAAAACTTTTGGGGCTTCCGTGCACACGCATGGCGCGTACAGCGCCTGCACGACGCTCTGCCAAGCAGCTGGAGCATTGCGGAGGCTTGCGGAAGCGTCGGTTGCAGCTACAACATATGTGCGTGCGCACCGCATTCATCCATGTGGGCGACGCCAGGCCCATTCCAACTGTACCGGTTGGAACGGGATCTGGAACCCACTACTGTATTGTAGGATGCAGTCACTTGAATGATGATGCCCACAAATCTGTTTGTTTAGCCAATTTAGAATACATTATTTTAAAAAAAAAACAACGACAACAACAACAACTGAATAGACTTCTCAAGGATTATCAAGGATGCTTTTAAAGACGTTACAACAATGCCTTGCTCGTTACCAATAATGGAAAATAAATGCGAACCATTGCTTTTAAGAATGATCTTTGAGTATCGTGTGACTGCAGTAAAGCCTAGAATTTATCAGTACGTGTGTGTGTGTCTCTGTGTGTCTTTGTGCATTCCGCTGTTGTCCATAGCAATTTCCCACATTTGTCAAGGCAAAGGTTAAAAAAGGGAGTTAAAATAGGGCAGCCATTCATTTCTGCGTGTCAGAAGTCTGCTTTGTCACGCCAACGGTCAAGGGATCTACCCTGCTACTGGGGGGGGGGGGGTTTGAAACCAGAGCGGAGAAGCAAGGAGAAATTGCTGAGGGAATTTGGACTTTCAGCAATTCTCCTGGAAAAGAACTCTGAAGCGGGAGGGGGGACACTCTTCTGCTGAAGGCCTGCAAGATGGCCACACTTGACGTGGGACCGAATTCAAAGTCACGGGCAACAAATCTATTCACATAAACAGCATCTCCACCGCCTGGAGAAGGAGTCTGTTTTAGCTTAAGGAACCAAGGAACACGTTGCTTTCAAAGTGAATTCTTAGGTGTCACTTCCCATAACTTATGGTGGAAGATTACAAAGCTACTGATATCACATATTAGTTTGATGGACAGGCTTGTACTTCCAATGCTTCCTGCTTTCCCCAGTGACGCACACTAACTTAATGTGCTGTGACAGCTGTTGTGATTTACCATCAGCCGGGGAGGCCAAGTGGGAGAGTCCCCTCCGTTCACATGAACACGGAGGCCAATACTGGCCCAAAGCCTAGTTTATAAAGCTGCCCCATAACTCACCGCAAATGTGTCACCATTAAAAGGGGGAAGGAAAAAAAACGCTTGGGGGATAATAAATAGTCTTTAATTTATTAGCTAACAACAAAGAGATCAGAGCCAGTTGTGATGTGATTGTTTGACATAATATTGTCAAGGAAAAAGGCTACGTTGACCAAAGATGTATATTACACGTTGGAACAGATGCATCAACTTTTGGCTTGTCACAAGCCGGGCTAAACAAAACGCCAAAGAGAAGAGAAATCTGGCAAAAACCCCATATGCATTTATCTCAGGAAGAGACATACTGGAGAGTGAAATAAGACTCGGTTCTTTCAGCTTGATCAAGGGCCAGGTTCTAACTATTATAAATTAAAATGTTTTTCTGGGTATAGTGGATAGCAACTGCGCTGGCCCTCCCCTCCTTCGCAGGAGGGGAAGAAGTACAGAAAGCCCAACTGTGTTTTGTTTTTTTCAGGGAGGGGAAAAATGCTAATGGTCACAGTGTCTGATTTTTACAAGCTTGATTTTTAGTAAACAGAAATTAAGCCGCACGTTAGAGGGTTTCTCTCTGGGATGGATCCAACCAAGTCTACAGATGTCCTGCCTTCTTTCTTCCTGAGTTCCCAGGAGAGCGAGTTGTTAGAATATATATCATGCAGTCATCAATAAACGGAGTTCAGGGTTCATCTGTTTTTAATCTGATTTCCAAATGGCGTACAGTTTATTTTGAGAAAACAGCACAGGCTTTATTTGAGACCAGTGTTGATCATGCTGGATCAATGCATTTTTTATTTATTTTTTGGGTTATGTGCTGAAGAATTTTTGCCTTGGGATGCAAGGAGAGAATGGAAAAAGCTGCTTTTCGGTGTGTTTATTTTTTACTACAAACATGGCCCCAACTCATCCCCATCCCCTATTGTTCCACTGTCACACTTTGAAACACTACATTTCACATGCCATAACCCTTACGCTCCCCCGTGACAACATTTAATCCATGCATGTGGTCACGTGTATATATGATGAATGTATCATGGCAGCCAATGGTGGAATGTTTCTTCCTGAAGTTTCTTTGCGAGCCCCAAAGATGCTTCTTCCAAAGGCAACTGGACTTTGTTTTTCCTTGAAGATAGCAGATTAATGGAGTTGGAAGGGACCTTATAGGTCATCTAGTCCAACCCCCCATTCAAGCAGGAGACCCTACACCATTTCTGACAAATGGCAGTCCAGTCTCTTCTTGAAAGTCTCAAGTGATGAAGCTCCCACAACCTCCAAAGGCAACTTCTGTTCCATGGGTTGATTGTTCTCACTGTCAGAAAGTTCCTCCTTATTTCTAGGTGGAATCTCTCCTTGGTCAGTTTCCATCCATTATTCCTTGTCTGGCCTTCAGGTGCTTTGGAAAATAACTTGACCCCCTCTTCTCTGTGGCAGTCTTTCAAATAATGGAACACTGCTATCATGTCTCCTCTGTTCTTTCTCTTCACTAGACTAGCAATGCCCAGTTCCTGTAACCGTTCTTCATATGTTTTGGTCTCCAGTCCCCTAATCATTCTGGTTGCTCTCCTCTGCACTTTTTCTAGAGTCTCAACATTTTTTTTATAGTGTGGTGATCAAAACTGGATGCAGTACTCTAGGTGTGGTCTTACTAGGGCTTTATTGAGTGGTATTAGTACCTCCCTTGATTGTATACCTCTGTTAATGCAATTTAGGATTGCATTGGCTTTTTTGGCTGCCGCTGCACACTGCTGGCTCATATTTATCTTGTTGTCCACCAAGATTTCAAGATCTCTATGTTTCACTTCCCATCCAAGAAGCTTTTTCAGAAGTGTCAGAACTGAAGAAGCTTCTTGGATCAGAAGTGAAACGTCTCGTGACAACCATGACCTGGATGACTGAGAATCTCCGTAGACACTTTCTTGTGAGCGTCACTGATGGGATGGGGTCTTTGGTTTCCAGAATGAAGTCAATTCCTGCTGCTTTATCTGGAAACACCAGAGTGTACATAACCAATGATATGCATTTATATGAGTCTCCTAAATTCCAGTGAGTGTGGGAATTGATTTTTGAAGAAGATAATCGAAGAGTCCTTGTGTTGGCGGTTTGATTGTTTACTCTGGAGTAACTAAGACAATCAAATCTTCCTATGGAGGGCAATTAAACAGTTTATTTGGCAATTATTTTTATCATGGCTACATTTGAGTCATCATAATTTATCCTCAAGTAAGGTTAGAAGAAATGAAGGTCATATGGACTTTTATAGACCTTGAGGAGGAATCTATAACCAAGCGTAGTATTCAAGTACAATCATTCTTCATTCTCCCAGCTTTGTTTACCAAGGTGTAGGAGCTATAGAATCAGTCAGTCAATCAGAATAGATCTGGAAGGAACCTTAGAGATCTTCTAGTCCAACCCTTTGCTCAAGCAGGAGACTCAGTACCACTTCAGGCAAGTGGCTTTCCAACAACGTCTTAAAAGATCTCCTCCAGTGATAGAATACCCACAACCTCTGGTGGAAATGGCGAAGGTCGTCGTCGGAGGGGCAGAGAGGGTGCAGCCGCAGCCCAGCCACACATATAAAGGGACTGTCGGGATGAACCTGGAGAGAGGTCGAACTGTTCCGAATATACTATACTCAAAAAATGAATGCATGTGTTGCTTTTACGTCCAGCAGATGGCGCTGGTTTTAAAAAAAGTATGTTTTTACAAAAAAGCATGTTTTTACCTGTCACAGGTGTGACATCTGTATAATATACATATATAAAAACATGCACGTAGTCAAATGCAATGTTGTGTCAAAATTTCAAAGCAATCGGTGAATAACTTTCGGAGATTTGAGATTTTGAACAAACAAACATTACATTTATATAGATGATGATAGATAGATAGATAGATAGATAGATAGATAGATAGATAGATAGATAGATAGATGGATATGGATATGGATATGGATATGGATATGGATATGGATATGGATATGGATATGGATATGGATATGGATATGGATATGGATATGGATATGGATATGGATATGGATATGGATATGGATATGGATATGGATAGATAGAGATAGAGATAGATAGACAGACAGATATGATAGATAGATGATAGATAGATAGATAGATAGATAGATAGATAGATAGATAGATAGATGATAGATAGATAGATAGATAGATAGATAGATAGATAGATAGATAGGGAGGGAGAGAGGGAGAGAGAGAATGGCTCAGTGGCCAAGATGCTCAGCTTATCGATCAGGAACAAATGCTTCCTAATGGGGCCCTACAGAGCCCGGGTGAGGAGTGGCTGGGAGGGGAGGGGCGAGTAGAGGCTGGCGAGATGCTCCTTGACACAAGTGACATTGAATTAGCCACTTCCACCCACAGCCGGTCATTAGGCAGATCATATTAGTGGTCCACGGGATTTAAAATTATGAATTTAGTGGTCTCTGATGTCCGAAAAGTTTGTCACGCCTGCATTAAGTAATCATTCCCAAAATGGCTGGAACGCTGAGGTAGGTCAGCAAAATAGATCAGACTAAGGTTTGAAATATCATTTGGAGCTAATCTCAGTGCAGGATTTGGCTTGATACATCATGCGGACCTTCAAAGATCTTGTTTTATGATTTCTGAGAAACTCTTGATCCAAAGTCCCCAGAAAACCTGAAGTGAGTGAAATGGAATATGCAACTTGGAGTCTAAGTTAAGTTTCTTAACTACATCTGTTGTACTTTGAGGAGAGAAATGATTTCTCCACCAAGCCACATGGCTGGCTGTTTTGGAAACTGAAAAGAATTTCTCATTCCATTGGTGATACACATCACTCAAAGAAAGGGGAGACTGCAATTGTCCAAAAGAGGAAACTCAACTCTTTGGCTCAGGCTGAAGGAGTCATCTGGAGGCCAGTTGGATTATTCATGATGTAAGACTTCAGGTGATTTTTCCTGATCTTTTTCCAGAAGAACATAACTGTTAACACTGAAGAATAATATCCTCCTCTTCTGAGTATTTCTACAGATGGTTGGATCTGTGGGGTCCTTGGTGAGTTTGGTGCTTTGTCTTGTTTCTTCCCAGATGTTTCATTACCAAACTAGATAACATCAATGTTAAAAGTCAGTAGGCTTTGCTTTCTATTTATAAATTGGAAGCTTTTCCTGTCACTGTGGGAGTGTTCTTGGTGGTTCCTTGATTACTTTGTTGTTCACTATTAGCTTGTTTTGTTTTGAGGGATGTGGTGGCTCAGTGGCTAAGATGCTGAGTTCGTCGATCAGAAAGGTTGGCAGTTCAGCAGTTCGAATCCCTAGCGCCGCGTAATGGACTGAGCTCTCATTATTTGTCCCAGCTTCTGCCAACCTAGCAGTTTGAAAGCAGGTAAAAATGGAAATAGAAAAATAGGGACCACTTTGGTGGGGAGGTAACAGCGTTCCGTGTGTCTTCGGCATTTAGTCATGCAAGCCACATGACCACCGAGACATCTTCGGACAGCGCTGGCTCTTCGGCTTTGAAATGGAGATGAGCACTGCCTCCTAGAATCGGGAACAACTAGCATATATGTGAGAGGGGAACCTTTGCCTTTTTTACTATTAGCTTGTTTGCCTCGATTGGTAGTTCCTTAACTGGAGTATTGTTACTTTTTGATTGTTGATCTAGTATTAATCTTGGTGTTAATCTCTGTTTATCTAAGTGTTCATTGCTGGTTTTGTTTCCCTTTGGGCTTTTTGATTGTCCCTTTTGAATAGTATGTAGATGTTGTTTACTTCTATGTTCCTGTTGATGGCCGATTTGTCTGATTGCCAGTCTTCTAGAGGTGGTATTCAGCCAGTTCTGATCGGTTCTGGCAAACCGGTAGTGGAAATTTTGAGTAGTTCGGAGAACAGGCAAATACCACCTCTGGCTGGCCCCGCTCCCATCTATTCGCTGCCTCCCAAGACCCAGCTAATTGGGGTCCCAGCTGATTGGCTGGGTCTTCTTCTATTGCCCTGCACAGGAGAACGGAGCTAGAAAGCAGGTTAGTGGGGTGGGGAGGGAATGGAGATTTTATAGTCTTTGCCCTGGAGTGGGGCAGCAATGGGATTTTGCAGCATCCTTCTGCTGCCACACCCACCAAGCCAAGCCAAGCCAAGCCCACCAAGGCACGTCCACAGAACCGGTAGTGAAAAAAATTGAATCCCACCACTGCAGTGTTCCAGGAATTCTCTAGCATGTTTGGTCTAGGATGCTTACAGTTTCCCTGCTGAAACTGCTTAACTATGGTTGGGACTTAGTTCATGGTGAGTAAGTAGACAGACAGACAGAATGTGCATTTGCAAAGTTACACGGAGTGCTATGGAGTTACGCGGAGTGAATTTAGGAGTGGGATCAGTTTCCATGGCAGCTTTTTGTTATCAAAAAAAGCTGAATTGGATGGGGGAGGGGGTTCCTCTGCGGGACATGGAGGA
This sequence comes from Natrix helvetica, assembly GCF_964273705.1. NCBI lineage: Eukaryota > Metazoa > Chordata > Lepidosauria > Squamata > Natricidae > Natrix > Natrix helvetica. Next base: position 100,694,673 of record NC_138551.1, on the reverse strand, counting down.
GATACCTGATTTTTCTATCCCATTTGGGATACTTATTATCCCAAAGCTCTTGCAACATTTTTGGAAATATCTAAAATATTAGATTAAAAGTTTTAATCTTTTCCTCCAGCTGAACATTTGGGAAAGAATAGAGATATAGGCAATTCTTTCTCCCACTCCACATTTTTTCAACCCTAAACTCAGAAATTTGTCTTGATTCACAGTGTCTGGAAGAAGGTTTCATAATTCATATCCTTCTAGGACAGTGACGGTTAACCTTTTTGTCCTTGCGTGCCGAAAGCGCATGCGTGCACGTGACAGTGCATGCATGTGTGCCCACACCCATAATGCAATGTGTGGGTGATCCCCCGAGTGCCCTGCCCCCCGTTGCATGTGTGCATGATCCCCCTGCACTCCCCCTGCCCATGTGCACTTCTCCCGCAACCCGTTTTGAGCCTAGCAGGGCTTCCTGAAGCCTCCTGGGACCAAAAATGCATGCGCATGGGACCCCCCCCATCCAACCCTGTACATGCATGTGTGTCTTCCGCGTGCACAGCAGAGACCTGAAAATCAGCTGGCCGTCGGGAGGCACACACGCATGCACGGTGGAGCTGAGCTGGACAATGGAACCATATTTATTTATATTCTGCCTTTATTATTTTTTACAAATAACCCAAAGCGACAAACATAACCAACACATCTTCCTCAGCGGTGGGATTCAAATAATTTAACAACTGATTCTCTGCCCTAATGACTGGCTGGGTGGGCGTGGCCAGTGTGGGCATGGCCAGGGTATGTGACAGGAGTACTTGGCCTCCTGCACCCTCCTGGGAGCAAAAGTAGGCCACAGGGGGGCCATCCCACACCCCCTTTCACCTCATTTTGGGTCTAGTAGGCCTTCCGGCAACCACCTGGGAGAACAAATGGGCCACCAGGGTGGTGCCCTTCCGCCCACTCCCCTTTGGGCCTAGTAAGTCTCCCTGCATTTACCTGGGAACCAAAATGGGGCACGTGGGGATTCCTGGAAGTGGAAGGAAGGGGCGGGGCCAGCCAGCAATTTAACAACCAGTTGGTCTGAACCAGCTGAATCCCACCACTGATCGTCCTTCTCCTCTTTTCCTCACAACAACAACAATCCTGTAAGAAAGGTTGGGCTGGGAGACAATGACTGGCCCAAAGTTCCCATGCTGACTTTCATGGCTAAATCAGGACTTGAACTCGTAGCCTCCTGCTTTCCAGCCTGGTGCCTTAACCAGTAGACCAAACTGGCTCCCTCATGGAAGTTAACTAAATGTACAATGTAGAGCTTATCCCCAAGTAAGTGAAGTCTTCCAATCTAATGTTGTAGATGTCTCCTAAGGTAATAAAAGCATACAGGATGGTTGGTTTAGTTTTGCACGAGAGAGAGAGAGAGAGAGAGAGGGAGGGAGGGAGGGAGGGAGGGAGGGAGGGAGAGAGAGAGAGAGAGAGAGAGAGAGAGAGAGAGAGAGAGAGAGAGAGAGAGAGAGAGAGAGAGAGAGATGCAAATGTTATATTACCTAAGGACATAATTCTTTGTTATTGTTGCCCGAGAAGCAGGGAAACATATTTAATTCATTCCAAACAAATCCAAATAAAATCACAAGATTTGTTGTTCTTTCAGCTAAAGTCTCTAACTCTCTACCAGAAAAGTAAGAGAAAATATCTGTAGATTTATCATCCCAGACCAAACTGTTTGATTTGAAGAGACCCAACTTGCAGCTCAAACACATGGATTATTACATCATCATTCAGTCTGTAGCAGAGTTCTCAGTCTCAGCAACTTTAAGTTGTGTGGACCAACACCCAGAATTTTAAGAAACACTGATCTAGAGGCATGGCTATGGTCTCCATTAACTTGGAAATGTGAAGCTCTGATCTACTTGATGTACCTGATCAGATATTTGAGATACAAAGACGGGGGGTGTCAAACTATTTTCCAAAGCACCAGAAGGCAATGGATGGAAACTAACCAAAGAGAGAAGCAACCTAGAACTAAGGAGAAAATTCCTAATGGTGAGACCAATTGACCAATGGAAAAGCTTGCCTTCAGAAGGTGTGGTACTCCATCACTGTAGGCTTTCAAAAAGAGACTGGAAAACCATTTATTTGAAACGGTATAGTTTTTTTAAAAAAACAGAGTAACAGAGTTGGAACAGACCTTGTAGGTCTTCTAGTTCAATCCCTCACCCAAGCAGGAGACCATACACCATTTCTGACAGATGGCAGTCCAGTCTCTTCTTGAAAGCCTCCAGTGATGAAGCTCCCACAACTTCTGAAGGCAACTGCTGTTCCATGGGTTGGTTCTTCTCACTGTCAGAAAATGTATCCTTATTTCTAGGTTGAATCTCTCCTTGGTCAGTTTTCATCCATTATTCCTTGTCTGGCCTTCGGGTTCTTTGGAAAATAGCTTGACCTCCTCTCTGGGGAAGCCCCTCAAATATTGGAACTCCTCCTTGAGCTGGGGGTTGAATTTGAAGATCTCCAAGATCCTTTCCAACTCTATTATTCTATGTTCTACTTAGTGAAAGTATCTCAATTTTCTATTCTCCAGCAACGTACTGTTGGAAAACATGAAGGACCAAGTTAGAGATGGAATGTCATGGGGGGAAAAAACCTATGTTATAACAAAGAGTCAAGGATGACTTGATGTCACTTAATGAATCAATCATGAGAATTAGCCTGGAAATCTTATAAAGCAAATACATTCAACAAGGAGATGACCAGAGGTGGGTTGGATTGGCCGAACTAGTGGTAGCTATGGTGGTGGGAGGCTCCGCCCATCCACCCAGATGCTTCTGTGCATGCGCACTGGAGTGTGCCCAAACCGATAGTAAAAAGATTAGCAACCCACCTCTGTATATTACACAGGAAGAACAGGCATTATCCAATAGACTGAATCTACATTAACTGCTTTCATCCCACAGACCCTTTTCTTTGTAACATTTTATCTAGTAGCTTTTTCACGGGTTATCCAAATGGCTTAATATACAATACCAGGCTAAAGGCTGAATTTCTGCAATAAAACGTGGACCGCAATGAGGAATTTCCATGTATCCCGCAGCCGTGACATGACTATGATTTGCGTTTATCCATCTTTGCAAATACAAATGAACTAAAATGAAGCAAGGGAGGAAGAAAAAGAATGAGAACCCTTCAGATGCTAGTGGTTTCCTGTCAGTAGCTACCCAGGATAAATTTGAACCCTTGACCTAGAGGTGAAAGAATCTCCTTACTCCATTAGCTGCCTCCTGGATCATGTTATCAAATGGCATGTGTGGGGGGACATGGGTGGGCTCTCACTCTGGAAGAAGATTAAAATAAAATAAAAATGAAGTGTTTGTCCAATCCAATGAAGTCTCTTATCATGCAGGTCCCTTTTAGGTCAATAACAACCCGAAGTCAGTCACTGTACTTGGAGTTCTTATCAATTGCTCTGTTGTTGGCCTTCCTTTGCCTTCTTGAAAATGTCTAGGTGGAGATGATTGCAGAAGGTGAAACCAAACTGATGTTTCTCTTGAATTCCCCACAATCTCGTTTTTTGTTCTAAGGATCATCGCTTTCTAATGCTACTTGCCTGTGATCACCATGAGTGTGAAGTGTCTTACTGGATGCTTACAAGTTAAATAGGTTTGGGCTTAAGCACAATTGAAACCATTTTATGCATCATCCCGTTCAGCTCTTGTAATGAAACATTCACTAGTGTAAGAACTAAGACAGTTCCAGTGATTCCTACCCTTGGCAGTAACACGCCAGTATTCTGTTTGACATACCTTATTTTTCAGTGTATAAGACGCACCTTCCCCCCCCCAAAAAAGAGGTGAAAATTTGGGTGCATCTTATACACTGAAAGTAGCCCCACCCACCACCACCAGAGGCCAAAAACGCGAGGCATGGAGGCAGCGATGGTCTGTGGCAACCCCTGCAGCCTGGAACAGCTGATTGGGGGCATTCCGGCAGTCCAATCCACCTGCCAATCAGCTGTGCTGAGTCAGGCTGCAATAAGTGCTGAAGCTGACCTGGCTGGTCAGAGTTTGCAGCAGCCATCACATTCAGAAAACACAGTAACTGATTCAGCAGGATTCAAAATAATAATAATAATATACAATGCATTACCAAAAGCAGGTTTTCCAAGGTAGTAGTAAATACAAGTAAAACACAAGCAGTTTCACTTTCAGTTCTCGGCTAAGCCAGGCTCCTTCCTGTCTCCTTCTTGCTCACACAGCAACTTTTAGAGTCCAAATAGCCCTCATTGGCTGACTTGGTTGCTATGCCTATTCATTGGCTGACCTTGTTACCATGTGTCAGCTAAATAACATGGGTGCTGGTAGGCAGAGGCAGAATTTTTTTTCTTCTTATTTTCCTCCCTAAAAACTAAGGTGCGTCTTATACTCCAGAGCATCTTATACTCCAAAAAATATGGTACTTGTTTGCACTTGAAAATGTAGGCTTTTTGAAGGGAGATCACCATAGTCATTGTCATCATCATCATCATTATAGTTGGAAGGGACTTTAGAGATCTTCTAGTCCACCCCCTCCCACCTCAGGCAAGAAACCATATACTAGGGGTCGGCACCCATTTCCCACAGAAATGATAACATCGGGAGTCATAAAACCCTTCCCATGCCTATTTCATGAGTGCCCACAAAACCAGCATATGTATTTGAATTAAACGTTCTGTTTTCTTCTGAAATTTTTCTTTTCGTGGATTTATCCATGGTTGGCCTACTGGGGGTCGAAAAGCTGAATAAATCGCATGCTGGCCGGTGTCGCACATTGGTGGTTATGACACATATTTTGAGCAGCAGAGGGTATGAAAGAGCCACATGCAGCTCCAGAGCCACGGGTTGCTGCCCCCCCCGCCATATACCATTTCAGATAGATGGTTGTCCAATCTCTTCTTAACCCTAACCCTCCAGGGTTGGAGCACACAACTTTTGAAAGCAAATCATTCCACTGTTAATTTTTAGGAAATTCCTCCTTAGTTCTAGATTGCTTTTCTCCTTGGTTAGTTTTCATTCATTGTTTCTTGTCCTGCCTTCTGGTGCTTTGGAAAATAAGTTGACTCCCTCTTCTTTGTGGCGGCCCCTCAAATATCGGAACACTGATACATGTCACCCCTAGTCCTTTTCATTAAACCAGGCATACCCAATTCCTGCAACCGTTCTTCATATGTTTTAGCCTCCAGCCCTCTTAATCATCTTAAGTGGTCTTCTCTGCACTCTTTCCAGAGTCTCAATATGCCTTATTAACTACCCAGGTGATTTCCAGGGGTGGGCTGCTGGGGGTTCGCACGTGTTCGGGCAATTCTCTAGCTAGATCCTGCCCAGTTTGGCGAACCCCCAAATGCCACCTCTGGTTGGCCCCTCCTACCCCATCCGGCTCCTTCCACCCCACCCCACACCTCTCAGGAGTCTCCACGTGGCCCATTCATCATGCCAAGTAAGTGCATGTCCCGCATGGAGGCTGAGGAAGGGGGGGAAACGGGCCTACCAAAGGTTTTGTTTCAGGCCCCTGAAAAGCCTCCGGAGCCTTGGGGAAGCAGTTTTTGCCCTCCCAGAGGCTCGAGGAAAGCCTACGGAGCCTGGGGAGGGCAAAAAACACCCCCCACCATGGTGCAGGCAGGTGACTAGGCCACGCCCACCGTGGCCACGCCCACTGAGCAACGGGGCAGCGAACCCGTTGCTGCAATTTTTGAAGCCCACCCCCTGGTGGTTTCATTCGGCACCTGGACTTTTCTCTAAAGGAATAACTTTAGAGAAACTAAACTTTTTAGAAACTGTCATTTCTTACCAAGTGTCTTCCCGATCCCAGACGTTGCCCATTGTCATCAGAACCAAATACATTTTGAGGAAAATCGGTCAGTGGCTGCCTCCCATTCAGGTTCTCCCACATATTAACCTGTCTTTGAGTTTATGACAAAGTTAAAAATTATTCATTAAACTGACCTGCCGTATATTCAGTAACTGGAAAATTGCCTCGCGGTTCTATTTGGTTTGTAGATGTGATCATGAGTAAATTTTTAACTTAATTAATTGGCCGTTTCTGTTGACAAGAAATTTATGTGGTAATAATTTGCTCGGAATAGATGCCGACTGTAGGAAATGAGATATCCATCATAAGCTTGTGTTCCACCAGCTGCACAGTGGCTATTATGAAAGTATTTCAGTCTGCAATGACCCCAATGTTTGTGCAGTCAGGATTATATATACCCACGATCCATTGCCTGCCTGAAAAGCGCTGGTGGAGGTCTATGATAACAAAGACTTTGTGATTTATGGCTTGCTGTGAAAGCAAAGCTTGATGAGATTAAACAATTTCATAGCACAAGTGTTTCTTAAGACCTGATTTGTAGTTGCAAGCGGATGGTAAATCACATTTATATATCCAAAAGCAGGCTCAGCAGAGGAGTGCAATTACAGTTTAAGACAGCTACTTTTTATTTAATTTTTATTCTGGTTTTGTCTCTTTTATAACCTCTTTGTCTGCAAACCGTTCACCTTCACGAGTCCTTCCCACGGGTTGGAGGGCCAGAAGACGAGAACCGCAAAGGTTCTTCAGCCTTATGTGCTCACTTGCCGAAAGCACTTGGCCGTTCCCAAGCAGGATTTTTTTTAAAAAATATTTTAACTGGATCCAGCTCTCTTTGAACCCGCTTCAAGTGCATGTCCTAGCTCAGGTTGGTATCAAATGTCAAAGGGGGGGGGGCATGGTCCCACTTGTAGCAATGGGGAGTCATCAGCAAGCCTTCCAAATTGCAGCGATTAATATAGGAAGCCAATTGCCTACATTTGCATATGTAAATTGAAGTAGTCCTGTTTTGACCTAAGCTTCCCCAGCAGCCCAAAGCCGAGTCCTTGTCCCGATAAAACCCTTTTATTTAATGTACAGTGAATTCCTCTCCAGCAAAGTCCTGGCCCACAGTCTTTCAAGGTAGTTCACAATTACCGACCTTCATCAGGCTTGGAGAGTGTTCAGATGCCGCAATACTTGGCAAGAATGTAGGAATGAACTAATTGTGTTCTGCAAACTCCACTCCCCTTTTGCTCCACTTTTATTCCCTATGGGAGGGGCCATTCAAAGTCCACCTGTGGCTTTACTCCCAAGTTGACCCTGTTCTTTAGCTGTTCCCTTCGTCTGGCAACTCTGCGCTTGCGCACACTGGGAACAGGCTCCAGCTGTTCATCTGCCTCACTGATGTCTGACTCCGAAGGCAGCTGATAACTGTCAGACAGCCCTGGCCCCATCTCTGCCTCCGACACAGAGCACTCGTCAGAGCTGGCGGGCCACAACACTTACAAACACAATTGAGCCCAACATTTCTGTTGCTAAGTGAGACCCTTGTTAAGTGACCCTTGGCCCCATTATATGACCTTCCTTGCCACCGTGGTTCAGTGAATCTCTGCAGTTGTTAAGAGAGTAAGATGGTTGTTAAGTGAATCTGGCTTCCCCATTGACTTTGCTAGTCGGAAGATCGCGAAGGGGATCACATGATCCCAGGACGCATAAATATGAGTCAGTGGCCAAGAGTCCGAATTTAGATCATGTGATCGTGGGGTTGCTGCAACGGTCGTAAGTGTGAAAACAATCATAAGCCGCTTTTTCAGTGCTGTTGAAACTTTGAATGGTCACTAAATGAACTGTTATAAGTGGAGAACTAGCTGTATTTTGGTGCTGATCAGACAAACATTTTTAATTCCTCTACTTTTGACCAGAAATTAATATTAATTACGATTTGTTCAGGAATCAGGGGGCACAATAACTCTGCTTTCTTTTCTGATATAACCAAGTTTGAAAGTTTATTTGATTTGCTCATTCTGGAAAGAAAAATACCAATAACAGATTAACAGAGTTGGAAGGGACCTTGTAGGTCATCTAGTCCAACCCCCCACCCAAGCAGGAAACCTTACACCATTTCTGACAAATGGCAGTCCAGTCTCTTCCTGAAAGCTTCAAGTGATGAAGCCCCCACAACTTCCAAAGGCAAATAATAATATAAGCTCTTATAACTAAGGCGTAATGTTTGGGACTTGTCTTCAATGGAGTTATCTTTCAAGGAATCATGATTTGGATTACAGTTATATTTTATTCTCCTATTCATAATCATTATCATTTTCATTGGAGTGCATTAATGAGGTGTACATAGTCTAATTGCTGGGGAAATAAAATTTGCAACCTGCTCTTAGTTCTAATGCTGGAATCAGCAAGGAGATAAAAGCCATCATGTCACCATAAGTTTCAATTCATCATGATGATTATGATGAATTACACAGAAAATAACAGTGTTCGGGTATGAGAACACAAATACAGAGAGAGAGAGAGAGAGAGAGAGAGAGAGAGAGAGAGAGAGAGAGAGAGAGAGAGAGAGAGAGAGAGAGAGAGAGAGAGAGAGAGCCTTGTGAGATGTTGGTGAGCAGATTTCATGGTTAGAAACTTAAGTAGGTATCCTTCCATATTTAAGAAAACAAGAGTTTTGGGTGCAAAGAAGAAGTAACCAATTAAGAATGTTTCTAGCTGAAAGGAAACTCCATCCTATTCTCTCTCTTAGAACACTAAAATGATGAAGGTTACATTGAACTAGGTGAAAATCTATCAAGCCACATTCATGTAGAATTGGAAAATAGATTTCCTTGGGTTTGGCTTTGTTTATTTTCTAGCACAATTGGCTCAGCTGCAGGGTGGTGTTCACTTACTTTTCCTACTGGTTCGCAAATGTGAGCATGTGTGGGCGTGCGCGCACAAACTTCACTTGCACGCGCCCCATCTACACATGCGCTCTGCCTTCTGCGCATGTGCTTTACTTGCGCATGAGGCTTGCAGGCATGCATGTGGCTTGCATGCATGCATGCGGCTTGAAAACATGTCTAAATAGGACGGGAGAGAACCAGGGTGGCTGGGTGAGCGCATCTGTGATTTCCGCTACCAGTTTGGGCGAACCAGTCCAAACTGACTGAATATCACCTCTGCTCAGCTACCCAAAAATCCTTTTTTCTTCATCTGAGCAGAAGCGATGCTTTTTTTGATTGTCAGTTTTTGTACTGAATTCATTCGCCCAGTGTATTGGCAGTATGCATTAAGAAAAGTCTGGGGCAAGATTGAAAATGATTGCGCATTGGATTGAATTCACTTTCTATTTTCATTGTTAAGTTGCGTCCAAGAGAGAGAGAGAGAGAGAGAGAGAGAGAGGGAGGGAGGGAGGGAGGGAGGGAGGAGAGAGAGAGAGAGAGAGAGAGAGAGAGAGAGAGAGAGAGAGAGAGAGAGAGAGAGAGAGAGAGAGACAGAGAGACAGAGAGAGACAGAGTGAGTGTTGGTTGAGTGGTACCTTTGAGTCGATGTTGACTCCTGGAGATTGCCTGGACATGGTCTAGGAAAACTTGCCATGGCCAACTCGCTGCAGTCAACTCCCTGTGGCCAACTCACTACAGCCAACTAACAATTATTCGCCACAGGACAATTTAACAATTCAACGTAATTATTTAAAATAAGTAAAAAAATATTTTAATTTTTGCCATTCACATTTCAATCTTGTCTCTCCTACTGGCATCCTTTTTTTAATGATTCTATCCCACCATTTATTTGATGTTAGTGTAAATCTTGTGCGCAGTGAGTTGCCTGTGGCGAGTCAGCCGTGGCACATTGATTGTGGCAAGATGGCAGTGGTGAAATTCAATTTTTCCCCTACTGGTTCTGTGAGCGTGGTTTGGGGGGGGTCATGTGACTGAATGGGCATGGCCAACTTTACATCACTCATGGCAAGCCACCAAGCCACGCCCACCAAGCCACGCCCACAGAAGTGGCCAAGTCTTCTAGCGTTCAACCTGGCTGTTTCTTGCTTCCTTCTCATGTTTAATCTATGTGTATGAACAGCCAGAAGGGGCGAGCGAATGGCTGGAAAGTGTGACCGGCTATTGGATGGGTGTGGGCCCGGGCAAGCCAGGGGTGGTTTTCACCAGTTTGGTGAACCAATTCAGATCGCCTCTACTGGTTTGCCCAAACCAGTCCAAACCAGTCAAATTTCACCCCTGCAAGATGGTCATGGTGAGTTGACCAGGATGAGTGGGAGTGGTATGCCCCCAATGCTAGTTGCAAGGAAGACAACAGTGAGAGAGGTTGTGTTTATGTTGAAATGATTTACCTTAAGGTGACCAACTTTTTTACAATGAAAAGGAGGACAAATAAATTGGAAAAAATATATCGTAAATAAAAGAAATATTTTATTCATTGCAACAATAATACACTAAAATATGATATATGCATAATAAAAACATTTGCAACATTTTATATTGTAATTATGCTTACATGCCTGTTAATTATTATTTAAATGAGTACTTTTCCATTGAATTAATATTTTTTGTCAATGTATCATCTTCTAACAATATATTGGAAATATCTGAACAAGAAATATCCTTCATATTAAATTTTACAGCAAGTGCTGCAGCTAGAGTATCAGCATTCAATCTCGATTTCTGACTTGTCGAAAAATCATTGGCAATTGAAAAAAACTCTTTCAACTGCTGCATTAGTTCCAGGGCAGCACAACGTAAATTGAACAAGTATAAATAAATGTTCACATGGAATATGTTCATTTTTGAAATGGCTGAAAATATCCACCCATCTTTTATCAATTTCAACATGTTGATTTTCCCATTGTATTAATTTTTCAGAATTTAAATATACATTCAGTCTTCTAATTTCTTCAAAGAGACAATTGTCATCTATTTTAATGTCTAGCATTTCTTTAGATAAAAATTCAACACAAGATTCAATATCTGTTCAATATACTTGCGATGAAGTAAAAAAAAAACATTAAAAACTGTTTAATAAAATAAGTCACATAACGCGCAACAGATTAGCCTTCAAATATCAAAAAGGAGGACATGTAGGAGGACACTTTTCGAGGGAGGACAGAACTTACAAAAGAAGGACTGTCCTCCCTAAAGGAGGACGGTTGGTCACCTTATTTACCTCCACCTCTCTCTTGTTTGGCTACGTGTGAGAGGTAAAATGGTGGACTAAGCTAAATTAGACTTTGATCTGATCCAGTGGGGGGAGCGGGGGGGCAGTGTTTGAATTCTTCTCCCACTCCCTATAGGCTTCCTGATTCTATCGATGGGTTCTCAAAGACTCTGTGAAAATGGCGATATAATGGTGGGTGGTGGGTGACCAGAAAATATCCAAAATGATTATTAAGATGTCAGGTGAGTGATTTATGCTACAGGTCTCCCAATATTATTCTTTTCCATCAACTTCCTCGCCAATTAAGAAGAAAAAGAAAACGTCAGTGGCTCTGTATGGATTTAAAATATATGTTTTCCTTCGTTTATGTTTCTTCTTTTTGTGCAATAAAACACGCTTTTCCTTACCCCGTTTTCCCCCGTGAGGCTTTGCACCAATGCTTTATTTCAACCCCATCGCTAAGATACGCTTGTTAAGTCTTTACACATATTTTCAAAAATGCATGTTAATTTTGATGAGCTTTTCCAGCCAAGCAGGAGGTGTTTGTATGTGTGCGTGTCATATCCCCCTCCACTCCAAAAAAAAAAAAAAAGTTTTCTTGAGATTGGTAATGCCTCTTGTGTGACATTTGAGCATAACACCATTCTGTATTAGTGCTATCAAATTCTCACCCCTCCAGATTTTTCTTTCACTTGGTACAGCTTTCTAAATAATGTGGAATATGAGTAGGGCTGTTTGACAAATTCTCACCCTACTGGGGTAACCCTTTCAGGAGAAGATGGAGCTGTTAATCTAATTTTCAACAGTGGGATTTGCCACTGACAATTGAGCAACTTTGTCAAGTGATGGCAGCACCATTTGTGTTGCCATTATGGTCCTGACTAAAGACTAATCTCAGGTAGTTTTTTTTTTTTTTTTAAAGAAAAATATACTCTGAGAAACTTCACCACAGCTTCTGCAACAAAGCATCTATGGAACTGAGCCATGATAGCTGAGTGGTTTTATTTCTTTATTTCCAAAAATGGTTAGCTACCTTACACCGGTATGAAATCTTCACTCCAAATCCCATAGTTAATTTGACAAAGTTAGCTTTTGGAATCAGAATCAAGGTAAAGTGGAATGCAGAGACTCCTGGAGTAGTACAGGAAGCAAAATGTGTACCCATATTTTGTCCACATTGCACGCATTGTTCATAAACAGTCTTTAAAATGTGTGTTGTTCTCTTATATTTATTGGGTGGGTGGGTGGGATATATGTTTCATTTTGTTCCAAATGAATAATTGATCAGTTGAGTGAATTAGGAGGGGAAAATAGTTATGAGAAACCAAGAGTTTTAGGGAGACGACAACTCATGTTCCTTCCAATGTACTAAATGTACTAGAAGAAAACCTGCCCCCCCAAAATCACAAAATTTAGGAACTCTGTGTGTGTTTCCGTGTGGGGAGAGAGAGAGAGATAATAGAAAGAATAGATAGATAGATAGATAGATAGATAGATAGATAGATAGATAGAAGATAGATAGATAGATAGATAGATAGATAGATAGATAGATAGATAGATAGATAGATAGATAGATAGATAGATAGGCAGGCAGGCAGGCAGGCAGGCAGGCAGGCAGAAACAGACAATAGTTGAGGCTTATTTGTGTTCTATCAGAGAGGCTAAGAAAGGGAGAGAAGATGGAGCAGAAAAATTGCCTTTTTTACTTGTGAAAAATCTGAAGAATGAACAGTTAACCTAACAATTTATGTTAGGTTACTTGTTCATTCTTCAGATTTTCACAATCTGCTCGGGCAGTTTATGAAGTGGTAGAGTTTTCCTGGTCCTCCTCCTCCTCCTCTTCTTTTTCTTTTCCCCCTTTTTTCCTTCTTTTAAATATGCCACTCTGTTTTAGATTGTATTTCTTTCATATAATTGGTTGGGCCATGATGGTCTTCATTCCAACAAACCCTATCGAGGCTTCACAAACTATTAGACTAAATAAAAATTAGCATAGCTTTGCATTTTTGTAGTGATTTATACATTCTAATATTAGTCGTGCCCATTTATGGTTATTTGGCTTATTTATAATATTTATATTATTCATTGTGAAAGTAATTGTATTTATAGGATTATTATTTTTTTGCATTTTAATACCTGCACTCTATAATTTTACTAGTCGTTTTAGGTTTGCCTTATTTTATTCTATCAATGGGATTTTATTTTAACCCAATTGGTAAATTATTAGTTTTATGCTGGTCTATGATTGAAATAAAATTGATCAATTGATATATAATTGAGAAATTAAAGAAGCTATATTTAATTTTGTTTTTAATTTGCACAATTTAATTGTCACAATTAAGGGTTGGTTCTCATGGTGACCTTCTGGAATTTTCTAAGTTGTTTGTGTCTTTTATCATGATCTCACGCACGGAGTAGCAAAGTTTGTGTCTTTATTCCTCTGCATGTTTGATTTTCTCCTCAGCAATCATAATATTTTTTCTTGTTTTCCAAATATATTTTGTGGTATTCCCTTTTCAAATTAAACTGTAGCCTGTAATATTTGCAGCAGCTTAATGTGCTAATAAGTCAATACAGATGTTGTTTTTCCTGGTTTTCTTGTTACTGGGTTGAGACTCCATTTATGAGTCCCTGCAAAAACGGTAAACAAATTTTCTTTTTGTATACAGAAGGCCAGTACAATTTAATAACATTTATAGAGTATTTTCCCAGCTAGTAACAGTTTTCTTAATATGGTTCTGTCTACGTGTGTAGGTGGGTGGGTGCTGTTTTGTTTTAATTCTTTAAAATTATGGTTGTATTTTTTTCTTTTTGGACAGATACACTGAGTAGGTGTGATATCTCAGCTTATGGAAGAATTTTGTTCAGAAACTGTCATAGTCCAGAATTAAAGCTTAACATGACATCATAAAAGGACACATTATGTGTGTTTCTCTTAAGTATATTCTGCTCCGTAGGCAGAATAAGGACTAGAAGGTGATGGTAGGACGTTTCAGTGTTTGTTTGTTGTTGTTGTTGTTTAGTTGTGAAATCGTGTCCGACCCATCGCGCCCCCATGGACAATGTTCCTCCAGGCCCTCCTGTCCTCTTATCATCCCCCTGTTCATTTAAGCTCACGCCTACTGCTTCCGTGACTCCATCCTGCCACCTCCTTCTCTGTCGTCCCCTTCTTCTATTGCCCTCAATCTTTCCCAGCATTAGGCTCTTCTCTTAGAGTCCTTCTTTCACATTAGGTGGCCAAAGTATTTGAGTTTCCTCTTTGGGATCTGGCCTTCTAAAAAGTAGTCAGGGTTGATCTCCTCTAGGACTGACCAGTTTGTTCGCCTTGCATCCAAGGGACTCTTGGCAAGGGTCTCACAGTGAATGTTACAGAATAACAAAATAACAGAGTTGGAAGGGACCTTGGAGGTCTTCTATTCAAACCCTATACAATTTCGGACATGTGACTATCCAGTCTTTTCTTAAAATTCTCCAGGGATGGAGCACACGGAACTTCTGAAATCTATCTATTCCACTGGTTAATTGTTCTCACTGTTAGGAGGTCTCTCCTTAATTCCAGGTTGTTTCTCTCCTTGATTAGTTTCCATCCATTGTTTCTTGTCCTACTTTCAGCTGCTTTGGAAAATAGGTTGATCACCTCTTCTTTGTGGCAGCCCTTCAAATACTGGAATATTGATATCATGTCCTCCGTAGTCCTTCTTTTCTCTAGGTTAACCATACACAACTCTTGCAACCATTCTTAATATGCTCCAGGCCCTTAATAATCTCTGCACTCTTTCCAGAGTCTCAACATCTTTTTTTTATATTGTGGTGACCAAAACTGGATGCCGTATTCTAAGTGTGGTGTTACTAAGGCTTTATAAAGTTGTACGAGTACTTCATGAGCGCTTGATTTTAAAGGTTTAAGAGAACTGAATGGCAAAATAACTGCGGACAAGAGAAAGAGAACGGGATATGAAAGGCAAAGAAAGGGCACTTGGATGAATCAGACACTGAAGAAATAATTGATTTAGATTGTGAAATATATTTCAGATAAACGATATGCATATGGTCTGGGAGATGGGGCTTGTTTTTGCTGTGTTTGAAAGAGTTAGCCCGCTCCTTTGGACTTGTGCACTTCTGTAATGTTGACTCTGTTTGATAATCCTATTTTGCAGCTCCTGAATTTGTTGCTAGTAATAGTTGGTTTGTTATTATTCTTGTGTATGTGTATGTGTGTGGAATGGATGAGTCTTTCCCCCTTGCTCCGTGCTTCTAGGATGTTAGAAAGCTGATATGACTCAATCCACTTTTTAAAGGCTGAAGAAAGAATATAGAATATAGAATAACAGAGTTGGAAGGGAACGTGGAGGTCTTCTAGTCCAACCCTCTGCTTAGTCAGGAAACCTTACACCACCTCAGACAAATGGCTATCCAACAACTTCTTAAAAACTTCCAGTGTTGGAGCATTCATAACTTCTGAAGGCAAGTTATTCCACTGATTAATTGTTCTAACTGTCAGGAAATTTCTCCTTAGTTCTAGGTTGCTTCTCTCCTTGATTAATTTCCATCCATTGCTTCCTGCCCTGCCCTCAGGTGCTTTGGAGAATAGCTTGACTCCTTCTTCTTTGTGGCAGCCCCTCAAATATTGGAACACTGCTATGTCTCCCCTGGTCCTTCTCTTCACTAGACTAACCATGCCCAGTTCGTGCAACTGTTCTTCATATGTTTTGGCCTCCAGGCCCCCAATCATCTTTGTTGCTCTTCTCTGCACTCTTTCTAGAGTCTTAACATCTTTTTTATATGGTGTGGCGACCAGAAAAGTGTATGGTATGGTATGGACCCTTTTATCTTTAATTAAATAATTATTTATCTAATATTGTGAATCAATGTTGACAGTCTGTGTTTAGATGGCAGAAGCTATTTATATACGGGAGGGGAGAAAGATTGTGAAAAGAGTATTAAGGTTTAACTGTAAGATTAAGGATGACTATTGACTAAATATTTTCCTTATAACACAAACATCTTGGCATTCCTAGACAAATTAATACCTATAGTGGGATGAAAATGTGTTAGCACCCTTCAGGTCAGAGGTGAGAGAATTGTGTTATGTGATAAGTTGCAATTCTATCCGTCTCCCTTTGAAGATCGTCTGGTGAAGAATAATTTCTTTTAAGATCTGTTACAGGCTGCCCTTGGAAATGGGCTAACATCTCCCACTGTGTTCTGACTATAAGCTCCTTCTGATTTTAGGTTTGACTCAAGATTATTACTTTGCATAAATAACTGGCTCTTTTGGCCTGCCAGGATTAGCTATTCCAGATCTGTTACAGCAATGTTCATACTTTGTGTTCCAGGGAAATATTTGCTTCCTTGAGAACAAGAGAAACATTCTCCAAGAGGAAAGGGGGCGATAATGAAGAGGCTTTCCTGGAAAATTGGCTTTTATGAGGACACTTAGTGAGAAATAGGTCTGTGTGAATTTCTGCTGAACACCCTTTTTAAAATCATGTTTTAAGTAAAAATCACATTTCTAGAATATTCAGAAATTGCAAAAAACAAACAAATGAAAGAAGAAGTCCATTGCTAAATTCTATTTAGCCTTTTAATTTTGGAGGCACTTGCACATCTCAATTGCATTAATTGAAAGGAATGGAATGATTCAGGGGTGAAATTCAGCAGGTTCTGGAGAACCGGTAGCAGAAATTTTGAGTAGTTCGGACTTCGGAGAAACAGTAAATACCACCTCTGGCTGGTCCCAGAGTGGGGTGGGAATGGATTTTGCAGTATCCTTTCCCTGCCACGGCCACCAAGCCACGGCCACAGAACCGGTAGTAAAAAAAAAATGAATTTCACCACTGGATTGATTTCAATTGGTCCAAGAATCCATTTTGTTTCACAGAACATATGTTCCTATACACAAACAAACACACACACACACCTTTTATGAGCTTTTAATCCCTTTGCTGCGAGATAGACCTGGGGCAATTGGATGGAGCTGAGCATTTACTAGCCAGATGCCCTTCCTGATGCCTACGTGGAAGTTCGCAGCAGATATTTTCTCCTTGCACCTTGATAGAGAAACATCTGCCGCTGCCTAGATTTGAACTCTCAACCTTCCGAATGGGAGGCAAGCGTCTTCACCTCTAAGCCACTACCCTGCTCCTGCCACTGTTTTATATGAAGTTGATAGATTGCATGGCATTTTGAAAGGGGACAATTACACGAATTCTTGTGGTTACATTTCAGTTTTGAATTCTCCAAAGTAGAGAAGGGAATAGTGGAAAAGATTAAATTCTGACTTGAAAAAAAGGAAGTCTTTCGCAGCCACTATTACCTAGGCCCAAACTTGAAGCTTCATCTGCATTTTTAATATTCAACCTCACGTACTAGCCTTTCTCCTGGAGGCTTCTTAGCATGAGCCATTAGCTGCCTGTTGGATGTAACCTTCCCATGTCTTACACACAGCTGCACACGAGCCTCTGTACAACACAGCCTTCGTCTCATGCATTGCAACTAAAACGGCTGTTAACTTGTGATCAATGATCATATGATCCATTTAGAGTGTACAAGTTCACTCAAGTTGAACTGGTAAATCATTATCCCCCCCAAAATGCCCTCCGCATTCTTCCTGCTGAGTAGAACATCAGGCTAACATAATTCCACCCCCAGTCTCTTAGCAGCTCACAATGTGCTATTAGTAGTCCTAGAACGGTACAGCGGTAGGCTTTCAGATAAATAGACTAACAGAGTAGGCAGATTATTACAAGAAGGCAAGGGATTCTCAGAAGATTTGCTATTGACATTAAGGTAAATGTTTCATAATACCAAACAACTGGAATTTGTTGGGATGGATAATAATAAAGGTAAAGGTTCCCCTCGCACATATGTGCTAGTCGTTTCTGACTCTAGGGGGCAGTGCTCATCTCCGTTTCAAAGCTGAAGAGCCAGATCTGTCCAAAGATGTCTCTGTGGTCATGTGGCGGCATGACTAGATGCGCACAGAACGCTGTTACCTTCCCACCAAGGTGGTCCCTATTTTTCTACTTGCATTTTTACATGCTTTCAAACTGCTTGATTGGCAGAAGCTGAGATAAGTAACGGGAGCTCACTCCGTTATATGGCACTAGAGATTCGAACCTCCAAACTGCCAACCTTTCTGATCGACAAGCTCAGCATCTTAGCCACTGAGCCACCATGTCCCTCTGGATAATAATACTTCACTGTAAATTGTTGGAAGCGCGGAATCACTTCTTCAAAAATACATGTGTTAAAGTTGGGGCATTTATTTTATTTTATTTATTTTACTCTATTTTATTTGTCAAGTATGGAGACTGTCACTCTGGGAGATTATTAAACTAACTTGGAGAAACATCTCAACAGCTTTAAGGGCTGTTTGCATAAAACTCACAGCCTAACTCAGTGTTATACACATAGAAGCAAACTTATTCATTGCTGGAAATCTTTTTCTTTCCAGTCTTCTGTTTTCATTCTTTTAGCCAGCCTTCATGGACAAATGAACAAACATTTCATAATCAATTTCAATTCTTCCTAATGCTGGGTTTATGACTGTTGGAAGAAATGTCCTTCTCTGTTCAGTTCCAAGCAGGAAGAAAAACACTGGAAACATGGAGGCTGCTTGGAAAGATGGTTTTAATGATGGACAGGATCACATGGTTTGAGGTCCTGGGGAAAAAGGGGGGTCACATGCCTTGATGATCTTGAAGATAAAGGGCAGAGATGCAGAGAGTCCTTAGGTTTTATGCCCTCTCTGTGCTTTTGAATTTCTGATTGGTTGTCAGACTCCCATGGGGCCATGCAGGGGCAACTCTGTAGGTTGTCTTTTGAGTCCCAAACTCGGTTGAGCCTTGCTGGATGATGATGTAATGAAAGGGCTTTGGGATTCTTATTATGGCTCTGTCTGAAGGAGGCAGATCTTCGTTATGTAGAATAGACTGGCTCAGGCCTTAATGGCCCATTGACAAAGGTGGAGGGGGGGGATGAGTTTCTGCCTTACTTTTAGGGGGAAATATTCTGCCCTTTTAATATTCCCTAAAGTATTTCATTTTCTAGGAGAGGAATGGGTTTTAACTTCCGACATGACAAAGAATGGTATCTTTTTTTAATACAGCGATTGATCCAGAGTTCTATGAATGATCCTGTCCAAAATGTAAAGAGTGATAATACCAGACCAAAACTTTTATTTTTCCAAAACTTGAGTTGCTTCTTCAGCAGCAAGGCTCTTGTAAGAGTTATTTTCCAAGGTACCTAATGTGCAAAGAAACATTTTTTGTCTCCTTGCATCAACCACATTTTAACACAGGAAACCAACCTTTAAGTTGTTCAAAGTAATCCTTCATCAGTTTGGTTCCAGAGGTCACATAAATAACCAGTATCAATGTTGTGAATTTCCAGGGTTTTTTTTTCAAAAAAAGTGTCTGGCTTTAGAAAACACCTTTAATTCTTCTCAAAGTTTCAGTCCTTATGGAAGATAACAGAGGCTCCAATAGAAAAGAATATTTGTAGCTCAGGGTTGAACTGTGAGGTCCTTGGTGCTCTCTGAGCTTGGTTGTTTACTTGCAGATGTTTCGATGCCCGACTAGGTAACATCATCAGTGCTAGAAGGGAGGTTTGCATCTTCTAGGACTGATAATGTTACGTAGTTGGGCATTGAAACGTCTGTAAAAAAACAACCAAAAATCCAAGTCTCCATATAACAGAGACCAGTTGGTTGGGTAAGAAATTTTTGAGATGAATAGAGATTTCCATCACTGGTGTAGTGTCAGGGCCAATGGTTCTTAGTCAACAGGCCAAGTCAACCATTGCAAAAAAAAATGGGTCAATCATTTCATATATACTATAGTACTTAACAGAGGTGGTATTCAGTAGGTTTGGACCAGTTCGGATTTGTTTGAGTGAACCGGTAGCTCTGACGATCAGCTGGCCCCGCCCACCCACCCCACCCTATCCTGTCCTTTATTTCATGCTCTCTAGCTCCTCTCAATCACACGGCACAGCTGATTTCCCCCGCCCTTGCTGTTCTACTTACCGTTATTGACTTGGAAGGTAAGCAGCTGAGCTTCTAAATGCTCCATTTTCAGCGCTGCGCATACACACGCAAAGCACACGCTCGCCAAACTGGTTGTTAAACCAGCAGCCTCCCGTCACGGCTACATAATATATACTATACTACATTTACAGAATAACAGAGTTAAAGTCGACCTTGGAGGTCTTCTGGTAATTTCATACTTGAGTATATACTTTTGACATTGACTACCCCTTGATCTATACGCATTTCTCTGGAAACCATACCCACGAGGATACTCATTGTTCCAAGCACACCCCCACACACAGACAGAGAGAGAATTTAGAGAACTAATTTAGAAATGAAAACTAATTTTAAGATGGCCAGTGACTGAGCCATAGAATAGGATTTCCCAAATTTCAATCTCACTTCTTCTTTGTCATCTGCATCATCAAGAGAATAAGGATTTTATTCTACAGATATCGCTTTGTTTTCAAAAGTTTCAAGCCATATTTTAAACTGCCCAGTATTGGCATAAAGTATCTCGAATACTTAATACATGATCAGGAACCGTGGTGGCGCAGGGGTTGGAATGCAGTGTCGCAAGCTAATTCTGCCCACTACCAGCAGTTCGATCCTGACTCAGCCTTCCATCCTTCTTAGGTTGGTAAAATGAGGACCCAGATTGTTGGGGGCAAATATGCTGACTGCGTAAACTGCCCAGAGAAGGTTGGAAAGCACTGTGAAAAGGTGTGTAAATCTAAGCGCTATTGCTAATTCATTGATTTTAAACCATAAAGACCCATGATGCTTACAATGTGACCATCTCTTCTTCCAAGTTGACTCTGAGCTGCCTGGGTAGGGGATTCACTGAATTTTCCCAGTTCAGGAGGGAAAGGGTCTGGACATCAGAATAAATGCTTCTCTGTTGCAGTCTTGACCTCTGCATTACTCCAATTAGTGCTCACTTGAGTCACCTTTTGGATAACAATAAAAACAGGACGTTTTAATGGGCTCTTGGCACGGGCTAAATGTTTATGATATTAATTAGAGTTTATGCGTGTTTCTTTGCAGGGTGTAGAGGTCACTCCAGTCAGAAGTAACTCTTGGTGGCATTATTCTAATGCTTGTTGTTTTTATGATTTGATTTGTGAATCATGCAGGGGCAGTTAAACGTTTTAACTGGAAAACAGTGAAATGAGGATGTATTAAATAATAATTATAAGCAATTTTGTTGACTGTTGCTTTGCGGCAGTTAGCTTGAGGAGAAGTGATTCTTTAGATTACAGATTCAGGCTTTAATGGCACGAATGCCGTTTGAACAAATACATTCCTACTTGATTTTTTTTTGTTTTAAAAAGTCCGAAGATAAGGGCCTTTTGTATACGGGAGGACACATTTTGTGTGCTTGCATTTAAATCGTCTGTCTCGGTGGAATGTTTCAGGGAAGGAATATCTTGGAAAGATACAAAGTTTATGGCATTTTTAGACCAGATTATCCTTGTCAACCAGATGAAAGCATTCTTGCTGTTCCTGCAGCTGCATTAACAATGGGAGTGAGGACATAATGTAGTGTTTTACAGAGATCAGCTTATCAATCCTGACATTAAGTGTGTGAGGAATCACAAGAAAATGTGAAGCAACCGAGAGGAATAATTAGGACTCAACAGAATGATGTGTCACATGACAACAGAGGCCAAGGAACCCCACAGAATTGAAATCACCAAGCTGGCTTGACCTATATCTTTAATAATATTTTTTTTAAAAAAACCCAACCTCATTGCCTTTTGATTAGAATAAAATAACACAGTTGGAAGGAACCTTGGAGATCTTCTAGTCCAACCCCCTGCTTAGGCAGGAAATCCTACACCACTTAAGACAAATGGTTATCCAACATCTTCTTTAAAATGTCCAGTGTTGCAGCATTCACAACTTCCGGAGGCAAGTTGTTCCACTGATTAATTGTTGTAACTTTCAGGAAATTTCTCCTCAGTTCTAAGTTGCTTCTCTCCTTGATTAGTTTCCACCCATTGCTTCTTGTCCTGCCCTCAAGTGCTTTGGAGAATAGCTTGACTGCCTCTTCTTTGTGGCAGCCCCTGAGATATTGGAACACTGCTATCATGTCTCCCCTAGTCCTTTTTTTCATTAAATTAGACATACCCACTTCCTGCAATGGTTCTTGATATGTTTTAGCCTCGAGTCCCCTAATCATCCTGGTTGCTCTTCTCTGCACTCTTTCTAGAGTCTCAACAACTTGTTTACATCTTGTCGACAAAACTGAATGCAGGATTCCAAGTGTGGCCTTACCAAGGCATAAAGTGGTATTAACACATCACGTGATCTTGATTCTATCCCTCTGTTGATGCAGCCTAGAACTGTGTTGGCTTTTTGGGCAGCTGCTGCACACGACTGGCTCATTAAAGCTAGAAGGGAAGGGGGAGAAGCAGATTTGCCTTGTTTTAGGGGCAATTGCAAACAGAAAGGATCAAAACTTTATTTATTTTTTTTTTTTTTATAATAAAATTTTATTGGTTTTTCAAGATTTATAGGGAAAGGGGTAAATGGACAGGTATACAAATTTTGGCAGTTGCAAAGTGTGTGAGGCCCCCCTCCCTCCATACCCATAGTATACATTTAATATAATGCATTAGTATATAATTGATTACAGTCAGCATATTAGTTCTATTATTAAATTCAATCAAATTAAACATTACAGTATAAAATCCAAATATAATTCCATTTTCACTTTCGGTCAGTTTATAATAATATGATTTTCTTGTTTATTTTTGTGATCTGAGTCTTCTTGCTATTGCCCCATCTCCCTCCACTGGCAGAGCTCTGGCCCCTCCCGTGTCCTGCGTGTCCGTTGTGGTATCTGGTGGTTTCTCTAGGAATGTTTTATTTTTTTCCATAAAGGCCTGCGCCTCTATGGGTGAATTAATTCTAATTCTTGTCTCCTCCCAGAATATCAGCATACCTTCAGGCATCAACCATCTAAACCACACCCCTTTCTGGTATAATTTATTCGCTAATTGCGAATAATTTTTTCTTTTTTCTCTAATCTTCTTAGGGATCTGCTTCAGAATGGTTATCTCCATATCATGATATATCAATGCTTGCCCCCTTTGTACACCCAGAATTTCATCTCTTGTGCTTTTTCTAAGAAATTTAATATGAACCTCCCTGGGTACATTGTGTGTTCTAGCGTAAGCTGAATTCACTCTATAAACCAGATCTATATCCCACCCCATCTGTTGTTTTTCTTTGTGTGTGTAGTCAGCCAGAATGTTTGTCATGATGTCCCTTATATTTTCCCCATCTTCTTCTATAACATTTTGAAATCTAAGATAATAGGACATTCTCTCAAATTCTAATTTCATCTGTTGGATGTCAAGATCTTTGTTCCCTTTCTGCACAGCTTCCACCCCCCCCCTCACCTCCTCCACCCCCCCTTCCACAAGATCCAGTCTCTGTGAGTTCTTATAAATTTGGGCTTGATTTTCTTTAATTTCATCTTTCATTTCCCTTAGCTGTTTCTTGATTTCCTCCTGGCCCTGTAAAATTTGTTGAAGCATTTGTTGAAAGTCCATCTCTATAGTCTTAGGTTGCATCAGTTCTGTTATCTTGGACTGTGTGGCTGGACTGGATGTTACAGATGTTGGAGCCGATGTGGCAAAGCCAGATTTCCCAGGAGGTGGTCTTTTGGAGGCCATCCTTTATAACATTAGAAGTTCAGTCCATATATAAGATAAACAGTTAGAAAAGAAGGGTAGCCAGGTGAGGTCCGGGAGCAGAAGAACCAGGCAGAAGAGAATCTCTCTAATAAGTCTGGCAATAGATGAAAGGTTTCCCCTAGAAAGTTCAAAAAGACCAATCCACAAGAGATTCCTCTGGGAGACACGGAGACAAAGACCGGAAGCCTGAATTTTAAAGGTGGAGTCAGGTTTCACAGTTCATAAAGACAACGGAAGTGTGCCATCTTGCCCTGCCAGTTTTGGGCACAGAGGCATATCAAAGTTTTAAAAAGTTCCAAAGGTCCTCAAATCTCAGTAAATAGTGAAATTAAATTGCAAAGAAAATCATCCAACCTGGGTGAGGCTTCATTCGTTGGCTCTCCCCCCTCCTCCTTCCCCGGGGGCTGAGAGCAAGATTATTCCTCGCCGCTTATCCAAGGGGGGGGGAAACCCCCCTCCCTCCAGCCGCGCCTCCAGAATACTCCGAAAGTTATTTAAAGAAAGCTAACTAGTTCTTTGTGCAAAATAGGGCATGAAGAGAGAAGCAGCCTCACCGCACCGCAGCTGCTTCCTTCACTTGCTTCATTCTCCCGACGGCTTTAGCGAGGCGCGAAGCGCAGAAACGCGAGGCGCCCTCCGATCTAGCTCCCCGGTGCCTTGGGCGCGCGAGAGACCTCCCGCCGGCCGCCGCCGATGCAGGAGCTCCCCGCGATGCCGCCCCTCCGGCAGGACCCCTCTGAGGGGTGTCCTGTGCCCCCCAAGGAGTGGGGAAGCCCACCGGAGAGCCGGAGCGGGCAAAGAGCTGCCCGTCGCCGCTGCCGCCGGAACCGGAACTCAAAACTTTATTTATTGACTCGGTGCAAATGACCTGTTGTGTTATTGCCAACTGACAAAACAAATCCTTACACTTAAGACTGTTTTTTTTTAAATGCCTGGACACACACAGACGTGAACAGACACATGCATCTGCATGCATTCTTAGCCTTTTGTGAAAGTTTTCAAAAGGGAAAAAATCACTGTATTCAAAAAAGATCAATGACTATGTGAGCAGTGGAAAAGAACCTTCTAATTAGAACATAAGAGCTCAATGGAACAATGAAAACTGTTACTGCTGATTTCCATCTCTGTTTAGTAAATATGACTGTGCTAGAGATAATGCTAAATGTTATTTATTTCTGCAATTTCTCAGCGTCTGTAATGGTTTGCGGGGGCTGATGCTGTCCAGACCTAGGGAAGAAAGCTGCTTTTAAAGCAAAACTTTTATTCTAAATAGAAAACAAAGAAAGACAAGAATTTTTCCCCCTCTGTATTTTACTGGTTTATTTAGAAAAACATTTTTTTTCTTCACTTCATTTTTTTCTTCACTTCATAAACTGAAGCCTGTGCTATCCAGTACAGAAAGGGCCTTTCTTAAACTAAAACAGAGCTTTTAAATAAATCTGTACTTTAAATCTAGCAATAGCACTTAGAATTATATGTTGCATCATAGTGCTTTACGGCCCTCTCTAAGCGGTTTACAGAATCAGCCTGTTGCCCCCCATCAGTCTGGATCCTCATTTTACTGACCTCGGAAGGATGGAATGCTGAGTCAACCTTGAGCTAGTTAGGTTTGAACTGCTGGCAGTCGGCAGAGTTAGACTGCAATACTACATTCCAACCACTGCACCACCACGGCTCCTGATCATGTATTAAGTATTTGAGATACTTTATATCCAATACTGGGCAGTTTAAAATATAATTTGAAACTTTTGAAAATAACTCAGTATCTGTAGAATAAAATCCTTATTCTGTTGATGCAGATGACATATTTCAAAGAAGAGGTGAGATTGAAATTTGAGAAATCCTATTTTATGACTCACTCACTGGCTACCTTAAAATTAGTTCTCATTTTCTAAAGTAGTTCTCTAACTTCTCTCTTTGTATGTATGTGGTGTTTAGGTAGACAGGCAGGCAGGCAGGCAGGCAGGCAGGCAGGCAGACAGACAGACAGATAGGTGATAGATAGATAGATAGATAGATAGATAGATAGATAGATAGATAGATAGATAGATAGATAGATAGATAGATAGATGTTACCATGTTTTCCCGAAAATAAGACAGGGTTTTGTTTTCTTTTGACCCCTGAAATAGATGCTTGGCCTTATTTTTGGGTAGGTCTTATTATTTTTGAGGTGCAGGAGGCGGTGAGCATGGTCACCTCATGGCTGCTGCTGTGTTGCAATATTTTGGGGGAGGGCCTATTTTAGCACATGCACTCAAAAGCCCGATTGGGCTTATTATCTGGGGAAGTCTTATTTTCAGGGAAACATGGCAGATAGATAGATAGATAGATAGATAGATAGATAGATAGATAGATAGATAGATAGATAGATAGATAGATAGATAGATAGATGATAGATAGAGAAATAGATGATAGGTGATAGATAGATAGATAGATAGATAGATAGATAGATAGATAGATAGATAGATAGATAGATGATGAAGAGAGAGAGAGGGAGAGGGAGAGGGAGATAGATCAAAGTAGGATCTTTTGTAACTCGAGAAATAATCCTGAATTGATTTTTTTTTGATGATCCATTTGAAGACATATAAGATGCTTAAATTCCAACTTAACAATATGCAGAGAGTCATTTCTTGACCACGGAGTCTATACAGGGCTTTGAAAGAGAAGGGTCTGTTTTAATGATGCACGCAAAATTGCTGTTCCAACAGGGATATACAGTATCATTAAAGAAAAGATGAATGGGGAATTTAAGGGACAAGATTCAATTGACCCAATGACTTGCAGTCCAAGTTATCCCCTTATTGCAATATCTCTGGTATTTATTGCAAAACAAAGTTCTACGAGACCTTTTAAAATGTATCAGAATGCTAGCTGGCACAGAGCGATATAGCTTCAGTACAAACTGTTTTGCCAGGAATTGCAACCCCACAAGTATTTATTGTTTGCCTATGCAAACAATAAATACTGCAACAATGCTTGGAAAAAAAATCTTCCCATCATTCATCATCAGCACTAAGGATGGTGAAACTTATCATTTAGAAGATAACTTTGGCCCTCTATACCATTTCATGCCACTTGATACCTTGCAGCAAGTTTTAATACAAACCAAAGCAGTGGTGAAATCTAAAATGTGTTGCTACCAGTTCTATGGGCGTGGCTTGGTGGTGTTGAGGTCATGTGGGCATGCTATGTAGTCATGTGACTGGGGGGTGTCAAAAGACATAAACTCACTTTAACAATGTCCTGCTGGAGCAGGTGGTTGGACTAGATGCCTCCATGTCCCTTCCAGCCCTGGATTGCTGTGCTCTTTCAAGGTATCCTCTGAAGCTGCGTCTAGTGTCAGGTTTGTGGTCCTTCCTCCCTCTCCTTTTTCCTTCTCTCCCTCCCTCTCTTTCTTCTTTCTTCCTTCCTTCCTTCCTTCCTTCCTTCCTTCCTTCCTTCCTTCCTTCCTTTCTTTCTTTCTTTCTTTCTTTCTTTCTTTCTTTCTTTCTTTCTTTCTTTCTCCCTTCCCTTTTTTCTCCTTTCTTTCTTTCTTTCTTTCTTTCTTTCTTTCTTTCTTTCTTTCTTTCTTTCTTTCTTTCTTTCTTTTTTTTTCCTTTCACAGCACCCACCCACCCATTTTTGGTCTAGCAAGCCTCAGGGAAGCCTCCTGGGAGCAAAAACTGTCCCCAAATGCTAAAACAAAATTTTTAAAAAAACATTCCTACCATTGCGCAGCAAAGCTGATTGTCAGAACTTTTTCAAAATTTGTTAAGCATTTTTTTTACTACCGTTTCGGGCGAACCAGCCCGAACCGGTAGCATTTCACCCCGAGGCTGTTAGAAAATTAAAGATAAGACTATAAGAATATCCAAGTAATGCAATCAGTTACAAGCAGTGGTGCAGCCTTATCAGTTTAACAACCAGTTCGCTGAGCAGGCGCTTCAGGGTCAATTATCCTGAGAGAATAAAAACTAGGTTGCTTTTCATCCCCCCCCCCTCCCTATTTGGTGGTTGTTTCAACGCCAAACGATAAATATATTGATCTGGGAAAAGTTTGAGAGATTAATATCCTCATGATCATTCTGCAAAGAAATATTTCAGCCATCAAATGATATTAATGTGCGATATATAAATTTCAGCACTGAATAGCAATACATCTTGTTATATTCCTTTAAACTGCCTTGGATCAATGACAAAAGATATATATATATATATATATATATATATATATATATATATATATATATATATATATATATATATATATATATATATATATATATATATATATATATATATATATATATATATTCAGTAAATATTCTTAAATAGCTGGATAAATAAGCAAAATTTCATCAACCACGGTGACAGAAATTGGGCTGTTGGGAAAAGGAGCAACCAGTTTTATACTGATAGTTCAAAATGATGGTTGTGTGAAAAATCGCTAGCGTTAGCATCTTGATCTCAAGTTGGGTTTGATCCATTTTGATCCTGGTGTTTGTAGTTCTTGCAAACAAAAGTTGATAAAAATGCTGTGGTATGAAAGGTTAGGTACACGGGGGCTCAGTGGCTAAGATGCTGAGCTTGTTGATCAGAAAGGTCGGCAGTTTGGCGGTTCGAATCCCTATTGCAGCGTAATGGAGTGAGCTCCTGCTGCTTGTCCCAGTTTCTGCCAACCTAAAAGTTCAAAAGCATGTAAAAAGTGCAAGTAGAAAAATTGGGACCACCTTTGGTGGGAAGGTAACAGCGTTCCGTGCGCCTTCGGTATTTAGTCATGACGGCCACATGACCATGGAGATATCTTCGGCTTTGAAACTGAAATGAGCACCACCCCCTAGAGTCGGGAACAACTAGCACATATGTGTGAGGGGAACCTTTACCTATGAAAGGTTATCAGAATGTATGATATGTTATTTCGGTTTATAAGTTGCTGAAAACCCAAGAAGCTTTGAGTCCCCTGGACAGCAAAACCTTATTCATACTTCCCAGTTCTGTGGTGGTGGTGTTTTTTTTAAAATTGGTTTATAAAGAAAATGGTTTGAAGGACTCATGTTAGCTTGAAGGCCTACAGTAGTAGCCAGGGAAAGTATAAACTCTGCATACCTTTGGTCTATTAAAGATTTCCAGTCTCCTCTTGGAGGTTTGCAAAAATAAATCGAGTTATCTATTACAAAAAAAGACACACAAACACAATTTTTTCCCCTCAAATTTATCCGCGTCATTATCGGTACTCTTATCCTTGCCAAATCCTTTAACCCTCTTGGCTGCCTGGTCTCCATTTTCTGTTCTGAAAGAAAGAAATCGCTCTTCTTTTACCCAACTGGTAGGTTGGGATAAGATCCTTAGCAACAGCATTCCTGGGCCTTAAGTAGCTGCAAGCCTCTTGCTGAACTCTTTGAAGTGACTGTCAGGCCAGATTTAGTTTGTTTTAGCACATTGTCTCCTTGTCCAGATGTATCAGGAGATAAAAAGGAGTCATGTTTACACTCTGGGATTTCTCCCCCTCCCCTTAAGATGTAATTAAATCGCAGTTTTGATGACTCTCTGGGAGACGTGGGGGTGGGGGTGAAATAGAAAGCTGGAACTAGCTGGAGAAAAGCAGAAGTAACTCACTTGTTCTTCTAACACCTGATTCATTCAAAGAATGTCTGTCTGTCTGTCTGTCTGTCTGTCTGTCTGTCTGTCTGTCTGTCTGTCTGTCTGTTTGTCTGTCTGTCTATCCTATCTATCTATCTATCTATCTATCTATCTATCTATCTATCTATCTATCTATCTATCTATCTCTATCTCTATCTCTATCTCTATCTCTATCTCTTTATATATCTGTCTCTCTCTGTCTACATAAATTGTTAGGTTAACGGTTCATTCTTCAGATTTTCACAAGTAAAAAAGGCAATTTTTCTGCCCCATCTTCTCCCCCGTTCTTAGTCTCTCTGAAAGAATATAGATAAGCCTCAAATATCATCTATATCTATCTGTCTGTCTGTCTGTCTGTCTGTCTATCTATCTATCTATCTATCTATCTATCTATCTATCTATCTATCTATCATCTATTTCTTTCTTTCTGTCTCCTATCTATCTATCATCTATCTATCTATCTATCTATCTATCTATCTATCTATCTATCTATCTATCTATCTATCTATCTATCATCTATCTATCTGTTTCTATCTATATCATAGATGGGTTGCTTCCAGTTTTACTACTGGTTTGCTTCATGAATGCGTGCCAGATGCGCGTTGCGCCAGAAGCATGTTGCACCAGACACGTGTTGCGCCAGATGTGTGCTGCACTAGACACGCTCTGCATGAGCGTAGTTCAATGTAACTTGTTCTTTGCATATGCACAGAACAATTATTAGTGAACTGTGCATGCACACGTACTACTTACAACATGCCAGCAACAGCAGTGATGACGAGGGAACCTGTTCGGCGGTGTGGTCAACCTGGGTCACTGCCGGTTCTGCAACCCAGGCCTAAATTTCACTACTGGTTCAGCTGAACCGGGCTGAACTGGGAGCAACCCACCTATATCTATCTGCCTGCCTGCCTATCTGCCTGCCCGTCTATCGAATGCATATACACATACACTCACATAGCTGTGAAGATCTCTGAATCAATTTAATTCTATTGTGGCCTTAATCCAGTCTTTCTCAAATGCCTGAGAACTGAGATGTATTTTCTTTTGCAACTGACATGAAGGAGAAGCCCTCCAATATTATTATTACCCTTGACTCTTATTACACTTTAAAGGAAGAGGAAATAGGAGTCAGTGCAGAAGAAACCTGGGCCTGTTTCCTTGCAAGAGCTCCGTGTCCTGTTTGGAAAGCTAAAAGCAAGGAGCACATCAGGACCATGGTGAGAAGTTGATTTGCAATTTCTGAGTTTTCTGCCTTGAGTCCTGTCCGCGGCAGAATTACTACCGTCAACTTTGCCGATTTCTCACCAGGACAACCAAAGTCCTGTTCCCAGCAAGACAAAAGAAGAATAATGGGATAGCAAAGAGCTCTTTTCTTCTTCTTCCATTATCTAGCTTGAGCATATCAACCTAAACCCAATCTACCCAATCTTGTTACACTTCTTTTTTTAAAATAGTATTTATCGAATTTTTTAACATTTAAAACACAAAACACAAACTTACACTTATAACAGCTTTTCCATATCGGTATCCATATTTTTCGTAACAATCTTATTTACAAAAAAAATATATCTATATATTATCCTAAGTTAGATGCTTATTTAAATACCCTCTATATATTATACTTTTACCGTTTGTACCTTAAGTTTTACGTTTACTCTCAAACCAGGAATATCATCTATTCCAAATTTGATAGTACTTGGTTTCTTCCCTCTCCTTCATTTCCATAGGCAGTCTATCCATTTCTGCACATTCATAGATTTTCCTTCTTATAAATGGGTCTGGGGGAGTATCTGTTTGTTTCCCATTCTGTTCTAAAACGATTCTGCTTGCGGTTAATATGTATAGTATTAGACATTGTAATTTTTTCTCCATTTTCCCATCAAAGATTCCCAAGGAACAATCCCAGCTTCAACTCTGTCCTCTGCTCAGTTATCTCTTCCAGCCTCCTGTTACGCTTCTGAAGAGATATGGAAGAGCAAATCCTGGATCTTGAGGAAGAGGACTTCTGTGCCCCACAAAGCTTACGTTAAAACTATTATGCAGGACAAAGCGAATTAAATGTGCCACTAAACGGAAATTCTACAGTATGTATGCACAGACGTTCTCACACTGACGTTACCTTGCCAATGGTTTTGGAGTGCGCACGTACACCCACTGTAGCAGCATTGTTGTAAGCTCCATTTAAAATAGGCACACTTCATATTTCTTGGTTCTTGAACTAAATAATTCTTTTGAGCAAGCTAGGTGCTTAACTTTTTTTTTTTAGCTTACATACGCAAGAACTTCTTTGCAATTTTGAAAAGGTTACACGACAGCACCCCCTTCTGCTAACTAAGCTGAGTGGTTTTAGCTCCATCTACCCTACAGCTTCATGACTTCCCTTCAAGTTAGTAACTTTCCCGGATGTGGTGCCAAAGGGTAAGCAGGAGAGTTAATGCACATTAGCTGTTAATTTGCATGAATTGCTAACACAGAGATGAAGATTGCAGGATGCGTTATGAAGAAAGCAAACCCGATTTGGATTATAATTACTGCTTAGGCCTTGAACAATGAAGTTTAGCCTGAAGCCATCAAAAACAGCCTGGATCCTTTACCTGTTGTATTCAGGGTGTGTTTAGTTTTTTGTCGCTATGTATTTTCTTGAGGTAACATGAGAAAATAAATCATAGTGAACTGAAACACTGTTGAAGTACTGAGAAGACTCCAAATGTAGAAACCAAAGGCCAAGAGACTTCTAGTTGTTGTTGTTTTAAAATGACAAATTAGACTAGAATAGAATAGAGCTGGAAGGGACCTTGGAGGTCTTCTAATCCAGCCCCCTGCTCAAGCAGGAGAACCTACACCACTCCAGACAGGTGACTGCCCAGTCTCTTCTTAAAAGCCTCCATTGATGGACAACCCACAACTTCTGAAGACAAGCTGTTCCACTGGTTAATTGTCCTCACTGTTAGGAAGTTTCCCCTTAATTCCAGGTTGCTTCTCTCCTTGATTAGTTTCCATCCATTGTTTTTTCTCTTGCCTTCTGGTGCTTTGGAAAATAAGTTGACCCCCTCTTCTTTGTGGCGGCCCCTCAAATACTGGAAGACTTCTACTATGTCCCCCCTTGTCCTTCTTATCTTTAGACTACCCAAACCCAAATCCTGCAGCCATTCATCATATGTTTTAGTCTCCAGGCCTTCGATTAACTTAGTTGCTCTTCTCTGCACTTTTTCCAAAGAGGCATGTGAGGACGTGGTCTTTAAAAATTGTTTATAAATCCTACTTTATGTGATTGCCATTCTTGTCATCAGATAGGACCTGAGTTCATATGTCTATGCTTACCTCTGTTTAGGGAAGCAGAATGGGTCTGTGAAATCTGTGGTTGTGTGCGATGCTGTATTCTGAACTTTCACAATAAACCATGATGAGACTTACAATAAAATAGAATAACAGAATTGGAAGGGACCCTGGAGGTCTTCTAGTCCAACCCCCTGCTTAGGAAGTAAAACTTATACTATTTCATACAAATTGTTGTCCAATCTCTTCTTAAAAACTTCCAGTGTTGGAGAATTCACAACTTCTGGAGGCACCACTGATTAATTGTTCTAACTGTCAGGAAATTTCTCCTTAGTTCTAAGTTGCTTCTCTCCTTGATTACCTTCCACCTGTTGCTTCTTGTCCTGCCCTCAGGTGCTTTGGAGAATAGCTTGACTCCCTCTTCTTTGTGGCAACCCCTGAGATATTGGAAGACTGCTATCATGTCTCCCCTTGTCCTGCTTTTCATTAAAGTAGCCATACCCAGTTCCTGCAACCGTTCTTCATATGTTTTAGCCTCCAGTCGCCTAATCATCTTGGTTGCCCTTCTCTGCACTCTTTCTAGAGTCTCAGCATCTTTTTCACATCGTGGCAACCAATACTGATTTAGTATTCTAGGTGCGGTCTTGTGAGGGAGGGAGGGAGGGAGGGAGGGAGGGAGGAAGGAAGGAAGGAAGGAAGGAAGGAAGGAAGGAAGGAAGGAAGGATCTGTATTATTTCTTTATATCATATGGAAAGGAAGAGGAGGTTGACCTCAGTTGCTTCCACTGAAGAAACTTATTACCTTCTCCTAAAACTATGTTGCACCAATCTGACACACCAATGAAACTTGTTCCAAGTCACTTTTTGACTGCCATTGTAACTTTGAATGGTCATTGAATAAACTGTTGTAAGTTGAGGGCTGTCTGTAGTTAGTTTAACACTAGAAAGGATTGCATTGATCGAATGCTAATTTAAGCCACCAGAGGTTGGTTATCTGGATCCATTGCTGGTTTGAGTATTTCCACTGGATGAACCTCCACAGTGAACCACTTAAGTCTGTTGTGGAAATAAGATCAACATTGAGTAAAGTTGTCCCTTTAATGTGGCAACTGAATGAATGGTAGTACCTTAAACTAGGAAAGGGCTGCCAACAGGGAGATCATGCTATGCATTATGTGGCACATTGGTCCTCTTTGAAAGCCTTGTGTGCTCTTCTTAATCCCCTTTCATCCTCTCCAGCCAAGACATTTTGGTATCCTCAGCAAATCCAGCTTCCCCCACTGCTTGCTCTTAATTCCAAATGATTTATGATTAATAATAATAATAATAATAATAATAATAATAATAATCATCATCATCATCATCATCATCATCATCATCATCATCATCATCATCTTTGGTGAGATTCACAACCTTTGAGGCTGGTTGGTAGCTCAACAGCTTGAGTCCTAACCAAGGACCTAGGAACTGTTAAGTAACATCGGAGGATATAAGCTGTTCCAAGTAGGGTGGTTTTTTGTAGGTTCAACTTAATTTCCTTTCTAGGTTGTCCTGTTTCTGCATTTTGGTTCACTTTATTGCTGTTTTTTTTAAAGTCATGTTGTATGATTATGAGCTAAAGTTATCACAAGATATTCCAATCCTAAAGGGTCACTATTTTGACCATATTTCAAGTAATCCTCGACATGACCCCAATTGAGCCCAAAGTTTATAGAATAGAATAGAGCAGAGCAGAGCAGAGCAGAGTAGAGTAGAGTAGAGTAGAAAAGAAATAGGGATAGGGATAGGGATAGGGATAGGATAGGATAGGATAGGATAGGATGGAATAGAATAGAATAGAATAGAATAGAATAGAATAGAATAGAATAGAATAGAATAGAATAGAATAGAATAGAATAGAATAGAATTCTTTGTTGGCCAAGTGTGATTGGACACACAAGGAATTTGTCTTTGGTGCATATGCTCTCAGTATACATAAAGAAAAATAAAATAGAACACATTCATCAAGAATCATAAGATACAACACTTAGTTATAGTCATAGGTTACTAATAAGTAATCAAATCATACTTGGAAACTGTTAAGCGTATGCTGTTAAGTGTGACATTTATTAAGTGAGTTTTGCCCATGGGTTTTCTTTGTTAAGTGAATCATTGCAGCTGTTTAGTTAGTAACAAGGTTGTTAAGTGAATCTGGCTTCCCCATTGACTTTGCTTGTCAGAAGGACACAAAAGAAGATCACATGACCTCTGGACACTGCAACCATCATCAATATATGGTTTATTTATCAAGTGTCTGAATTTTGATCATGTGACCAAGGGAGATTCTACAATGGCTGTAAATAGAAAAAACAGTCATAAGTCACTTTTTTCAGTACCCTTGTAACTTTGAACAATCACTAAACAAACTGTTGTAAGTTGAGGACTATCTATACTAATGAAGAAGTACCCCAAAATTGTTTCCTCTGCAAATTACGCAACATAGTAATCTCAACTAACAAATGCTCTGTTTTACACATTGGCAACCAAAATCAGAACACCAAATACAAGCTGGGCAGATACGACCTCATAGATGACCCTCACTCTGTCAAGGACCTAGGAGTAGTCATCTCAAACGATCTAAGGCCCAGATCTCACTGTAATACCATTGCCAAAAAGGCATTAAGAGTTGTTAACCTAATTTTGTGAAGCTTCTTCTCTGGTAACATTGTACTGCAAACTAGGGCATACAAAACCTTTGCCAGACCAATTCTCAAATACAGCTCATCTGCTTGGAGTCCACACTGCATATCAGACATTAATATAATTGAGCACGTCCAGAGGTATTTCATGAGAAGAGTACTCCACTCCTGTGCTCACAATAGGCTTGAAATTTTGGGCTTCAACAACCTGGAACGATGCTGCCTACTGTCTAACCTAAGCATAGTACACAAAATTGTCTGCTACAACATCCTACTGGTCAATGACTCCTTCAGCTTCAACCACAATAATACACTGGCAAACAATAGATACAAACTCAAGGTTAACCGCTCCAAACTCGATTACAGAAACTAACACTTCAGCAACAGAGTGGTCAACGCCTGGAATGCTCTAGCTGACTCCATTGTTACATCCTCAAATCCCCACAACTTCAGCCTTAAACTGTCTACCACGGACCTCACCACATTCCTAAGAGGTCTGTAAGGAGGCGTGCATATGTGCACCAGCATGCCTACCGTCCCTGTCTTACTGTCCCCATTTATTTGTACTCATTTCCTTTGTTCATGTCCATGTTTATACTTATACCGGTTATCTTGTGTTTGACAAACTAAATAAAATTTAAAAAATAAAAATAGTTGCACCCAGAAGACTCCCACTTGAAGGTCACATATTCTATATGGAGTATAATTGAATTCCCAACATGGCAACGAGATGGACCTCATCCGAAGCCAATGACCAAGAGGAAAAAAGAAGGAATAGGGGAGATATGATAGCAGTGTTCTAGTATTTGAGGGGCTGCCTCAAAGAAGAGGGGGACAACCTATTCTCCAAAGCACCTGAAAGCAGGACAAGAAGCAACAGATGGAAACTAATCAAGGAGGGAAGCAACCTGGAATTAAGGAGAAATTTCCTGACAATGAAAACAATTAATTGTTGCAACGGCATGCCTTCAGAGGTCTTGGGTGCTCCATTCCTGGAGGCTTTCAAGAAGAGATTGGACAGCTATTTGTCTGAAATGATATAAGGTCTCCTGCTCAAGAAAGGGGTTGGGCTAGATAACTTCCAAGGACCCTTCCAATTCTGTTATTCTACGTTCTATAAAACACAGGGCAAAGAACGTTCATAGTTGATTTTAAATATCACGTGGAGAGACGCCAGCGTTCTCACCCAAAACCAAAAATACTGGAGATCCCTTGCTTCCCTTATATGCTCCACAGCACAGAAGGATCTAAAATGCTACAAAAAACAGTCATCGCAAGAAGCTTATTGCAACTATAATTTCCTGGAATTTTGTAAGATGCCTTTTTTAAAAAGTCACTTTGGTTGTTTTCCAGCATCTGGTTCAGGAGCCAAAGCAGATATTGTTTGGTATTTTTCCTAGAAAATGGTCATTTGAGTTCTGGATCGAATTATTTGTTGCTTGGGTTTCAGTTTGGAAATCCTCATGTCCACCTTGGCCCAAGACTGCACATATGCTTGCCTCTTCTTCCAGACCAGTTCTGCAGGGACATCTGTTGCTAAGTTGTTCCAGAAATCTTACAGTGGAGATGAAAGACGGCGGGGGATCAGCGATACCCATCAAAATCAGTTTGTATAATGTGTTGTAAGGTTTTGTTAAAATGAGCTCATTGCTTATTTTAATTCCTTCAGTCCTTGTCATGATCCACCCTGTGGGGTTTCTGAGCCGAAGGGCGGGGCAGAAATGCAGTCAATCAACACAAAACTAAGGAAAAAAACAACAACAATAACAACAGAGGAAACGAATCGTCTGGCTGAATAAAATGTTCAATAAGTTACAGTAAAACAAATCAATTTTGAGCTCTGCAAAAGCAGTCAGTCCTCGTGATTGCATAAAGGTCAGTGGCTTTGATCAAAGCGAAGCCATTCAATCTAGTCCCTAATCCAATCCTTTTTTTTAAAAAAAAAAAAGGCATTTAAGCAGTGGGAGTAGAATGAGAGGAAAGAAAAAAAGCATTGATAACAGCTGGGATTTAAATTTAATTTTTTCCTCCTTGCTCGTCTTTTGTTTCCAAAGGATTCCCGTTATTGGCCACTTCCTTTTCCATCTCAAGAAGACGGGCCATTGACTAAACTGAAAAGGTGTAGGAGGGAAACTTTGAATTAATCTGCTGAGAAGGAAAGAAAGAATGTTTGATCAGCCGGTAAAAGAGGATAGAAACTTCTGATGTTGACAGCAGGCATTGGTGATTGGCATCTTTGATGCCTGGCTGGGGAATTGGTTTCCAGTCAGGCAAACATGCCTTGTGTTGGTGGGTGGCAGTGTTCCTGATAGGGCCCCTGCAAAGATTAATTCTGGATGAGATGCAGGGTGAAGAGGCCAGTTGAGATTATAGAAGGGCCAGTCATCATAAGACTTCTATCATCCACAAAGACAAATTAATCAAGGGGAATTGAATCTGACTTCTTAAACATTTGGAGGAGGAGGAGGAAAACTCTACCACTTCATAACTGCCTGAGCCTAACAATTTATGTTAGCTTAACTGTTCATTGTGGGAGGGCGGAGTAGTAGTAGTAGTAGTAGTAGTAGTAGTAGTAGTAGTAGTAGTAGTAGTAAAAAAGATGTGGAGACTCTAGAAAGAGTGCAGAGAAGAGCAACAAAGATAATTAGGGGACTGGAGGCTAAAACATATGAAGAACGGTTGCAGGAACTGGGTATGTCTAGTTTAATGAAAAGAAGGACATGGGGAAACATGATAGCAGTGTTCCAATATCTCAGGAGTTGCCACAAAGAAGAGGCAGTCAAGCTATTCTCCAAAGCACCAGAGGGCAGAACAAGAAGCAATGGGTGGAAACTAATCCAGGAAAGAAACAAGCTGGAATTAAAGAGAAACTTCCTAACTGAGAAGACAATTAACCACTGGAACAGCTTGCCTTCAGAAATCATGTGCGCTTCATCATTGGTTTTTTTAAAGAAGACTGGACAGCCACTTGTCTGGAATGCTATGTGGTCTCCTGCTTGATCAGGGAGCTGGACTAGAAGACCTCAAAGGTCCCTTCCAGCTCTATTCTATTCTTGACCCTTTTGAGCTTTGGAGAACGTGGCATAGTTATTTTGCACACAGATCCTTCATTTTATTTATTTATTTCAATTCTTCCTTATTCTATCTTGTTTATATTCCCCCATCTTTTTCTGAGAGAGAGAGAGAGAGAGAGAGAGAGAGAGAGAGAGAGAGAGAGAGAGAGAGAGAGAGAGAGAGAGAGAGAGAGAGAGAGAGAGAGAGAGGCCAAATACATTTGCAGAAAGTTTACTTAAACAATAGTCTTATTATACTGCTTCTTTGTATATTTTCCTTCTTCTCTTTTTGGTAAAAGTAGGGGGTTTTTTTGCCAATAAATTCTGTTACCATTAAAGAGGCTATTCATCATGCTTACTAATGTTATTAATCAAGATAACCACAGTACCCTTAAAATGAGATCATTCTGATAAATCATGTATGACATGAAAAGACTTTATTCCTTTTAAGTGCAATTTAGACGGTAATTTTTCCCTCTCATTTATGATTCATGGGAGAGGCATAGATAAAATTCCTGTGCGCATTTACACCTTATCTCCAGTAATAATTCAAAGTTACTTTTAGATGAAAATCCAGGGGGCTGATAAGCCAAACAGATTGCTGCCTCATAATTTTTTTGGCATTCAGGTATTTCCCCCAAAATGATGTTACATACATTAGGAAGATATTGATTTTATGCAATTAAGCTTAAATAAATGATCTCTCTTTCTCTCTTTCTCTCTCTCTCTCTCTCTCCCTCTCTCTCTCTCTCTCTCTGTGTGTGTGTGTGTCTCTCTGTCTCTCTGTCTTTCTCTGTGTCTCTCTGTCTCTGTCTCTCTCTTTCTTAATTCTGTTGATCCAGCTACACCTAATTCTTGACTTTATAAAGTGGTGAAATAAAACAATGTTTTTCATTCCTGTTGTGATTTATGGGAAGTCCTTGATATATAACCACAATTGGGTCCTGAAATACTGTTGTTAAGGAAGTTGTTAAACAAGTCACATCTGATCTTGTCACCTTTTTTGGCACAGTTGTTAAGTGAATAATGTTGTTAAGCAAATTTGGTTTTCCCCCTTGACTTTGCTTGTTGCAAGTCAACCTGGAAGATCACAAATGGAGAAATGGGAAATACATGAGGATAGCAGAGTGCTTGAATGTGACTATGGGGATGCTGCTATAGTTGTAAGTGTGAGGAGCACTTTTTAGCCATTGGAACTTCAAAAGATCCCTAAACAAAGCAGTGGTGGCGTAGTGGTTAAAATGTGGTATTGCAGGCTGACTCTGTCCACTGCCAGCAGTTCGATCCTGACCTGTTGAAGGTTGACTCAGTCTTCCATGCAAGGTCAATAAAATGAAGACCCCGCTTGTTGGGTGCAAGAGGCTGACTCTGTAAACCACTCAGAGATAGCTGTAAAGCACTGCAAAGTGGTATATAAGTCTATTGCTATTGCCTCAGCCTTCCGTCCTTCTGAGGTTGGTAAAACGAGGACCCAGATTGTTGGGGGCAAGACGCTGACTCTGTAAACCGCTTAGAGAGGACTGTGAAGCACTGTGAAGTGGCATATAAGTCTAAGCACTATTGCTAAACAAATAGTTGTAAGTTGAGAACTACTTGTAATATTTAGAGTAAATATATGGATTATAGCTCAAAGCACATTTGAAAACACTAATTGCTTCATCAAAGTTGTGAGCCATGGTGGCTCAGTGGTTAGAGTGCAGTACTGCAGGCTACTTATGCTGACTGCCAGCTGCCTGCAGTTTGGCAGTTCTATTCTCATCGGCTCAAGGTCGGTGAAAGGAGGACCCAGATGGTTGGGAGCCATAGGCTGACTCTGTAAACCGCCTAGAGAGGGCTAGAAAGCATGGTGAAGTGGTATATAAGCATAAGGGATATTGCTATAGCTATAGTCTGGATCAGAAGGCAGTAGCTATTTTTTTATTTTTTAAAAATAGCCGTTTTCATCCCTCTGGATGGTCTGCGTCTTCCTCAATCTTGGATCCTCTCCCAGAGGTCTGGGAGTTTGAGAGTTTTGTGCAGAATCTTACCTGATCCTACTACTGAACTCTTCTGGACAGAGTTCTGATGTCGTTCCTGAAATCCATTGGAGCTCCTCTCCCAGTTTAGGAGTCTTAGCCTCAAGTGCTCCTACTACCACTTTCTGGCCTTGACTTTCCACATCCTCTCTGATTCCTTCTTCAGACCCTGCTCCTCTTCCAGCTTCTCCTTCTACTTCTTCCTGATGTTGCTGTCACGTGGCACTGTTGTGGCCCACCAGCGGCCAGCGGAGCTGGTGGCAGACTCAGACAGTAAGGCGGTTGGGGAGGAACATGGGCTAGTCCTGGAGTCTGGAGAAGGCTCTGATGGGTGCTCTGCATCAGAGGCATCATTGGGGCCAGGACCGTCCGACAGTTATCAGCTGCCTTTGCAGATCAGTGGGGCAGAAGAACAGCTGGAGGCATTTCCCAGTGGGCGCATGCGCAGAGCTGCCGGGAGAAGGGAACAGTTAAGGAACAGGGGCTGACTCGGGAGTAAAGACACAGGTGGACGGTGAATGGCCCCTTCCATAGGGAATAAAGAGGAGCAAAAGAGGAGTGGAGTTTGCAGGAGACAATTAGTGCAATTCATTAGTGTGAAGATTTGTTCGTTACTCAGAGACTCCTTGCACAGTATTTTTTTGTACAGCATTGCATTTGGAAGATATCGTCCTGGTAACTCTCCAAGCCTGATAAGGTCTGTGTTTGCAATTTACCCTTGAAAGTCTGTTTGCCTGGACTTTGCTGGATATGAATGCTAGGAATTCACACTAGCCAAATAAAAAGGAGGATTTTTTTTTCGGGACAAGGAGTCTGTTTCGTGATTTGGTGAAGCCTGGGTCAGAACAGGCACCACTACATCTTTCACTACTGTTGTCTTCCGGTCCTTGTCTATTACCATGATGTCTGGTTGATTAAATAGCACCTGCTTGTCAGTCTGGATCTGGAAATCTCACAATGATCTTAATTTTCTGCAGCGTTCGTGTTTCCTGTATGAATTCACTCCTTTTCATTGTATGAATGTTTCTGAGACTTACAAAAAAAAAAAGAAAGAAAGAAAGGCCCGTCCTCATAAAATACAGCCTGCAGGATTTATTTTTGTTTGGTTGCTCTTCTTTGTATTGGCAACACATATTAAATGACATTAAAAACAACACAATTGTTGGTGAGGGGCGCACACTCTTGATTGCGAGTAAGACAATAGCGCTATTCACTAAGCCAAAGAATGTCTGAATGTCGTACATCTAGGTTGTTGCTTTTTTAAAATCTTGAAATAAATCACTTAGAAATGTTTATGCAACCATCGAAGTTTCCCAAGTGAAAAAAATAAATAAAAATAACGGCATTTCATCTAGAATTGAGCATTATTTAAGACTTGGTTTTTAATCTTCTTTAAAGAGTGGTGCAAAGAGTGTGGGCTTTTTTTCCCCATTGCCGTGGGATAGACATGTGTTTAATAAATAAAGATTTATTAATTAATCAGAATAGAGCTAGAAGGATCTGGGAGGTCTTCTAGTCCAGCCCCCTGTTCAAGCAGGAGACCTTATATCATTTCAGACAAGTGGCGGTCCAGTCTTTTCTTAAAAACCTCCAGTAACAAGACACCCACAACTTCTAAAGGCAAGCTGTTCCACTGGTTAATTGTCCTCACTGTTACAATAATACAATAATACAATAGCAGAGTTGGAAGGGACCTTGGAGGTCTTCTAGTCCAACCCCCTGCCTAGGCAGGAAACCCTATACCGTTTCAGACAGATGGCTATCCAACATCTTCTTAAAGACTTCCAGTGTTGGAGCATTCACAACTTCTGGAGGCAAGCTGTTCCACTGATTAATTGTTCTAACTGTCAGGAAATTTCTCCTCAGTTCTAAGTTGCTTCTCTCCTTGATTAGTTTCCACCCATTGCTTCTTGTTCTATCCTCAGGTGCCTTGGAAAATAGTTTGACTCCCTCTTCTTTGTGGCAACCCCTGAGATATTGGAACACTGCTATCATGTCTCCCCTAGTCCTTCTTTCTCTTAAGCTAGACATACCCAGTTCCTGCAATCGTTCTTCATATGTTAGGAGGTTTCTCCTTAATTCCAGGTTGCTTCTCTCCTTGATTAGTTTCCATACATTGTTTCTTCTCTTGCCTTCTGGTGCTTTGGAAAATAAGTTGACCCCCTCTTCTTTGTGGCAGTCCCTCAAATACTGGAAGACTGCTATCATGTCACCCCAAGTCCTTCTTTTCTCTAGACTGTCCATCTCTTCTTCCATGAGAGAGCGAAGAAGATTCAAGAACCTACTTGAGCTCCAAGCCTAATAGTTAGGAGACAAATTATAATTCTTTATTGGCCAAGTGTGATTAGACACACAAGGGTGCATAAGCTCTCAGTGTATAGATACAACAATAGTGATAGATCATGATCATAGTCATTGTAAAAATACATTCATCCCAAAACATTAGATACAACACTCAGTGATAGTCATGGATACTACAATTTCTGACAATATCTTCGAATTCACTAATTTTATTGGGGCAGTTGCTTACAAAGACAATGACTCAATAAAACTGGTTAGCCTAGAACCTGCCATAGGTAGCACACACAGCCATTTCTGAGGGCACCCGAAGCATTGCCCTGTCAGCTACAGTGTGTGCAGTTTTTCAGAGGCTTCAGGGAAGAATAGATTGTCTTTTAAGAATTT
The DNA here is from genome assembly GCF_964273705.1 of Natrix helvetica. Lineage (NCBI taxonomy): Eukaryota > Metazoa > Chordata > Lepidosauria > Squamata > Natricidae > Natrix > Natrix helvetica. The sequence goes on along the minus strand of NC_138551.1, from coordinate 100,651,649 downwards.
GGACTTTGTTAAATTGATAATAGAATAGGTAGTGTTCTGTTTTCTACATAAATTGAGAGAAAGGAGGGAGGGAGGAAAGAAGGAGGGGAAAGAAAAAAGGAAGGAGTTGTGTAGCTAAAAGGGAGGGAAGAGGGGAGGGAGGGAGGAAAGAAAGAAAGAAAGAAAGAAAGAAAGAAAGAAAGAAAGAAAGAAAGAAAAAGAAATAAGGGAAGGAAGGAAGGAAGGAAGGAAGGAAGGAAGGGAGTTGTGTAGGTAAGAGGGAGGGAGGGAGGAAGGGAGGAAGGAAGGAGGCATATATCTTGTCCATTTATCTTTTTCAGACTCTATTGCAGTAAGTCCAGAAAGAACTATGACATCATGATTCGTTATCCTCTCAGACCCTGCATAAATTCATTCTTTCTTTCGAAGGGACAGATGTGAACAGCTGTCTGTGGGCTTCTCCATAAAATTGCAGAGTTCCCACACTATGAATCACAAGGTAGAAGAGACTCCAGTCTCCAGCATGTATGGCTTATCATGTCTGGTTTGCTCTATTAATCTTTTTTAACAAGCTGCATGATTTTATTGTTAGTTGTTGTTAACGGGTTTTGTTTTTTTATAAGCCCCTTGTATGAAAGTAGAAGGCAGATGAGAAATGTCATACCGTGTTTTCCTGAAAATAAGACCGGGTCTTATATTATTTTTTGCTCCAAAAGATGCATTAGGGCTTATTTTCTGGTTAGGTCTTATGGGGGCGGTTAATGCCGGCCTGGCCTGTTAATTTTAACTCATTTTAAAATGTATTGTTCCATAAATTCGATTTGTTTTTTTGGATATATACTTAATTTCTTTTTAACTTTTGGGATGCATGTTTTTTAATGTTGTACGCCGCCCTGAGTCCTTTGGGAGAAGGGCGGCATATAAATCCAATAAAAACAAAACAAAACAAACAATGGTACTAATTGTGCCCACCTGGTTGATGATCTTAACTGGGGCTTATTTTTGGGGTATATTCTGAGCATTCTGAAAAATCATGCTAGGGTTTATTTTCCAGTTGGGTCTTATTTTCAGGGAAACAGGGTAAGTAAAAGAAAAAACAACACTTAAATGGGATCCGGTTTCATTCACTAGGGTAAAGGCACTAGCCAACTGAGCAAGAGAATAATGTGGATCATAGACAGAAATTTGTTTATAGAATAACAGGGTTGGAATGGACCTTGGAGGTCTTCTAGTCTAACCCCCTGCTTAGGCAGGAAACCCTACACCACTTCAGACAAATGGTTATCCAACATCTTAAAAACTTCCAGTGTTGGGGCATTCACAACTTCTGGAGGTAAGCTGTTCCACTGATTAATTGTTCTAACTGTCAGGAAGTTTCTCCTCAGTTCTACGTTGCTTCTCTCCTTGATTAGTTTCCACCCATTGCTTCTTCTTCTACTCTCAGCAACTTTGGAGAATAGCTTGACTCCTTCTTCTTTGTGGCAACCCCTGAGATATTGGAACACTGCTATCATGTCTCCCCTAGTCCTTTTTTATTATTAAACTAGACATACCCAGTTCCAGTAACCGTTCTTCATGCGTTTTAGCCTCCAGTCCCCTAATCACCTTGGTTGCTCTTCTCTGCATTCTTTCTAGAGTCTCCACATCTTTTTTACATCGTGGTGACCAGGGGTTCTCAACCATGCCAGCAATTGGGCTGTATTCACCTCAGTTTGGTAAATACTTTTTCTAAATGCCTAGGTTTCGATGCCTAGGCTCGAGGAGGAGTGCCTAGTGTAATCATTATACAAAGAAAGCTGTTTTACGTACTGCCATGGCTCCATGTAGCAATTTACCTTGGGTTAAGGGCAGAGAACCAGGGAAGTTAAGCAATAAACTGGTTGCCTGATAGTGGTGTAGAGGGTTAGTAAGTCATCTAGCAACAACCTTCTGTTGTGTAGCCAAGCCTCCAACTTTTAAAAAATTAATCTGCAATCATCATTTGCCTTCACTTCAATTCTATGGGTTAAAAGTCTGAATAGGTTTATCAGTTACGTTGTATTAGCAATAAAAGGGGAAATATCTTTTCATCTCTTGCAGCCTTGGTTTCTAATAATGCAATGAAGTGAATTAAGCCAACTCCCTTCTGCAGCTCCTTGCTGTTGTTGTTGTTGTTGTTGTTGTTGTTGTTGTTGTTGTTGTCATTTTTGCTGCAAAGATGGGTCCACTGTCTTTTATAGGCATTGCTTTCTGGATCTGGTTTGGTTTGGTTTGGTTTAGATTAGTTTAGTTTAGTGTCATTGTGCTTCGTACAATGAAATTAAATGCCATCTTCAGTGTACATTATTATAACTATAAAAATAAAAACACAAACACACATCCTTCACATGTTATATAATTGAATTGAAAACCCGATATTGCATTAATATTGCACTATACAGTAGAATGCAATATAGTTACTGCTTTGGATAGAAGCTGATTTTCAGCCTATTTGTTTTTATTGTCCTGTACCGTCTGCCAGATGGTAATGGTTCAAAAAAAGGGTGCCCAGGATGAGATGGATCTTTAAGAATGTTTTGAACTTTCTTAAGGCAGTGGGAGCTATAAAGCTCTTCCAAAGAGGGGAGAGAGCAACCAATGATCCTCTGGGCAATGATGTTGACCCTCTGGAACGCTGTCCTATCTGCCACTGTGCAATTGGCAAACCATACACAGGTGCAGTAAGTCAAAATACTCTCTATGGTGCAGAGGTAGAAGGTTATCAGGAGTTTTTCATTCGGTTGTTGTTTCCTGAGAAGTCTCAGGTAGTATAATCTCTGCTGGGCCCTTTTGACCAGGGCTGCAATTGAGCACCTCAGGTCAGGTCCTCTTTTATGATAACACCCAGAAACTTAAAACTGGCCACTTGTTCCACTCAGTCGCCACTGATAAGCAAGGGCTGGATGTCTGATCTATACCTTCTATCTGCTGCTGGTTGGTGGAGAAGGACATTAATTCAGACAAAACCTTGCTATTTTTATTATTATTATGACATGCAGTTCTAGTAAATCTGCTTTGTGGTTGAATGACAACCGGTCAATGCAAACAAGAGAAGCCCCCGATGCAGGCAGCATGCGAATCCACGCTCCCCTCCAGTTCTTTCCATAGAACCAGTCCCTTGTCCCCAAACGGTTGGGGGTTGCTGCTGTAGATACCGTAGTATTGTTGTTAAGATGGTAACTAGGTGGGGTAGTTCTGTAATCACAGAGTTAAACAATTGGATTTTTGCATCTGTAACCCTCCTCATTCCTCCAGGGATCCTTAGACCCATGAGCATAAAGGCTTAGACTTAGACTAACTTTATTGTCACTTTGAATATACACTAATAAGCATACATTCAATTGAAATTTCATTGCATGCAGCTCTCAAAGGGTCATCATCTCCAATGCACACTGCATAAACATGACAAAATAAATAAATAAATAAAGCAAGCAAGCATATACCCACATACATTATATGGCACGTAGAAGCAACACAGTCTAGTTTGGATGTATACATGTACATGGCGAGAGAAATGAATCTTGTGAGCTTACCAGACAGATGGCATAAAGAAGCAAAGCTGTAACAGAATCGGGTAGTCCTGCTAGAGATACTTCAAAGTCTCCTCCCTGAGGGGAGCAACAGAAACAGACCATGAAGTGGGTGTATTGGGTCTCTAACAATACTTTGAGCTCTAAGCACATAGCCCTTATAAGCAGTATCCTGAATAACGGGGAGCGAGCTTCCTATAATCTTCTCTGCTGTCTTCACCACTCTCTGTATGGACTTTCTATCTGAGGCACTGCACCCACCAAACCAAAAAGGAATGCAGTTTGTTAAATGATTCCCTTTAATATTTCATGCTAGTGGTGAATAGTGAATTAATGTTACAACTAGCCAAACATCATTCATCTAGAAGCAGGCAGAGCTGGGGATGGAGTCAAGCGAGGAATCGGCCTACCATCATTACATTCCCACAAATGGCCTAAATTCAACCCCTCTTGAATTCCCTTGATTCTTCTCTGGCAACAATTTAGTGCAGTTTGTTCACTAGATTCATAGAATAACAGAGTTGCAAAGAGACCTTGGAGGCTTTCTAATCCAATTTCCTGATCTAGCAGGATCAACCTATACCATCTCAGACAAATGGCTCTCCAGTCTCTTTTTGAAAGCCTGCAGTGATGGAACACCCACAAGTTCTGAAGGCAAAGCCGTTCCATTGGTTGATTGCTCTCACCATTAGGAAATTTCTCCTTAGTTCTAGGTTGCTTCTCTCTTTAGTTAGTTTCCATCCATTGTTTCTTATCTTGCCTTTGGGTGTTTTGGAAAATAGTTTGACCCTTCATCTTTGTAGGAGCCCCTCAAATACTGGAACACTGGAACTATCAGATCTTCCTTAGTCCTCCTTTTCATAGACTAGACATACCCAATTCCTGCAAACATTCTTCCCATGTTTTAGCCTCCAGCTCCTTAATCATCTTTGTTGTTCTTCTCTGTACTCTTTCCAGAGACTCAACATCTTTTCTATATCATGGTGACCAGAGTTGGATGCTGTATTCCAAGTATGGCCTTACTAAATTCCTGTTCATAGGTATGAGCAATAAATCAGTTCAACTGGAACTTCAGGTGTGGTCCTGAATCTTCATGCCTAATAGTTCAATATTTTGAAGCTTGTTCTCAACTAGATTGTTTCTCCATTCTAATGCAGTGCATGGACATTTCCTGAAAGTACTTGGTTTATCCTGTCCTTGAAGGCTTGTACAGAAGTCTACTTGACATGAACAGCCTTTGGGCTCCACCGTGCTCATTTTTGGTCCTCATTTTGTTAAAGCAAAGGTGGTATTTATACTTGAATAAGGGAAAGATAGGCTCAGTAGCTAAGCTTGTCGATCAGAAAGGTTGGCAGTTCAGCAGTTTGAATCCCTAGTGCTGTGTAACTGAGTGATCTCCTGTTACTTGTCCCAGCTTCTGCCAACCTAGCAGTTCGAACACATGTAAAAATGCAAGTAGAAAAATAGGGACCACCTTTGGTGGGAAGGCAACAGCGTTCCGTGCACCTTCGGCGTTGAGTCATGCCGGCCACATCACCATGGAGAAGTCTTCAGAGAGCACTGCCTCTTTGGCTTTCAAACGGAGATGAGCATCGCCCCCTAGAGTCAGGAACGACTAGGACATATGTACGAGGGGAACTTTTACCTTTTAGGGGAAAGGTATTTATTAGTTCTAACTCAGTTGAAGATTCTTGCTGTCTTTTAGCCTGAAACAATTTTTTTTCTCCATCAAATTGTTTGCAATTTATCAAAATCAGCCATTGCCAGCTTAAATGAGTAGCCATTCCTGTCTCTTTTTAGAATATATTTTGGGACCCTTTTAGCTACTGTCAGCATATTGTTACAGTCTAGTCTGTTTAGGGGATATCTTGGCAATACTTGTGGTGATGAAATTTCACCCCCACCTCAAAAAAATAAAGAATCCTTAATGAAACACTTATTTGTTCTTCAGTGCCATGGTCACTAAATGTCTGATGTTTTCTTTTTTCCCTCTCCCGAAAACAAGTTCCATTTTCTGTAGGGTTAGTAGGTCTTCTCATTAAGCCCGTGAAGATTAGACCACTCCTGTTAATGTCATCCAGCTGGTATTTCTCCCTAATTAAAATGTCTCTCTATGACTAATTTATGCTACAGGTTTATCAACAGTGAGGGCCTCCCAGGGTATCCTATGGCATTGCGACGTTTCAAATTAAAAATAAAGTCTTTGGATCGTTCTCGCAAGCAAAGTTTATAAAAAAAACTATGGGCAAAGATGACGTGCCACCTGTTGGACTCTTCAACAAACAACAGCTACTTGTCATAAATCACGGCACAGCCCTGACCTTCCTCCTTCTCTTGAAACCAAGTTTGCAGTAGGTTGGCAGAAAGGAAGATCTATGACCCTCTTCTAAAAAAAAAAGCAGATGTCCTTCTTCCTTGAAGCTGATAAATTAAATTGTCAACCATGCAATATTTACCTTGGAGCTTTTTGCTTGGGGAGAGTTGTGTTAGTTCACTGCAACGAAAACAGCCCCCGAATCCGGTGACACTTGAAGCACCCGAAAAATTTATGGTGGCCTGAGCTTTGCTGGATTAAAGCTCATTTTGTTAGATTCAAGGAACCTGATCTTCGGTTGAGAGAGATAGATTGACCAATAAACTTGGAAAACAGGGGGATCAAAAGACCATGAGATGCAATGGTTAGAAGAGGATTTTCATGTGTTGTGCTGAAACAAATGTATAAGATCACAATATACTTTACAAGTTTGGCTGGGGAAAACAAAGCCTTCTTCAGGATGCTAATTTGATGCCTCATATAAATTGTTCAATGATTTGTCTATGGAGATTCTCCGTCATCCAGGTCATGGTTATCCCAAAGGTGCTTTTTTCAAGAGGCAACTGGACTTTCTTGTTTTTTTTTTCTTTGAAGATGTTTTGCTTCTCATCCAAGAAGCTTCTTCGGCTCTGACTGTATGTAGACTAGGGGTGTCAGACTCAATTTCATTGAGGGCCGCATTAGGGTTGCATTTGACCTCAGGGGGCCGGGGTGGGCATGGCCAATATGACGTTACTCATGTTGGGGGCGCCTGTGATGGGCCGAGCACTCTGCCAGAGAGAAAATGAGCTCCCGAGCTCCCTTCCCAGCCGCAATAGCCTCCTGCAACTCTCTGGCAGCGAAAATGGAGCAGTTTTTGCTGGCAGCGGCACTGCGGGCCAGTCCTTCGCTGTTTACAGGGCAGCCCCGTGGATCATATTTAAGCACCTGTGGGCTGGAACTGCCCCTGGGCCTTGAGTTTGACACCCCTGATGTAGATTATGTGCAGTCTACAACACAGTCCTTCCAGCAGTTCCAAGAAGGCTCCACAACCATGTGACCTTGACGACACAAATAAAAGGATGCCAATGGCCAGCTGTCTGCAAGGAGTATAAATCCTTCCAGTCCCCACTGTCCAGTCAGAACTGTAGAAGCTTCTTGGATGAGAAGTGAGATGTCTTCAAAAGAAAAACAAGGAAGTCCAGTTGCCTCTTGAAAAAGCACCTTTGGGACATACTGAGAAAGATACCTTCAACTGGAAGATATTCAAGTTAACTCCTTTTAGAATTGACTCTTTCCTGGTTGCCAGCACCTGGCTGACCTAAAAAGCTAAGAGCTTGGCCTGCTTGTACCAGATGGGACACTACTAGGAAATCTCAGAGCTATAGGCCAGATAAGAAAGAAACCACTTCTGTACTGTAGCTAAAAAAATGATTGTGACCTTGAAGTCACAAAAGGTCCCGGCCAAAGACATCTTACAGATAAAGGAGAACATTTGTAGTTGAAATTAGAGGTTCTTGGTGCTCTCTGGGTTTGATGGTTTTCTTGCAGACATTTCATTGCCCAAACTAGGTAACATCATCAGTGCTAGAAGAGAGGAGGGTTTGCAGAGAGGAGGAGGAGGAAGAGGAGGAAGAGGACTGTGGGGTCCTAAGCGCTCTCTGGGCTTGATGGTTTTCTTGCAGAAGTTTCATTACCCAAACTAAGTAACATCATCAATGTAGGAAGAGAGTGGAATTTGCTCTAATTTTTATTCTAGTGACTTGCCCTCTCAGTGTTGGTAGGAATGGACTTGATGGTTCCTTCGTTGCGCTGTTGTTTATTGTTAGCTTCTGTGTCTGAGTTGGCAGTTTTTTTGTTTGGCTATTGTTTTGGAGTGGCCTTGGAATTTCTTGGGTTGGGCTGTTTCCTGTTATCTTGTTTGACAATTCCTTGATGTTTACCGTGTTTTTCGGAGTATAACACGCACCTTCCTCCTCCAAAAGAAGGTGAAAATCTGGGTGCATCTTATACACTGAATACAGCATTTGTGGCCTCCCAAAACCCCACCCTCTTTGCAAAAATGGACATGCAGAGGGTTTGGGAGGCCTACAAAGTCTTCCTGGGAGCTGGGGAGGGCAAAACCAAGCAAAAAACAGGCCCATTTTTCACAAAAACGGGGGTGTTTTTGCCCTCCCAAGCTCTCAGGAGCACTCTGCAGGCCTTCCAAACTCTCTGCAAGCCCTGTTTTTTGCAAAAAAACCAGGCCTGTTTTTGTGAAAAAGGACCATTTTTTTGCTCGTTTTTGCCCTCCCCAGCCCCCAGGAGCACTCTACTGGCCTTCCAAATCCTCTGCATGCTCCATTTTTCACAAAAACCAGGGCATGCAGACAGTTTGGGAGGCCTGAAGTGCTCCTAAAGGCTGGGGAGGGCAAAAACCTTTAAAAAAAAATTCCTCTTCAAAATCTTGGTGCATCTTATACTCTGGTGCATCTTATAGTCCGAAAAATATGGTACTTCTTGATTATTAGTCTGGTGTTAATCTTGGGGTTAATCTATCCATCTTCACCTTCAACTTGCACCACTCTAGTTAAATTCTCTCCCCTCCCAAAGACTCAATGTCGAGAGGGTTAAGATTAAGTGGAAAAGGCAATCTTGAAGGCATCTCAATCCCAAGACACATTAGACTTTAAAGATTTAAACCAACACTCAGAAATGAATAGGGAACACAGCGCAGACCTGGAGCACAGGTATTATGTGGTCAAGTTGACATCTTCTAACCAGCATCTGAGCTATGGCATTCTGGGCTGGTTGAAGCTTCTGCGTGGTCTTGAAAGATTTCCTCTAGAGTGTCAAGTATTACAATAATACTGATGTGTATTGACAAGGATAAATAAGGTCCTGTTGTTCTAATAGATACCCCACTGATGTCTCAATCAGAGCTGATCAAGCTGATAGCCCTGACCATCTCTTCCATCTAGGAGCAGCCATGCAATCTGGGAGAAATCCAAGTCACAACACTTCCATAGGCAGCTCCAAGCCATCAGGAGACAATCCTAGAAGTATAGCCACATAACCGAATATCAGAGTTGGAAGGGACTTTGGAGGTCATCTAGTCCAACCCCATACCCAAGCAGGAGGCCCTACACCATTTCTGACAGATGGCAGTCCAGTCTCTTCTTGAAAGCCTCCAGTGATGAAGCTCCCACAACTTCTGAAGGCAACTTCTGTTCCATTGGTTGCTTGTTCCCACTGTCAGAAAGTTCTTCCTTATTTCCAGGTTGAATCTCTCCTTGGTCAGTTCCCATCCATTATTCCTTGTCTGGCCTCCGGGTGCTTTGGAAGATAGATTGAACCCCCCCTCCTCTATGACAGCCCCACAAATAATGGAACACTGCTATCCTGTCTCCTCTGGTCCTTCTCTTCACTAGACTAGCCATGCCCAGTTCCTGCAACCATTCATCGTATGTTTAATGAATGATACCTAGTGATCAAAAGCTCAGTGAATGATACCAGAGGTGGTATTCAGCAGGTTTTGAACTAATTTTGAGTAGTTCGGAGAACTGGCAAATACCACCTCTGACTGGCTTCGCCCCCATCTATTCTCTGCCTTCCAAGTTTCAGCTGATCGGGAGGGAATGGGGATTTTGTAGTAACCTTCCCCTGCCACACCCACCAAGCCACACCCACAGAATCGGTAGTTAAAAAATTAGAATTTCACCACTGAATGATACCTAATGATCAAGAAGCTATTCTGTATCACTTTGGACTCATTGTTACCTGTTTTATCCCATGCAGTGGCTCCCAGAGTAGAATCAGTGGCCATGTGTGACCCATGGTAACTATACACAATTGGGTGTTTATTTATTTAGCTGTGGTGATGCCGTGATTAGAATGCAGCATTGCAGGCTAACTCTGCTGACTGCCATGAGTTCGATCCTGACCAACGCAAGGTTGACTCAGCCTTCCGTCCTTCCGAGGTTGGTAAAATGAGAACCCAGATTGTTGGGGACATTGTGCTGACTCTGTAAACTGCTTAGAAAGGGCTGTAAAGCACTGTGAAACGGTATATAAGTCTAAGAGCTATTGCTAATGTCCTTCCTTCCTCCTTCCCTCCCATGGTTAGAATGCAGTATTGCAGGCTGACTTTGCTCACTGCGAGGAGTTCAATACTGACAGGCTCTACCATTCTAAAGCAAATTCCAAAAAAGATTAGAGAAAAAAGGAGGAAGTACTCTTCCTTATCAAAGAAATTATACAATAGAGGAATTTGGTTCAGATGGTTATTGCCAGAAGGAATGCTGATTTTCTGGGACGGAAGCCAAGTTAGAATTAAGACAGTGGATGAGGCAGAGGCCTTTATTAAAAAAACATCTTTCCCTCCCAGAGGACGAAGATAACAGAGGTGGGGGAAAAAGGCAGCAAAGATATGGGGAGGGGGGGCATGGCTCCACCCGGGGGCAGGGAGGAGGGAGCAATATCGAAAAGGCTCAGGTCACAAAAATAAATATATCTAAAATATTATTGTAATTGTTGATATATTAGAAAGTGACAAAGAAAGAGATGATTGAACATGTTGTTGATATAAAGTAAGAATTCTGTTTATGCTATCCTTTACATGTTATCTTTAAAATTGTAAAAGTGTGAGATTTGGGGGGATTTCTACTGCTAACATGGGAGCTACTAAAATTTTCTATGTACCCTATTACCTTTTCCCTATAAATGTTTTAAAACCAATAAAAACTTTTTACAAAAAAAAAATACTGACTGGCTCAAGGTTGAGTCAGCCTTCCATCTTTCCGAGGTGGGCAAAATGACGACCCAGATTGTTGGGGGAAATAGGCTGACTCTGTAAACCACTTAGAAAGGGCTGTAAAGCACTGTGTAGCGGTATATCAGTGCTACTACTATTGCTCCTAAGTACTTATGCCACCCATCTCAATGTGCAGCTACACTGGGCAGGTTACAACATAATAAAAACATAAAACAAAGTACAAAACAATTAAAGTTAGGACAATTAAATAAGATTAAGATTAAATAAATAAGAAGCTAAAATCCTGAATTAATGAATAACATGGTGATGTGTGTGTATCAGCCAACTTGTAGTAAATGTGTGGAACACCCTACCTAATCCTGCTGTTAGTTCCTCTAACTCCCATACCTTTTACCTTAAACAGTCTACCGTGGACCTTACGTGTTTCTTAAGACGTCCATAACGAGGGCGTGCATAAGCACACCAGCATGCCTACCGTCCCTGTCCTACTGTCCCCATTTATATGTACTCTTTTTATGTGTTTATGGGCTATGTTTTGTTTATTTATATCCATTTATTTGTGCCATTTTCTCATGTGTTTTCATACTTGTTACCTTGTAACAAGAGTGACAAAATACAAATAAAACCATCCTTTTATTTGTATTTTCAAGACTCTTTGCAATTCTGTTAGTTTTTCAGCCCAGACTATTTCCCATACTTTTAAATACCATTGATCGAAAAAAAGGATGTTCTTTAGTTTTTCCAATATTTTGCTGTAGTATATCTGACAGCTAACAACAAAAATTGAATTAAGACTTGTTTTATACGTCCTGGGGAGAGAGGAAAAAAAGGACAATAGGTTCTCCGTCAATAATTTACTGCACCCTGGCAGTAAATATATAACAATAAATTAGATAGTGATCAACTCTGTAATCCTATAAAAGTCCTTTATTTTCCTATTCTTTGATGGTATTGTCTTCGCAGGCTTAAAAGTGGGGAAATCAAGGAATAAAAGAAAAGGAGAGATCAAGAACCAACATCTGTTGCTTTTTTTAATCTCAAAACATCTAAAATATATTTTCAGTGTAGATTTGTAATAATAGGGATACAGTTCTTAATGGTGCTGATTTAGAGCTGTAGGATCTTACTTATGGAATAAAGAAATATTGTTTGTAGGACACAGTGTAAAAGCTGCTTTTTCAGGAGGCAACTGGACTTCCTTGGGTTTTTTTTCTTTTGAAAACGTTTCGCTTCTCATCCAAGAAGCTTCTTCAGCTCTGACTGGATAGTGGGGAATGGAAGGATTTCCCAATGGAAGCTTCTTGAAAAAAGAAGCTTCTTGTTGTGCTTCTTCAAAAAAGCACAACAAAGAATATTCTTTCTGCGCCAACTCAGGAAGCTCAAACTGCCCAAGGAGCTGTTGATACAAGTCTACAGAGGAATTATTGAGTCTGTCATCTGCACCTCTATAACTGACTCCTTTGGCTCTGTAACCCAACAAGACAGACACAGACTTCAACGGATAATCAGAACTGCAGAAAAAAAATTGCTACCAACCTGCCTTCCATTGAGGACCTGTACACTCTACGAGTCAAAAAGAGGGCTGTGAAAATATCTAAAGACCCCTCACATCCTGGACATAAATTGTTTCAACTTCTACCCCCAAAATGATGCTATAGAGCACTGCACACCAAGACAACTAGACACAAGGACAGTTTTTTTCCTGAACACCATCACTCAGCTAAACAAATAATTCCTTCAACAATGTCAAATTACTCACTAAGGCTGCATTTCTATTACTATTAGTCTTCTCATCATTCCTTTCACCCATTTCTTCCCATTTATGATAGTATGACTCAGGGATGTGCAGTCAGAGGAGGCAGGGGAGGCAGAGCCTCACCACTCTCATCATGAAAATAAAAAAAAGGGGAAAAGGCGCTGAGGAGCCATCTGCACACGTGGTCTGGGAATGGGACCACATGTGCAGGAGGTTCCTCTAGCCTCAGCCTCCCTCCTGCTCACGAGCCTTCCTAAGTGAACATGAAGGGGACAGCAGAGCGCGAGCTGCAGTCCCCTTCATGTTGACTCAGGAAGGCGGGGAATGGGGCCACGTGTGCAGGAGGCTGAGGTAGCTTCAGCCTCCTGCACATGTGGTCCCATTCCCCGCCTTCCTGAGTCAACATGAAGGGGACCGCGGCTCGTGCTGATGACGTCACCAGCCTCACCAGCCATAAACCTCACTGCATGTCACTGGTATGACTATAACTTTGTTGCTTGTAACCTTACGATTTATATTGATTTTTTCCTAGTATGATTTGATTGCTTATTTGTACAACCAATTTTGTTGTATTTATTTTGTACAATGACAATAAAGACTATACTATGACTATCGTTAAGTGTTGCACCTTATGATTCTTAATGAATGTATCTTGTCTTTTTATGTACACTGAGAGCATCTGCACCAAAGACAAATTCCTTGTGTGTCCAATCACACTTGGCCAATAAAGAATTCTCTTCTAGTTTATTCTATTAGATGAGAAGTGAAACGTCTTCAGAAGATAAAACAAGAAAGTCCAGTTGCCTCCTGAAAAACCACATTTGGGACAACCATGACCTAGAGGACAGAGAATCTCTACAGACTTTTAGCCATACAATTTGGGATGAAAATGCTTTGAATGGTGTGGAATGGATTTCCAGAGGAAAAAATGACAGGCAACAGGAACAATTTGCACTACTCAGGTGACTTTGAGGACACAGATAAACCTCTAAGTGCTTCAACAACCCTCTAAAAGGATGCAAATGACCAGCTGTCTGCAAGGAATATAAATCCTTCCATTCCCCACTATCCTGTCAGAGCTGAAGAAGCTTCTTGGATGAGAAGCAAAATGTCTTCAAAAGAAAAAAAACAAGAAAGTCCAGTTGCCTCCTGAAAAAGCACCTTTGGGACAACCATGACCTGGATGACGGAGAATCTCTATAGACTTTTACTCACAGTGTAGTTCTCCACCTCCTAAAGAGAATCAAGTTTAGGACAAACTTGACTTTTGTTCCTGAGATTGATCTGACTTTTTGGAGTGAATAAACAGCGAGAGATTGTTTAATTGCATAGCATTGGTGAAACTAAACAGATGCAGAGAGCTAGGCAGAACAGGTTCCATCACTCTGGTCTTTAAGATAGTCCCTCCACTTATGACCACAACGGAGCCCAAAAGAGCTTTGTTGTTTTGCCTGTTATTTTTTCTCAACATGCACAACCGATTAGAAGTAACCATATAGTATTGTTTGTAATAATACAGGCCTTTAACAGTTCATTTAGTGACCGTTCAAAGTATTTTTGTAATGTGGTGACCAAAACCGGATGTAGTATTCCAGGTGTGGCCTTATTAAGGCTTTTTAATGTGCTACTGATACTTCACGTGATTTTGGTTCCATGCTTCTGTTTATGGCTGGCTCATGTTTAACTGATCATTAACTAGGACTCCAAGGTCCCTCTCAGTGATGGGATTCAAATAATTTAACAACCAGTTCTCCGCCCTAATGATTTCTTCCAACAACCAGTTCACAATACTGCCCAGAAAGTTAACAACTGCTTCTCATGAGGTGGAGCAAACTGCCTGAATCCCACCACTGGTTTCACTCACAATTACAGTCTTTGAATTAGGTTTCACCTAATATATATAGCTTTTTGCACTCTGCAAACCTGCCAAAACCGGCCCATTTTTCGCAAAAACGGGCTCGTTTTTTTTCAAATAAAAGGCATGAATAGCCTTGGGGAGGATTGCAGAGTGTTCCTGGGGGAGGGGGCCAAAAACGAGCAAAAAACAGCCTGATTTTTGTCAAAACAAAAACAAAAACATGCCTAGCCTTATGGAAGCTTATAGAGTGCTGCTGGAGGCTGGGGGTGGGGGGGCAAAAACCAGCCCATTTTTTGCTCATTTCTGCCCTCCCCAGCCCCCGAGAGCTCTCTGAAAGCCTTCACAAAGCTATGCACAGCCATTTTGGTGAAGGGGGCAAGGCTTCAGGAGGCAAAAAAATGCTGTATTCAACGTATAAGACACACCCAGATTTCAGCCTCTTTTTTGAGGAAAAAAGGTGTGTCTTTTACTCTGAAAAATACGGTATAAGTATATGTATGTGTATGTATATGTATGTATATGTATGTATGCATGTGTGTGTGTATGTATGTATGTATGTATAGTGTATATATGTGTGAGTGTGTGTGTGTGTGTGTGTGTGTGTGTGTGTATACATCAGTGTATACATCAGTGGTAGCTTCCGAATCCCGTCGCAACCAGTACGCTGCAACAGACATATACATATGTCTGTGTGTGCGTGTGTATGTATGTATGTGTGTGTGTGTGCGTATGTATGTATGTGCGTGTGTGTGTGTGTGTATATATATATATATATATATATATATATATATATATATATGTATGTATGTATGTATGTATGTATGTATGTATGTGTTGTATTTGTGCTGAAAAAAAATAAAAATATGGGTTTCTGTCTGGTTGGTTTTCTGTGATGAGTGGAATGACAGAAAGAGGGAGTAGTGAGCTCCCTCCCATATTTGGGCATACCAGGGGTTGTAACACAAATACATATATATGTATGTATATATATATATAATTTATATAAACAAAAATGTAATGTTTGTTTGTTCAAAATCTCAAATCTCCTAAAGTTCGTCACCGATTGCTTTGAAATTTTGACACAACGTTGCATTTGACTACGTGCATGTTTTTATATATGTATATTATATAGATGTCACACCTTTGACAGGTAAAAACATGCTTTTTTGTAAAAACATGCTTTTTTGAAAACCAGTGCCATCGGCTGGACATAAAAACATCAAACGCTATACCATAGCGTTCATTTCTTGAGTATAGTACATTCGGAACAGTTCGGTCTCTCTCCAGCTTCGTCCCGACGGTCCCTTTATATGTGTGGCTGGGCTGCGGCTGCACCCTTTCCCCTTTCCGCCCCTCCTCCAACGAGCTTCGCCATTTCCACCAAGGGGAGCCGAAGCCTTTCGGCCTCCCCCTCCCTCTCTCTCCTCCCCTCCCGCTAGGCCTTTCTGAATGCGGCGGGGCGGTGTCTGCCCCATCCCTTGGCCTCCTCCTCCCATCCTTAAGCCGGCCTCTCCCCGCCCAGCCCAGTAGAGCTCCAGAGGAGATGGAGGTGGAGTGTCTCCTCAGCCCAGCTGGCTGTGCATGCTCTCCACTCCTCTCACAGGGAGCCAGCTACTGCCTCGCCAAGGCGGCTCCGACGGGGGGGCGGCGGTATCAGCCTGAGGTGCAGAGGGGCTGGGGTGGCCGTTGGGTGGCCCGTGAAGTGGCGACTGCAGCAGCGACGGCATCTCTGGATGGGGCCACGGCCAGCGGGGGCTGCCTCGCATCCGTGTCACCAGGGGTGGCTCCTTCCTCCTCCTCCTGCTCCTCAGGGGACGTCGACCACCTCCTCTCGCTGCCACCGCTGAGGGAAGCCGGGTCGGGGGTGGCGGCTGCCTCCTCCTCCTCTCCTCCTCAGCTCAGCCAGGCCTGGGCCTGTGGGAGCGTCCTCCGTGGTGGCTCTTGCAGGGGCCACCGTGGCTCATTTCCATGTGGGGCTGCCTCTGCCGGGGGACTTGCACTTTCTCTTTTCTTTCTTTTCCATTTAACCAGAGTGGGCCACAGCAACGCATGGCCAGGTACAGCTAGTATATATATACCGTATGCTGGTCTTGTTGTATTCGGGTCTTTTCCCATGTAAGATTGCTGCCTACCAGACATCTGGAACCAGCCCTAGTCAACAAACGAGCCCCACCCACCACCCAGGCTATTACAATACAAAACAACAACGGACACACAGCCAGCACCAATCAGCACCAATCTACCAATCATGATACAACTACACAGCCAATCAATCCACTTGCAAAGTCAGCACTCCATACGCCCCCACCAAGATTTATAGAAAGATGTCAGTTCTGACCACGCTTTACTCACACAACCATGAAGCCGAAACACCAGCCTGAAGATGGCGGGTGAGACCTTGGCGAAACGTTGCCAAGACAAGACAATTATTCTCTTGTTGAAGTGTTTAATTTTGGAGATTAATTTGGTTCCTTCAAAATTAATTTCATGTCCTGTAGCTTTAATATCAAGACAGCCTTCAACACTGACCAAAAAATAGCCAACATCTTAAGAAACCCCAAAGACAAAATCCAGCTAGAAAACCAAGGAGTCTACGAAATACCATGCAAAATCTGCCCTGCAACGTACATAGGACAAATGAACAGGAGAATTAATGCACGCAGAACACAAGAATGCAGTAAGAAAAAAAAGAAAAAACTTCCTCCCTTTTCCAGCACCTTAAAGCTACAGGACATGAAATTAATTTTGAAGGAACCAGGTTAATCTCCAAAACTGAACACTTCAACAAGAGAATAATTATGGAAGCTATCGAAATAGAGAAACACCCCCACAACATGAATAAACGTGATGATACCTCCTGCCTACCAGACATCTGAAAATCAGCCCTAGTCAACAAATGAGCCCAACCCACCACCCAGGTTGTTACAAGACAAAATAACAACGGACACACAGCCAGGACCAATCAGGACCAATCTACCAATCATGATACAACCACACAACCAATCATTCCATTTACTGAAACAAAGCCAGCACTCCACACACACAAACCAAGATTTATAGAAAGACGGCAGCTCCGACCACGCTTTAAGCCCAAAACACCAGCCTGAAGATGGCGAGTGATACCTCGCTGAAATGTTGCCAAGACAATCTCAATCTTACTCGGGAAAAGACCCGAATACAACAAGACCAGCATACCTACACCTGTGAAAATCTACGAATATATATATATTTAGCCAGTTTAATTTTTGCAAAATAGTTTCAGCGTGTGTCACTGCAGACTCTATGGAGAGGTAATGAGACTCTTATATTTTTTGACAGAAAAACATTAAGAGGGCCTGTGAACAACTCTTCTGTTCTTCCTTTTCTTAACATAGAGAATAAAGCTAAATTGTCCCTTCACGCCAGTATCATTTTAAAAAGTTCTTGGATTTTGATCTGTCAGTGGGATTTGCTGAAAAGGCAGAGTTTCCTTCCAGTAATTTTAAGAAAAGCTATCATCAAACTGTCAACAGCCAAAAAATTGAGATTAAAACTACTACAGAGAAATCTTTGCTATTATCAAGGTTTCAACTAAGAGCCTTTGAGCAGAAAGAAAATATTTGAAAGGTCTCAAATGGACCGGCTCTGTTTCTTTTGATCCGTTGGAGTAACCCAGAGGAGGGGTGAATAGGTCATTTTAAAAAAAAAAGTGACAAAAGCTTAAACACGTTTACCTGGATTTGCAGACAAGTCAAAACACAGCGTAAGGAAAGCACCTGTGTTTTGCATACTGTTGTAGATTACTTGGAAAAATCAGAAAAGTTTTCTCTGAGGTGAATGTCTTCCATTCTTCATCTTGCAGGCTAAACTTTATCATGTGCTACAAATGTCCCGGTCAGTTTCCATAGCTAGTTCTGTTCTTGAGAATTCTGGTTTTTGTGGGAGGTTTTTTCTTTAACGTCAGGGTTTAGCGCAGGGATGGCTCACCTTTTTGTTGTTGCATGCACATGTGCCCGCACCCGTAATGCAATGCACATCCGACACCCCCACATGCTCTGCCTTCCTGCACATGCGCACGTGACACCCCCCGTACCCCCTACACATGTGTGCACCCCATTTTGGGCCTAGTAGGCCTCCCTGCAGCCTCCTAGGACCAAGAATGGGCCACAGGGGGGAGCACCGCACAACCCTGTGCCCACTTTTGGGCCTAGAAGGCCTCCCTGCAGCCTCCTGGGATCAAAAATGACTCCAACATCCATCAATCAATCAACTAGATTAGAGTTGGAAGGGACCTTGGAGGTCTTCTAGTCCAACCCCTTTCTCAAGCAGGAGACCCTATACCATTTCAGATATTTGGCTGCCCAGTCTCTTCTTAAAATCCTCCAGTGATGGAGCACCCACAGCTTCAGAAAGCAAGCTGTTTCCACTGGTTAATTGTCCTCACTGTTAGGAAGGTTCTCCTCAATTCCAGGTTGCTTCTCTCCTTGACTAGTTTACATCTGTTGTTTCTTGTCCTGCCCTCAGGTGCTTTGGAAAATAAGTTGGCCCCCTTCTTCTTTGTGGCAGCCCCTCAAATACTGGAAGACTACTATCATGCCTCCTAGTCCTTCTTTTCTCTCAACTAGCCATATCCAATTCCTGCAACCATTCTTCATATATTTTTGTCTCAGGCCTTTAATCATTTTAGTTGCTCTTCTTTGCACTTTTTCCAAAGTCTCAACATTTTTTTTTGTAATGTGGTAACCAAAACTGGAAGGAGCAAAGTCTGTTCACCACCTTGAGGTTTTTGTAAAAATAATAAAGATGTGATAGAAACAAAATAGGAAAATAGATTGCATTGGCTGGTGAACATAGATGCTATTCATCCTAAGCATTTTTGAGTAACATAACAAACTTTTGCAATAGAACAGTGACTATATTTTTAAAAATACATTTTTTTCACTGTAAGAGGGGGTTTAATGATCAATATATGTAATTATCTTCCTGCCACTGATTCCTTGTGTTCATTGCTCGATGTTGACCTTTGATTTCTAGCAAAAACATTGCGTATAGCAGTTATCCTAATATTAAAACATATTTTACAGGAATATATACCAAATGTTATTTACCAGAAAATAACCCTCTTTAAAAATGTGCCTCAGTAATATCTAGATATTGCCACCCTAAATGTTGTTAGTAAATGCAATTTGATTTTTTTTTAAAAAAAACTTTGTCACCTTGGGCACAATAATTTTATCCAAGGTGTTTATAAAACTGTAATCTAGACCAAGTGTTCTTAGAAGGGTTATTTTGTGTTCTGCTGTTTACAGAACCATTACATAAGTTCTTTGAATTTTCTGTGTTTATGCAACTTTTGTAACAATCACATATTTTATCTATTTTTTTAAAAAAAAACCAAAGGAATGCAACATTTATGTTTTATTTTACTGAATAGATCTATATACATTAGATTTGGGAACATTTAGCATTATTCAAAGAGACTCTGTTTTCCCCAAAATAAGACCTCCCTGGATAATAAGCCCTCCCTGAAAATATTGCAACAGAGCAGCAGCTGTGAGGTAACCACGCTCGCCGCCTCCTGCACCTCAAAAATAATAAGACCACCCTGAAAATAAGGCTTATTCAGGGGCAGGGTTTCCAAAAGAAAATAAAACTCTGTCTTATTTTTAGGGAAACACGGTAGTTAGGCTAGACTCAGTGGTCCAAGATGCTTCACAGAAAGAATAAAACTACCTGCACTCCAGATTGCAATTATAATTGTGAATGGATTATAATTGTGTAAATGTTGTCACTAACATAATTGCTTTAGACCAGGGGTGTCCAAACTTGGGAACTTTAAGACTTGTGGACTTCAACTCCCAGAATTCCCCAGCCAGGCTGGCTAGGGAATTCTGGGAGTTGAAGTCCACAAGTCTTAAAGTTCCCAAGTTTGGACACCCCTGCTTTAGACCTTCTGTATATCAGCTTAACGTATTACCACAATGGAGTCCCAACATTTCTGTTGCTAAACAAGATAGTGATTGAGTTTTTTCTCCATTTTACGACCT
Organism: Natrix helvetica; assembly: GCF_964273705.1. NCBI lineage: Eukaryota > Metazoa > Chordata > Lepidosauria > Squamata > Natricidae > Natrix > Natrix helvetica. Next base: position 100,631,436 of record NC_138551.1, on the reverse strand, counting down.
TTTCCTGCCACAGTTGTTAAGTGAATCACTGCAGTTGTTAATTGAGTATCACATTGTTAAGCGAACTGGGCTTTCCCATTGACTTTGCTTGTCAGAAAGTTACAAAAGGGGATCACGTGACACCTGGATACCACAACCGTTTTAAATATGAACAGATTGCCAAATGTCTCAATTTTGATCATGTGATGATGGAAATTGCAGCAACGGTCAGAACGACGAAAAATGGTCGTGAGTCACTTTTTTCAGTGATGTGACATGATAGAACAATTCCAGTATTTGAAAGGCTGCCAGAAAGGGGTATCAATTCATTTTCCACAGCACCAGAGGGCAAGACAAGAAACAATGGATGGAAACTCATCACGGAGAGAAGGAACCTGGAATTAAGGAGAAACTTCCTAACAGTGAGGACAACTAAACAGTGGAACAGAAGTTGCCTTCAAAAGCTGTGAATGCTCCATCACTGGGGTTTTTTTAAGAAGAGACTGGATAGCCACTTGTCTAAAATGGTCTTGGGTCTCCTGCTTGAGAAAGATTTTGGACTAGAAGACCTCCAAGACTAGAAGTCCCTTCCAGCTCTATTGTTGTGGCCCGCCAGTGGCCAACAGATCTAGCAGCAGACAGTAAGAAGGTTGGGGAGGAACATGGGCCAGTCTTGGAGTCTGGGGAAGACTCTGATGAGGGCTCTGTGTCGGAGGAAGAGATGGGGCCACAGCCGTATGCCAGTTATCAGCTGCCTTTGGAGTCAGACATTTGTGGGGCAGAAGAACAGCTGGGGCCTGTTCCCAGTGTGCGCATGCACAGAGTTGCCAGATGAAGGGAACAGCTAAAGAACAGGGGTCAACTAAGGCCACAGGTAGACGATGAATGGCCCATCCCAAAGGAAATAAAAGAGGAGTGAAAGGGGAGTGGAGCTTGCAGGAGACCATTAGTTCGCTTAATTGGTTCGTGACTCTCCGAGACTCCTTGCCAAGTTTTGCAGAGATCGGCCTGGCAGCTCTCCAAGCCAGATAAAGTCTGTAGCTGTAAATCCTCCCTCGAAAGACTTTGCTGGATGTGAATGAGCAGAATTCACAATAAATTAATAAAAGGGTTTTTTGTTGGGATAAGGATTTTGCTTCATGCTCTTGGGAAGCCTCCATCAGAACATGTATTCTGATTGATAGATAGATAGATAGATAGATTGATTCTGATTGATGTTCTAACTGAGTGGTCACTATACAAATATGTTGTAAGTCGACGGCTATCTTTATACACTGTAATATTAATTATTCCACTTTTATTGTTACAGGATTCCATGGAAGATATTTCTAGCTCAAGTCAGATGTCCTACACACCTCTGCCTTCTGGGACAAGGAACCTCACCCACCACAGAGGTAAACAGAAATTCAGCCATGCTTATGCAAAGCCATATTGTTGTGAATTGCTAAACGTTTCCATTTGACCATTAGACCTCATGCCAGCTCTGTTCTGTCAGTTGGCTGTCTGAGGATGATGTACCACCTGTAAGAATACTTGTCTAAATTAGAATGTTGTTATTTTAAACCAGCTCCAACAGTCCTCTCTATTGGCAACAGCTGACTCTATTAGACTTTGTTTTGAATGGTATGTAGCAGAGGTGGATTGCTCCTAGTTCTGCCCGGATCGGGCAAACGGTAGTAGCAGTGGCGGGAGGCTGTGCCCACCCACCAGGATGCTTCTGCACATGCGCAGAAGTGTTGCGCGCAAGCATGCATGCGCTCTTGAGCGAACCGGTAGTAAAAACAAATGGAAACCCACCACTGGTATGTAGGTAGTGTGTAGTCTTATTCACAGCGGGAAAGCTCTCAAACTTTTAGAAGGAGGAAAATGTAGATATGATCTTATTTTGGTGAATTTGTTGCACACTTAAATATCCTATGGAGGAGGGAGGGACTTATAAGCAGTTCCTTAGCTAGTGTTAGAAGAAATGTGCTTCTGGGTTCAGTTCCAAGTGGGGGAAAAGACAATGGATTCATGGAAGTTGCTTGGAAAGAAGGTTTATTGATGATGGTTTGAGGTCCTGGGGGGGAAAGGGAATAGATGCTGAGAGTGCCTGAGTTGTATGCCCTCTCTGGGCTTTTGAATTTGAGCTTCATTCTGATTGGTTGTTAGACTCCCATGGGGCCATGCATGGGCAACTCTGTAGGCTGTCCTGAGTCCCAGGCTTGGTTGAGCCTTGCTGGGTGATGTAATCTTCCCAGATGCCATGTGGTGAGATGAGTAGAGGACTAATCCTGTCGTGTCCTGAGGGCCATGTCTTAATCCTATCATCTTGGAACTGAAGGGGGGGCAGGAATCTGGAAGGAGGGAAGGTCCTCTCTGACACTCATATTGAAAGAAAGTAGGGAAAGATGACCTCTGATGAACTCGGTGCACGAGCAAATAAACTCTTATGTTTGGGGAATGAATGTGACTGCTTTCCAAATGATGGTTTAACCTTGAGCAATGAAGAAGGATGTAGACAGACTTAGAACACTGAGACTTATCCAACAAAATGCAATTTAATGGCAAGAAAAGTCAGATTCTACACTTAGGCAAGAAAAAACAAATGCACAGGTATAGAATAGGTGGTACCTGGCTCAACTGTGTGAGGGATCTAGGAGTCCTACTCATTTGGGCATCAATATATACTGCTACAAGAATATTCCATTCTGTTAATCATAAAATTTAAATTAGGCCATGAACAGCCCCTTAAAATCTATATATATATAAAAGCCAAATGCCATTCACTCATCACAAAATCTCCAGAAATTTAAAGCCTACAAACTTGAAATGTGGCATGTATGTTCCTCTAGGCTTCTAGGTACTCGCTAAGAAAGGATTTTTTGAAATGACCATCAGATCATCAGTATTTCTTATACAGTATTATATTAACACACGTCGATGCTAAGTAGTTAGATGTTCTACTCCCCCTTCCCACCTGAAAAGAATTCTCTTCCAACTGCCAGTTGCCTTATATGGGTGTAGCCAGCGCTTGACTCATCCGGCGTGCTGGCTGGTCCAATCACATGGTTTCATAGCGAAGCAGGGGTATCCAGTTAGTGTCTGATAAAATCGCCACAACTGGAATAATAAAAGTTTGATGATGAGGGAGGGGGAGGGTTCACTTCAATTTGATTTTTTTTTCAACATGTGTTACTATTAGCATGTATCATAATCTGAGCAAGCCCCAATGAGTTGGTTCGGGGGGGGGGGGTTCCATCTGAGCCCGAAGGAAACTCAATTCACATATGCTTTTGCTCCTTGCCCTAAGATTCAGTGCCATGTAAACAAGCCCCTTTGGAAATGAAAGGGGCTTGGAGAGGGTTGATAGTTTTAAATTTCTGGGCATTTATATCTCGGAGGACCTCTCATGGACTACGAATGCTAACATGCATGCAAAGAAGGCCCAGAAGAGGCTGTACTTCCTGAGAATGCTCAGGAAGATAAATCTATCCCAGCATCTACTTCTGACCTACTATCGCAGCACCATTGAGAATGTCCTGACATACGGCATTCTTGCATGGTATGGGAGCAGCTCTGCAGTGGACAAAAAAGCTCTACAGAGACTCATTAAAACTTCCCATAATATCATTGGGCTACTGACCCTGGACGACACCTTTGCATCTTGCCGTTTAAGAAAGTCACACAACATTCTCAGAGACTCCTCCCATCCTGCTTACAATCTTTTTGGACTGTTGCCTTCTGGCAGAAAGTACAGAACAATTAAAACTCAGACCATACATCTTCTGAATAGTTTTTATCCCAGAGCTACAATGGCATTCAACAATGAACTCAAGGGCAACCATCAGTGAGCTGTTGGACAGCATTACTTGGTCTGTTGTATGGATGCTTGGGTGGTTTAGGGCCGGGGAATTTTTGGTGGGTGGGGGTGTGTTTGGGAATTGTCATGTGTGTTGGGCCTAGTCTCTGGGTGTTATGTGAATTTCGTTGTATGGATATGCTGTGTATATATGTACAATGACAATAAAGTAAACAAACGAAATAAAGGCAGTGGTCAGTCTCTTCTGACTTTGGGTTGCAAAGATTTCCCAGAAAGCCACCAATATTTACATATGCAATCGCTGGTTCATTCTTCTACGCGAGACGCGGATCGTTCAGGGAATAGGAAAATCTCAAGGGTGGAATTCCAAGATGGCATGTTTATGTGTTTCATTCTTTGCTCAGTACACCCTTGACTCCAATTAAGGATGCTTTAGCTCAGAAAACGTCCTTGTGTTTTATGGGGGAAATGGAGGGGTCTCCAAGAGGGGGATTCTAGACTCCATTCGCCACACCTGGAAAGCATCCTTTCCTTTATGCTTTCTTTGAAAGTAAATAACCTACAAGTGGTCAATTGAGCCTTGGATAACATTCTCCTCTCTGGTTTACTTGAAGTGTATTTAACTTGACTTCAGACTTTTTAAGCTCTCTCCCTCTCTCTCTCTCTCCCTCCCTCCCTCCCTCCCTCCCTCCCTCCCCCTCCCTCCCTCCCTCCCTCCCTCCCTCCCTCCCTCCCTCCCTCTCTCTCTCTCTCTCTCTCTCTCTCTCTCTCTCTCTCTTGGGATTTGACATCCCATCTGGCATTCGGCCCCGGCATTTTAGTTTTAAAAGGCACAAAATATTATTTGCTCCTCTGAAATGAAACAAACTTGTGAGCCAAATCCATCCACTTGAAATCTCAAACTCAGTCTTATTATTTAACAAACACACCCACCCACCCACCCACCCACCCACACACACACACACACCAATGGACAAATCTAAAATAAAAAACCTATATTTGAGAGATAGATAGCTAGCTAGATGATAGATAGATAGATAGATAGATAGATAGATAGATAGATAGATAGATGATAGATAGATAGATAGACAGAGAGACAGACAGAGAGATAGACAGAGAGACAGATGGTAGATGGATGGATGGATGGATGGACGGACAGACAAATGGGCAGGTGGGCAGGCAGGCAGACGAGAGAGAGAGGGAGGGAGGGAGGGAGGGAGGCAGGCAGGCAGGCAGGCAGGCAGGCAGGCAGGCAGGCAGGCAAACAAACGGATGTCCAAACTCACCCCACTACATTGCAACACTTAGTTAAAAACATGCTAATGGAACATGGAAACAAAAATGGAACAAAAGAGTTCTGTTTCCCAGAAGGTAATTATTTTTCACACACTATCAATGACAAATAGATTTACAGTCTTTGTTATTGATACAGTTGCTAGATTCCTTTCCCGGTTTACTGCAGGGGCTTCATCTCTTTACAATTGCAATGGATAGCTCGGAATCTCCTGTGTAATTTACATAGCATCTTATCATGATTAGTCAGAGTTTGTCCCTTGCCTTAATGTGAATTGCACTTTATCGTTACCAGCTGATTTACTCCTGTTTCTACATGAAGTTTTCTATATTGTGAGATATTCAACAAAGAAAAAATGACCTGTGATTTTGTTGTTTTGCTTGGTTTTTTAAAGTATAACATGTTGTTAAGATGAAAAATCATGAAATAGATTTAATCCAAGCTCCGCAAATAGTAAGCAATTGCTTAATACCACTTTATAATGCCTTAGCAGTGTTCTAGTTTTTGAGGGGCTGCGACAAAGAAGAGGGGGTCAAATTATTCTCCAAAATACCAGAGGGCAGGACAAGAAACAATGCTTGGAAACTAATCAAGGAGAGAAGCAACTTAGAACTAAGGAGAAATTTCCTGACAGTGAGAACACTTAATCAGTGGAAAAAATTGCTCCAGAAGTTGTAAATACTCCAACACTGGAGGTTTTTAAGAAGAGATTGGACAACGATTTGTCTGAAATGATACAGGGTTTCCTACCTAAGTAGGTGGTTGGACTAGAAGACCTCCAAGGTCCCTTACACCTCTGTTATTCTATTCTATTCTATTCTATTCTATTCTATTCTATTCTATTCTATTCTATTCTATTCTATTCTATTCTATTCTCAGGCCTGCAGCCATATTCCTTTTGGATCTTTGGCCTGCCACACTTTCTATTATTCTATTATGTCATTTCTATTGTTGGAAAATGGGAGGGGGGATGGTACGGAGTTAAATGCTATGTAACCAAAATAAAATTCCTTTCTAGAAAGCCAAGGTCATCCTTTGTCCCTGCACCTGACCCGGAACTGGATGGGTGGACCTGCCAGCACAGCAGTGGAAGATTGGACCATGTGATGGACTTGTGGGTGTGGGGACAAAATTTTGAACTTTCAATTGGGTGGGGGAAACCGGGAAGCTTTCAGATTTGGGTTTTCCCAGATGCGCCAACATAGTTCTCTTAATAAATTGGAACTTTGACCAATTCTTTGCCTTTGACTCCATGTGTTCCATGTGCCTTTGACTCTGATTTAATTTTGGATGCTGTTTGGAACTCTGACATTTATTCTATTCTATTCTGGCAGCAAAAAAATGAATGAGGTAGGCTGGAGGGGAGGGTGAGACTTGACTGGCCTCAAGTCACCCAGTCAAGCATTGTGCCTTCTTTTTTCCCTCTCATTTTTGACCCGAATTTATGATGCTAGCTTTATGAAAGGAGTTCTCCTCTATCAATAAAGGAGAATCTTTGTACCTCGGGGTTGAAATGAGTGGTCCTCTGTGCTCTCTAAACTTGGCGGTTTTCTTGTAGACATTTCATTATCCAAACTAGGAATGTAGAGACTCTAGAAAGAGTGCAGAGAAGAGCAACCAAGATGATTAGGGGACTGGAGACTAAAACATATGAAGAACGGTTGAAGGAACTGGATATGTCTAGTTTGATGAAAAAAAGGACTAGGGGAGACATGATAGCAGTCTTCCAACTGAGGAGAAATTTCCTGACAGTTAGAATAATTAATCAGTGGAACAGTTTGCCTCCAGAAGTTGTGAATGCCCCAACACTGGAAGTCTTTAAGAAGATGTTGGATAGCTATTTGTCTGAAACGGTATAGGGTTTCCTGCCTAGGCAGGGGGTTGGACTAGAAGACCTCCAAGGTCCCTTCCAACTCTGCTATTGTATTGTATTGTATTGTATTGTATTGTATTGTATTGTATTGTATTGTATTGTATTGTATTGTATTGTAAATTAAATTGGAAACCGAGAGTGGAATTTTGTTCAATATTTTGAACAAAATATTGTTGTGTGGCAGTGGTGGGATTCAAAAATTTTACTACCAGTTCTGTGGGTGTAGCATTGTGGGTATGGCATGGCTTTGTAGGTGTGGCTTTATGGACATGGCAGGGTACTGCAAAATCTCTATTCGCTCCCTACCCCATTAACCATCTTTCCAGCTCCGTTCTCCTGTTCAGGGCAACGAAAGAAGATCAGCTGGGAGGCAGCAGGGGCAGAGCCAGCCTATTTGCCGGTTCTCTGAACTACTCAAAATTTCCACTACTGGTTCTCCAGAACTGTCAGAACTGGCTGAATGCCACCTCTGATGTGCGGGAGAACTCATGTAAATTGTAAAATGTAAATTGCCTAGACAGAAGAGTGGGATTCAACACGAGGCCCTCTTAATTTTCATGCTATCTGTAACCATTCTAATGTGTGACTGTGTAGTTTTGACTGACAAAGGTTTGAAGCGTGATTTGGAAATTAAATAAGGAAAGCAATGTTGAATTGGCAGAGCAGGGAAACTGCAGCCAGGAATGTACCTCTAATTTAGGGCAAAGAGCAATAATGAGAGCCCATAAAAATAAATAGGCATGATGTTAAATAGACTGCAGATCATTGGCACCTTGTGACGTTGCTTAGATTGTAATGCCAGTTAAGAAATAAGGTAATAAGCAATTGCAGGTTTTACGAGGGAATTTCTCAAATATACAATTTCACTTGTTTTGGAAGGTTTGGTCGTTGCTGTGGGTGTCTCAAGGCAGAAGTCATGAAGGAAAATACTGTTTGACTTTTCTTTTTTAATCACAGGAAGGGACCGGCAATGATGTTTAGATTTTATTTCTGAATTTAGTTTAGCATGGAAAGTTACATCTAAACCAGTGATGTCAAACTTGATTTCGTTAAGGGCTGCTTCAGGGTTGTGTTTACCTCAGGGGTGGGGGCAGTGGCTAGTCAGGATTGAACTGCTGAACTGCTAGCAGCTGGCAATCAGCAGAAATAGCCTGCAGTACTGCATTCTAACCACTGTGCCACCACGGCGCTGCACTTAACCCGGTTGTTAAGTGACTCTGACTTCCCCCATTGTGAGAAGGAGGGGAAAGGGGATAAAGTGTCCTTGAGACACATTGGTGATCATAAATATGAACCAATTGTCAAGCATCTGAATTTTGATTACAGGACCAGCAGGTTCTGACCAGTTCTGGAGAACCGGTAGCGTAATTTTTGAGTAGTTCAGGGAACCTGTAAATACCACCTCTGACTGCCCCTGCCCCCACCTATTCTCTGCCTCCTGAGTCCCAGCTGATCGGGAAGGAATGGAGAGTTTACAGTATCCTTCCCCTGGAGTGGGGTGGAAATGGAGATTTTACAGTATCCTTCCCCAGGGAAGTGTCCAACAAGATGCTGTAGATTCAGGTTAATGTCAGGGTTCCAAGTTACAGCCCTAACGAAAGAAGACTCCGAGCACTGGTGCGATTAAGCCAGTTCGCACCACTTCGGGAGAACCGGTTGTTAACTTTCTGAGGAGTTTGGTGAACTGGTTGTTGGAAAAAATCATTAGGGCAGAGAACCGGCTGTTAAATTATTTGAATCCCACCACTGACTCCGAGGCTTGAGATTCCTCAAAGTTCCATTTTATTTGAGTTGTCATACTGGCACATCTGGGAAAACCTGAATCTGAAAGTTTCCAGGTTTTCCCCACCCAAAGGAAAGCCCAAATCCCTGCCCAGCACCCACCCATGGCCCAATCAGGCACCGTCGCAACTGGAGATGCCTCTCAGTCACGCCAATCCAGGTGCAGGGCAGGATGACCTTGACTCTCTGAGAAAGGAATGTTATTTTGACTATATCTAGCCCATCCATATAATCCCACCTCCCAGTTTCCCACAGCAATAAAAGTGGGGGGCCTGAAGGCCCAATGCAAAAGATGGCTTCCAGGCCTGACAGACACTCCACAGAAATATGGTAGCTTCCTTGACAGAAATGTCTGCAGGGGAATATAAGTCTACTGAATCTCTACGATGTGGAACATTAGCTCAAACTTTCCCTGATTGTAGTGTTTGGTCAGGCAGAAATTCAGCTATTCACCCACACATTTTTTTACAGATATCTGAGATGGATTTGTGCTCGGACTGCGATGTTAAAAATGACATCGAACGAGTTAGCAAGTGGGGCATAAATATGTAACTTAAAGACACCCATAGATGAAGTTCAGAAAAATTAGTGCAGGCATTTTCAAAACCTTGATCCTTCTTGTAAAATTAGAGAACTTTTTCTCTGTTTGACATCAATGGTTATTTGAAATAAGTGGAGGAAATAAGCAGCTATTTCAAATAAGTTATTGTCAGTGTATAAGAAATTATGAACCGGAATATTCATAACAACAAGTTAGCCAATGGGCACTTTTTGGTGACTGAGACATGGGATCTGTTGTGAGCCGACTCGGAGCCTGGGTGTGGCCCATCTTAACTGTTCTGTGTATATAAGAGTTTGTTTGTCTTTGCTTGATTCAGCTACTTGTCCTTGCTTCTACTTCTTCTTATATTTGCTACTTCTTTTTTCTACCTCATTGCAAGAGCTGCATGGGTATTGTATACATGCATCATGTTTTATATTATTGTATATAAATAACTTTCTTCTATAAATTAATTCTGCTGAATTATTTGCTGGTGTGCTCGCTGGATTGCTACAAACTCTGACAGTTATCCTATCCAACAACATGAAATTTAATGTGGAGAAAAGCAATGTTTCACACCTGGGCAGGAAAAACTGAAGGTACAAGTACAGATTAGGCAACATCTGGCTCAAAAACAATCACTGTGAGAGGGACCTTGCAGTCTTAGTGGACGATCACTTAAACATGACTCAGCCATGTGCAGAAGCAGCCAAAAAAGTTAATACAATCCTGGGCTGTATAAACAGAGGCATAGAATCAAAATCACCTGAAGTATTAGTACCGCTTTATAAAGCCTTAGTAAGGCCACATCTGGACTACTGGATCCAGTTTTGGTCATTATGTTACAAAAAAGATGTTGAGACTTTGGAAAAAGTGCAGAAAAAAGCAACAAAGCAACAAAGATGATTAAGATGACAAAAACATATGAAGAACAGTTTCAGGAAATTCCTGCAACACTTTTCCCAAAGTCTCAACAACTTTTTTGAAATATAAAAATGTGTACATTATATATATATATATATATATATATATATATATATATATATATATATATATATATATATATATATATATATATATATATATATATATATATATATATATATATATATATATATATATATATATATATATATATATATATATATATATATATATATATATATATGTGTTGTTGTTAGTTGCTAAGTCATGTCTGACCCATAGTGACACCATGGACAATGTTCCTCCCGGCCTTCCTGTCCTCGACCGTCCTCTGGAGTTCATTTAAACTCACACCGACTGCTTCGGTGACTCCATCCAGCCACCTCATTCTCTGCCGTCCCCTTCTTCTTTTTCCTTCAATCCTTCCCAGCATGAGGCTCTTTTCCAGTGAGTCCTTCCTTCTCATTAGGTGACCAAAGTATTTGAGTTTCCTCTTCAGGATCTGGCCTTCTAAAGAGCAGCCAGGGTTGATCTCCTCTAGGACTGACCGGTTGGATCACCTTGCAGTCCAAGGGACTGGCAGGAGTCTTCTCCAGCACCATAGTTCAAAGGCCTCCTGTAAGGGCTCCTCTCCTAACTTAAGAAAGTGACTCTTGAAACAGATTATTTCAAAAGGAGCCTTTAATTAAGAAGGATGTAAACCATTAGAGGCAAAGCAACATCTGAATCCCCTTAGGCCATGTAGGTAGAATTAAAGCAGTAGTGACCCCTCCCATGCAAATTCTAACCAATACACAAGTGTGAAGATGTTTCCTTTATCAACTGTCCTTAGAGCCAAATAAACATACATTCCCATGGCTATCTTCTGTTGGGCAACACCCCACACAGCCATCATAAACATTCCCCAAAAGGTGGTGGGATCTTCAGCCTTTTAGTGCCAGGAAACCAGTTGTAAAATATCAGTTGTCACAGGTGTTGCCAATAAATTGACTCCAAGGGCCCCCTCCTCCCAATTGAATGGCAGTATTGCATTTAGAGTTCTGACACCTCCAAAGTCCAACTTTCACATTGCAACTGGGAAAACCACATGTACAGGAAAACTTATCTGTACACAGTTACAAATTGAGTAAACCTCTCATCCCTCCTACAAGGTAACTCTGGAAGTGAAGATACAAGCTGCAGGCATGTTGACTAGGAAAGGGTACAATCCAGATCTTTTGCATTCAACTGTCAATCAAAGTTCATCCCCTCTTACTTTTAACCCCTCTAAGAAGCAATCACCAGTCTTGAATTCATTTCATCTTCTTCCTCAACGGGTTTAAGGGATTCACAGTAAACCTTTGTCATTCCTGACTCTGATGAACAAATTACACACTGCCCTTAATTTATCTTTGGGTGCTATACTAAGCCGAGCCAAGAGTAAGTAGAAGTCTGAACACATTTTTCATGCATAGGTTGTTTTATCTAACTTTGGTAAATATCCACAAATGAAATATAGAATGCTGTAGGTTTGAATGGTGTGTTTTAAGTTACCAAGAATATCCCTTGTCTCAGATAAAAGGGAAATGTATCCTCTTCCTCAGCTGGTGCATAAATGTAATCTATTTATCTACAAAGTTCATCCTCAGGATGATTTTTCTTTCCTTCCTTCCTTCCTTCCTTCCTTCCTTCCTTCCTTCCTTCCTTCCTCCCTCCCTCCCTCCCTCCCTCCCTCCCTCCCTCCCTCCCTAGTTGTGCTTGTCTGAAGAGTTAAATCAGTTGGGTCCAACCAATTCTTCTTCTTCTTGTGCCGTATCTGTCATCGGATGTTGGCAAACATGTTGACAATCCTATTTTAATCAACAGCCACATGAAAAAGTGCTACTGAGTTTTGTCAAAACTGGTCCCTTGGATTTTGAAACCATGATGTGGCTTCAACCAACTAGTTTTTTTAAAGGTGATAGGCATTCTGACCTCTGAAACATCAAAATACTTGAGTGACCAAGCTGAAGGTTTTCTTCACTCACTATTGACTATTCGGTCAATCCTAATTTTGAGGAACACGGTGGCTCAGCGGCTAAGATGCTGAACTTGTCGATCAGAAGGTTGGCAGTTCGGTGGTTCAAATCCCTAGTGCTGCATAACGGAGTGTTACTCCTGTTACTTGTCCCAGCTTCTGCCAACCTAGCAGTTCTAAAGCATGTAAAAAATGCAAGTAGAAAGATAGGGACCACCTTTGGTGGGAAGGTAACAGCGTTCCGTGTGCCTTCATCATTTAGTCATGCCAGCCATCTGGCCACGGAAACGTCTTTGGACAGCCCTGGCTCTTTGGCTTTGAAACGATGATGAGCACCGCCCCCTAGAGTCGGGAATGACTAGCACATATGTGCAAGGGGAACCTTTACCTTAATTTTGAAGCTCCTTCAGTTCTACAATAGTTTGACACTATTGTTCTATGTTCTCTAGGAGCAACTGAAAAACATTTTTCAAAATATTTAAAGAGTGGGACACATGTTTACGGAGACGCAGCTGCCGATGAAGGAAATGTGCTTATATCTGCCAAGAGTTAGAATTAAGTATGTCATTTGATAAATAGGAGCCCATTTTAAAAAAAAAACCCTTTGTGTGTCTGAAGAAGAGCTTACAAGGAGAATGGAAGCCAAAGCTCTTTGGAAGTTTTATGAAACTAAAATCCAGCAGAAACTGAGTTTGGAGCAAGGTCTCGGAGACAAATGGTGAAGGGCAAAAGGCCAAGAACAGATGCATTAATAATCCCTATAAAGCAGTGGTAGCCAACTAATTTGAGATATAAAAGGAAACCATGAGTTTAAACTTTCCTGTATTTTGAAGATGCACAGTTCCATCGATAAGTGCAGGAAATATTAAACCACCCCATTAATGCCCAAGGAAAACATAAAATATCTAGAGATCTTATTTCAGGCTGGTTTTTTTTTAAAAAAAATTGCTTTCTAAATGGAATCCATTATTGGATGTGGGTGATTGTAAAGACTTGCTATACGTTTTAAGGTTCCTCTTACGCTTTTTTAAAAATTGCCCACTGTAATCGAGTTGCATGAAGTTGGAAACATGTCATCCAGGGCTGGGCTTGAAAATTTTTAGCAAGGGGTTCTTTGCCCGGTTGCTGAGTGGGTGTGGCCATGCTGGGTGTGTCTAGTTGGCCTCATGCACCACAGTGGGGGGGGATTTTTGCCCTCCCTGGGTTACGGAGGCTTTCCTTGAGCCTCCAGGAGGGTGAAAACAGCTTCCACAGGCTCCGGAGGCCCTCTGGAGGCTGGAAATAGGTCAATTTCCAACCTTCCTGAACTTCCAGTAGGCCAATTTTTCACCCTCCCCAAGCCTCTGCACTTCTTTGAACTAAAGTTTTTTTTTTCCCTTTCAAATTCATTCACAACTATGCATTCTTGGAATTGCTATTTAACATATGTCTATTCATCATTAGTCTCTATAATTATTTTTACAAATATATATATAATACAGTTTGGGTCATTTTCTTGCCTCCATCTTATTTTACAACAATCTTCTTCCTTCTATCTTCTCTACCTCTCTTCTCTACCTTCTTCTTTCCTCCTCTCCTTCCTCCTTTCTTCTTCCCCTCTATTTCCCCTCTCCTCCTTCCTTCTCCTCTTTCTTACCCTGTCTCCTACTCTTAATTATCCATCCTTACTTTCTCTGCTTTACCCTTTCTTCTTTTCCCTCATCATCTCCCCTCCTTTCTGTTGTTGTCCTTGCTTATATACTTTCTCTGATGGGCTCTCGGGGTGGCATTTCAGCAATCTCAACTTTATATTTTTATACAAATGATTTACATTTTATTTCTAATATTAATTCTGCTTATATCATTTTTCCATTTATATACTTTCATTTTAATGACCCCCTCCTCTTATTCCCCTCCTAATTTAATAATGTGACATCTGAGTTATTTATTTCATGTTTTGTTCCTTTCTCTTTCTATTTGTATCTCTTTTCAAGCCAATCATAAAGTCACCCCCATGTCCTGTAGTGCACTGATTCCTCTTTGTCCTTTATTTTCAATGTCAACCTGTTCATTTCTGCACAATCTAGAATCTTCTTTCACATGCCTTGTACTTATCTGCATCCAGAATGGGCCGTGTGGGGACTCCTGGGAGGTGAGGGGCAGCATGGGCGGAGCCAGCAAGGAGTGGGATTTGGGGGTTCTCTTAACTGCACAGAATCTTAGCTAGAGGCTCTCCCGAATCCCTGCAAACTCCTAGCAGCCCACCCCTGATCAATCTTGGGCCAATTAATTCAGATGAAAATGAATGCAGACTTTGTAGTTTCCCAGGAAGCATCCTTAAATGCCGGAAGCAGATTTTGGATTGAGGGCTGCTTTGTGTGTGTTTGTATTCAAATAAGTTTCTCCTTGGATTGCTTTGTTTTAAAGCCTCAAAGATTTGCATCCGACACATTCCATGTAATGCTAGGTTTAGAATTGGAAAGAAATTTGTATTCAAGCAATCTGATCCTTCTCTAATATTGGTTAAAGAAAGAAACTTCACCAGTTCACATGTAAGAGATTGAAACAATATAGGAGCCTTGGAAGATAAATTGGATTCTAAAGAGGTAAAGCAATCCAGTTGGTGAAATTTATGTAACCTTATCCTATCCTCTTTCCATACATCTTGATTAAAAAAAGTTTACAGTGATCCTGCCCACTCACTAAGAGTAAGAAAAGAATTCCTACTTTACCTTCTCCAAACTACTCAAAATCTCTGCTACCGGTTTCCAGAACTGGTCAGAACCTGCTGAATACCACCTCTGCCCCATATCATCTTTGTTGCTCTTCTCTGCACTCTTTCTAGAGTCCAAACTTCTTTTTTACATTGTGGTGTCCAAAACTGAATGCAGCATTCCAAGTGTGGCTTTACCAAGGCATAATAAAGTGGTATTAATGCTTCACGTGATCTTGATTCTATCCCTCTTTTTATGCAGCCTAGAACTGTGTTGGCTTTTTTGGCAGCTACTGAGTGAGAACTGAAGAAAGAACTGTGTCAGGCCTTCTTGGTTAGCCAACAGCATGAGTTGTTATCATTTCCCCCCCTGTATTGGACTGTGTGTATCATTTCAAGAGACATCTTTACTTTAACAGATTATAAAAGGAAGCTTGCAAAGCAATAAATCCAGGATAATCAAAACATTGCCTCTGCAATGATAACCGTGAGGTTAGCATTTAGGGCCCAGAGGAAAGCAAAGGGGATCGCTTCTTATTTGATCCAAATCTTGTGATGGGATGGCTGTCAATACTTGAGATTTGCAGAATTCTTATAGTAGGAATGTGACTGATTTCTGGAATGTAGAAGACAGCTGGCTCCCATTTATAGTTATTTCTTAAGAAATGAAGGATATAAATATTGGTTTTGTTAAAAGAAAAAAATGGATATGTCCTTGAGTACTTGAAAAAGTTCCAATAATTATTTTATGAGCTGGAAGAAAGGGTGCTGGTAAGTTAGTTATTATACCAATTATGTATTATCAAGGTTATGGTATTATGGTATTATGAAGGTTTTTGAACAAATCATGAATGAAATAGAGAGGATGAGGTGATTAGCCAGTCAGAATTTACTGATGCGTATACCAATCAATCAATCAGAATAGAGCTGGAAGATAATTTGGGGAGCTTCTAGTCCAACACTCTACTCAAACAGGAGACCAATAACATTTCAGATAAGTGGCTGTCCAGTCTCTTCTTAAAAACCTGCAGTGATGAAGCACCCACAACTTCTGAAGGCAAGCCCTTCCACTGGTTAATTGTCTTCACTGTTAGGAGGTTTCTCCTTAGTTACAGATTGCTTCTCTCCTGGATTAGTTTCCATCCATTGTTCCTTGTCCTGCCTTCTGGTGCTTTGGAAAATAAGTTGATCGCCTCTTCTTTGTGGCAGCCCCTCAAATACTGGAATACTGCTATCATGTTACCCCCAGTCCCTCTTTTCTGTAGACTGGCCAAACCCATATCCTGCAATTGTTCTTCATATGTTTTTGTCTCCAGGCCTTTAATCATCTTTGTTGCTCTTCACTGCACTTTTTCCAACATCTCAACGCCATTTTTGTCAGCATCTTTTACCATGTTCAAACCTGTGGAATATTCAGAAGAATGGCAAACCCATAGGCATGGTGACATCTTAAACTGCGTGCACCGGAAATGCAGACATCATGCACGCATCTTGCTGAATTGGTTAGCTCAAAAAACAAAATTGTGGCTATAAAATTGAGTAAAAATGAATCTGACAGAATCATGCCTTCCTGAAGTAGGAAGGTGCTTTTTGATAAATTGCACTTGCCTTATTGATTATTATTTTTTGTTGTTGTTGCTCTAGGATAATTCCAATTTGTAGTCTAATTTCCTTTTTCAGGGGAGAAAAAGAAGTAGCAGCAGCAGCATTTCCATTGTTACCATGTTGTTCCACTGGGTTTTTATGTCACAGCAGCCTCTCAACTTTCATGAAGTTGGTAGCCTATTTTGATTCCAAAATAACTCCGTTATTGAAGTTGCATGACTTCTTGTGTATTCCAGAAACGAACACAAGGGAATATCCTGATACCCTTTGCTAAGCTAATCAGAGGTCTGTTTACTTATCTTTAAGTGCTTCTGATGGTTCACCAGGCAGAACCATGGATCTGTATTGGAATTTTGCTCCGGGCAAAAGTTTGTTACCGAAATGCCACTTAACAGATGATCCAAATCAAAGCTCTGGCAATCCGCAGAGTATTTTTATATCTCGGTTTTAGTTACTACTAACTACTAATCCTATTAATATTGTTTCACCAAGGTAACCTAAAGGCAAACTTCACAGACGCCTAGTGATTCTAAATAAGAGGGAGTCCCTTTGGGACTTGCTGGCAATTATATGAGTTCAACCAAATGTTTTTTTGATTGTCCAAAGGCTTTTGTTTGTTCAACTTTGTGAATTGCTTTCTTCAGAAGAATCATACAGTAGATCAATTCGTAGCCGTTGATATAAATACCCCCAAAAAAGTATGCAGGGTACTTCCTGTGTCCTTAAATGTGGCTACAGAAATAAAAATTGTGTTTGGTAGTAGTTATAAAAAATTTAAATTAAAAAAAATCTTAATTATCTCATTTTACAAACCCCTAAATAAGGCCTAACATCATAAATAAGAATGGAATGGGAATAGAATAGAATAGAATAGAATAGAATAGAATAGAATAGAATAGAATAGAATAGAATAGAATAGATGTCAGGGTTCCAAATAGGATCCAAAAGTAAATCAGAGTCCAAGGAAAAGTATTGCTCAAAGTTCCAATTTATTAAGAGAGCCACGTTGGCACATCTGGGAAAACCCAAATCTGAAAGCTTCTTGGCTTTCCCCAACTGGTTGAAAATTCAAGATCTTGCCCCCACACCCACAAGTCCATCACATGGTCCAGTCTTCCACTGCCATGCTGGCAGTTCCACCCTTCCAGTTCCAGCCAGGTGCAGAGGTGCAAAGACAAAGGATGACCTTGGCTTTCTAGAACGAATTTTGTTATGGCTCCATAGAATCTCACTCCTTACAATCCCCCCTCCCATTTTCCCACAATAGAAAATGCATAGCAGAATAATAGAAAGTGTGGCAGGCCAAAGATCCAAAAGAAAAGATGGCTGCAAGGCTGCAAATGGTTATTCAATCTCTTATTAAAATCTTACACTGTTGGAGCATTTACAGCTTCCGGAGATAAACCGTTCCCCTGATTAATTGTTCGAACTGTCAGGAAATTTCTCCATAGTTCCAGTTGCTTCTCTCCTTGATTAGTTTCCACCTGTTGCTTCTTGTCCTACTGTCAGGTGCTTTGGAGAATAGCTTGACCCCCTCTTCTTTGTGGCAGACTCTGATAATAAGTAAGAGTTGATAATTTCAGTCATTAATATGATAAGAAGGATAAAATACCTCAAATGAGAAGTTGGTAGTAATCTGGGCAGAAATGAATCAATTAAACCTGGTATATATGGGAGGGGGGGGTCAGGTGATTTGAGGCACTTTGCCTCATCACTTCTAGCCATCACATTAGATCTGGTAGGAGTGATACGTGTGGGTCCCATCTCTTCTGGAGTGTCATCTGGCAGGACCCAGTAAGAGAGACTTCTTGGTCATGGCCCTTGCCCATGGCATCATCATCCGCACACAAACTGGATTGGCTCTGCACCTGCTGGCATTTTGTAATGCCAGCAGGTGCAGCCCCCCATCCACCCGCCCCTGGATGGCCCTGACCATCCCCCCATCCCCTTCCCCCCCCCAAGGAGTCTCCATGCAGCCCATTTTGGATGTGAGGTAAATGCAGGGCCCACGCGGAAGCTTGGAGAGGGGGAAAAATGGGCCTCCTGGAAGTTCCGAAAGGCTGGAAAGAGGCCCATTTCAAGCCTCTGGAGGGCCTCTGGAGCCCAGAGGAGGCAGTTTTCACCCTTCCTGAGGCTCGAGGTAAGGCTCCGGAGCCTGGGGAAGGCAAAAACGCGCCCCCCCCCCTGCCAAGGTGCAGGAGGCCAAGTAGGCCATGCCTACTGTGGCCACGCCCACCCAGCAAACGGGCAGAGAACCTGCTGCTGAAATGTTTGAAGCCCACCCCTGTGTTGTTTATGATATTTAAAATTGTTGTTAGCAACCCAAAGTCATGATTTTGAAATGGGTGGACACAATTACACTGAGTTAATTAAAGCATAAAGTTTAAAATATGAAAAGTAGCCTTAATTTCCCCGAGAGCCTATTGTAGGGATGAAAATGAAGCCAGAGTCTAGATCTGGAATTTAATGGTAGTAATATTGCCCTCTAGACAGCAAGATGGCATTGGTGCTAATTTCTCCCTTCCAACATACCAAAAATCAGCAAGGTTTGTGTGTGTGAAGCGTAAGGACTTCTCCTACATTTATATAAAGTTTTACACAACACTTTCAATAAAAGAGGACTATGTTTCATTATAATTGACTATATATAATCTATGTAGGTAAACAACTCGTTCATAAGTCATGAGTAACATCCTCTCTTCAATCCCCTGAGTAATTGGAACCATAAATTTATATTTCCATTGTTGAAGGATGAGCGACTTAGCAATAAAAAGGGCATAGAGGTTTCGTTTTTGTTATTCAGTCATTAATTCTCAGGCATTAGATATACAGGTTAAAAATATGGATGTCTGAAGATGGTAGACCTTGTCTCAAAGTGTTTACAGCCATGCTGACTAAAGAAGAATGGAGGATTTGGAAGGACCTGACTGACAGCAGACACATTGACTTCTCCCATCAAGAAAGTTTGAAATGTGATTAGAAATTCAATTACTCAACTTAAATACTGCCCTAAAGTACTCCCTGCCAACAAAAGTCCGTATAGTCAAGGCAATGGTTTCCCCAGTTGCAACTTATGGCTGTGAAAGTTGGACCATAAGGAAGGCTGAGCACCAAAGAATTGAGGCCTTTGAACTCTGGTGCTGGAGAAGACTCCTGCGAGTCCCTTGGACTGCAAGGCAATCAAATCAGTCAGTTCTAGAGAAGATCAACCCTGACTGTTCTTTAGAAGGCCAAATCCTGAAGAGGAAACTCAAGTACTTTGGCCACCTAATGAGAAGGAAAGACTCACTGGAGAAGAGCCTAATGCTGGGAAGGATTGAGGGCAAAAGAAGAAAGGAATGACAAAGAATGAGGTGGCTGGATGGAGTCACCGAAGCAGTAGGCATGAGCTTAAATGAACTCCAAAAGACTGTAGAGGACAGGAAGACCTGGAGGAATATTGTCCATGGGGTTGTGATGGGATGGACACGACTTCACAACTAACAACAAACTACAACAAAGGTGCTGCCCAACTCCATACTAGCTCTTGATGGTGCACAGTAAAACCCAGTATCAAAAAAGTACCATATAATAAAGTAATACAAAGAATGAAGAATAGATGATGAATCCTAACATCCAAAGCCCCAAACAAAGGCCCCAATCACCCTTCTGAAGGCTTGGGAAGGGAGTCAGATCTTCAAGTCCTCCAGATCAGTGTGCAGCATAAGCCAAAAAAGCCAATGCAATCCCTAAGTTGCATTAACAGAGGAATACAATCAATATCAAGTGAGGTACTAATACCACCCTGTAAAGCCCTAGTAAGATCACACCTAGAGTACTGCATCCAGTTTTGGTCCCCACACTATAAAAAAAGATGTTGAGTCTCTAGAAAAAGTCAGAGGAGAGCAACCAGGATAATTAGGAGACTGGAGACTAAAACATATGAAGAACGGTTGCAGGAACTGGACATGGCTAGTCTAGTGAAGAGAAGGACCAGGGGAGACATGATAGCAGTCTTCCAATATTTGAGGGGCTGCCACAGAGAGGAAGGGGTCAAGCTCTTTTCCAAGGCACGCCAGACAAGAAATAATGGATGGAAACTGACCAAGAAGAGATTCAACCTAGAAATAAGGAGGAACTTTCTGACAGTGAGAACAATCAACCCATGGAACAGAAGTTGCCTTTGGAAGTTGTGGGAGTTTCATCACTTGAGACTTTCAAGAAGAGACTGGATTGCCATTTGTCAGAAATGGTGTAGGGTCTCCTGCTTGAATGGGGGGTTGGACTAAATGACCTCTAAGGTCCCTTCCAACTCTAATCTATTAATCAGTTATGAGCCATCCAGAGGTCTGGAGGAACCTCAGCCTTGAAGGACAGGCATTGCAATGTTCTTCCCAAGTGCCCAAAAGGAGACACTGAGGGAAGCGCCCTGCCATTTCTATCATCTCTTGCTAGCTGGAGAAACATCATGGGAGATAGGGGATTCATCAGATTTGTCAATTTGTCCAACATTACAAAAGAGAAGAGAAATGAGAAATGTAGACTGGACAGTCCCAAAAAGATGGGACAGACCAAAAGAGTTACGTTGGCCAACAGAAAATTTCCAAAAATCCATATTTAGGGCAATATATTTTGTTAAGCTTTCTCAAACCTCACAAATTGTGTGCAAGTTTCCATGTTTTCCTTATGGGATGAGATAGTAAATAAAGTAGAGTGGGAAGCCAATCCATGAATCTTCATTTGATGGGGGGTTAATAGAATGTGGAAGCAGAGAGCAGATAGAAATTGGACTTTAGGTTCTGAGATTGTCAGTGAAAATAACTTTGCTTATAACATTAAATAGTGTTATAATTAATTGGATATCTTCCATTCTGCACTACTTGAAATTCACATTAAATAATTTGAATTTCAAGCAGCGCAGATTTGAACCTACACAATATTCAAAATGTAGATCTAGGCACACGTACTTTCTTAGTTATTTGTTTGTTTCTTTGGGTTGGTTGGCTGGTTGGTTGGTTCATTATTTACATCCCACTTTTATTATTTTTTACAAATAACTCAAGGCAGCGAACAAATCTAACACATCTTCCTCCTCCTCTTATTTTTCCCAAACCAAAAACCTTGGTAGGTGGGTTGGGCTTAGAGACAGTCCCAAAGTCACCCAGTTGGCTTTCATGACTAAGGTGGGACTAGAACTCACAGTCTTTTTATGATTGGTCCAAAGTCACCCCGCTGATTTTCATGGCTAAGGCGGGACTATAACTCATGGCCTCCCAGTTTCTAACCTGGTGCCTTAACCATTAGACCAACCTAGCTCTCTTCTTCTCTTCTTCCTTTTTTTCTGTATTAAGTTTATAAGTGAACTTTTCAAAACCAATGTGGGCATTGATTTAAATCTCTGCATTCCAGCGCCAATCCCATTAGTAGTAATCTGCATTTGCTTAGCTTTTGACAGACAAAGGCATTTTATAGAGTGATGAAAAAGGAGGTAACATCTAATTAAACACCCATCAATAGAAACATTAGATTTCCAGCTTATGATGAATGATAACAAGGAAGTGTTTTCCTCCTTGCAGTGCCATTTAAGCAGTTGGCTGTAATCACTGGAACAATGTAATGACTTAATCACACTATGAAGTCACCCTGTTGTGGTTTTTGGAGAGATGCTAGCCATTTTCTCATACCGTAGACACCAGGAAACTCAAAAAGAACACAAAACAAAAGATGTAATTAATGGCTCAGTTGTCTTCTCCCAGGTTTAAAGATCTGAAAGTGAAAAAAGTGTATTGATGATAGTGGAGTTTCGACCCAGTGTTTTGCATTCCCATGAAGGTGTCACCAAAGAGGACAAACCCATCATTATTTTCCATCGTGATGACGGAGAATAGGAAATCCGCCACATTTATTTGGCAGGAAAAGAAAATGGAAAGAATCCCGACATTGGAATCAAGTTGGTATTTGGTGATAAAGCACATCCAAACCAATTGTCATGCTTCAGAGGTCAATACTGAGACTCTGATGTAAGTGGAAAGGGTAAAGTTACTGTTTTCCCATGACTAGATGCCACAACAATCCAGTGATATATGAAATTCGGACCCAGCATGAGAGGAAGAGTTTTAGCAGAAATGCTGTCATGGGTATGTAGTGGGCGGAACTTAAGAAATTAAAACATACTAAATGCTTTTAATAAAACCTACATATGCTCAAAAGCAGCCCCCCTCCCAACCTTTTGGGTACCAGGGACCAGTTAGTTAGTTTACTTTATTGGTGTAGGCAGTGCTGGGTTCCTACCAGTTTGGACCAGTTCGGCCGAACCAATAGTAGTTTGGCAATTTGGGTCACTGGAACCGGCTGTGACCCAGGCCTGCCATGCCCCCAAACCGGTTCTCCTACGGCAGTGCCATCTTGATTTTCAGTTTGTGCATGCGCAGAATAATTTTTATTGCAAACAATTATTTTTCCCTTCTTAATGTTTTGCGCATGTGCAGACCTATTTATGTGCAAATGCGCACGCATGCCAAACTGGCAGTAATGCCAGCAGCAACCTACCCCTGGGTGTAGGGTTTCCTGCCTAAGCAGGGGGTTTGACTAAAAGACCTCCAAGATTCTTTCCAACTCTGCTATTCTATTCTATTCTATTCTATTCTATTCTATTCTATTCTATTCTATTCTATTCTATTGTCATTGCACCTCATACAACGAAATTAAATGCCATCTTCAATGTACATTATAACTATAAAAATAAAACACAAACACACATCCTTCACATCCTGTACAACTGAATTGAAAACCCCTGATATTGCATTAGTATTGCATTCTACAGAAGAATTCAATATAGTTATTGCCCTGAGATAGAAGCTGATTTTCAGCCTATTTGTTTTTATTATCCTGTACCGTCCGCCAGGTGGTAATAGTTAAATAAAAAAGGGTGCCCAGGATGAGGTGGATCTTTAGGAATGTTTTGAACTTTCTTAAGGCAGCGGGAGCTATAAAGCTCTTCCAAAGAGGGGAGAGGGCAACCCGTGATCCTCTGGGCAATGATGTTGACCCTCTGGAGTGCTGTCCTATCTGCCACTGTGCAATTGGCAAACCATACACAGGAGCAATAAGTTAAAATACTCTCTACGGTCACCAGGAGTTTTTCATTCGGTTGTTGTTTCCTGAGAAGTCTCAGGTAGTATAATCTCTGCTGGGCCCTTTTGACCAGTGCTGCAATATAAATTGCCCCAGGTCAGGTCCTCTTTTACGATAACACCCAGAAACTTAAAACTGGCCACTTGCTCCACTCGGTCTCCATTGATAAGCAAGGGCTGGATGTCTGATCTATTCCTTCCGTAGTCCACTATAAGCTCCTTGGTCTTATTGGTATTAAGGGCCACTTTATTGTTCTGTGGAAAGAAGTGTTTCCATATACTGGAGGGGACGTGGCTTCACATGCTGCCTGCATCCCACGGATGGGGCTTTGCTTGTTTGCGTGGCCCAGTTTCTGGAATGGCGTGGCCCGGTGCTGATCCACATACTGGGAGTTGGGGACCCCCTACTCTAAAATACGAATAGCCTTTTCAGTTGTAAGATAGAAAGATATTATTCCAGGGGTGTCAAACTCGTGGCCCGCAGGGTGGCTGAGTCATATGCTGGCCACACCCACGCCCAGTTTAGCAAAGGTCGGGGAGAGTCATGATATATCACATGATGACGGTGTGACAACGTGAGTTTGACACCCCTGTATGTAGGTTATTCAGAATAATTGTGAATAAGAGTACCGCATGTATTGCAGCACAAACATATAGCATCAGTTTTTGCTCTACTGAATAACTCTGTGAGGCTTTGATTTTATTTATTTATTTTGGATAGTGTGATACATTTAAAATCCATTATCTGTATCACTGTTTTATGTCCTGACTTAAGTATTAGAAATTAAAGGCTCCAGGACATAAGCGGAAGCCATTTTTAACTGCAAATTCTTTCTTTCAAAATGTTCTATCCAAATAGAGTCGCCTCTCTACATTTTTAAAAAATAGGTTTCATTGGTAAATCAATTTGTTTAAAGTAACATTTTCCTTCTACATGAGGCCGGGTGAGTCCCATTTTTAAGTATTGTTGATTTGGCTCCCCCCCCCACTCCATAAATGTCAAATGCAGATAGTCCTCAACTTACAACGGTTCAGTTAGAGACTGTTCAAAGTGACAATGCCAGTGAAAAAAGTGACTTACGACTATTTTTCATACTTATGACCATTGCAGCATCCCTGTGGTCATGTGATCGAAATTCAGCAACTTGACAACAGGTTCATACTTATCACCCTTGCTGTGTTCTGGGATCATGTGATCTTATGAAGTCCATTGATTGTTTTTATATAGTATCCTAGTATGATTTATGTTGTCTACTCTACTCCACCCCACTCCACTCCACTCCATTTCCCATATTCTATTCTACCCTACTCTACTCTACTCCACTCCCCATATTCTATTCTATTATATTTATTCTATACTCCACTCCATTCCCCATATTCTATTCTATTCTATTCTATTCTGTACTCCACTCCATTCCACTCCAATCCCCATGTTCTACTCTAGTCTACTCTACTCTACTCCCTATATTCTATTCTATTCTATTCTATTCTATTCTCCACTCCATTCTCCATATTCTATTCTATTCTATTCTATTCTATTCTATTCTATTCTATTCTATACTCCACTCCATTCCCCATATTCTATTCTATTCTATTCTATTCTATTCTGTACTCCACTCCATTACACTCCATTCCAATCCATTCCCCATATCTATTCAATTCCATACTCCACTCCATTCCATTCCACTCCATTCCCCATATTCTACTCTACTCTACTCTACTCTACTCTACTCTACTCTACTCTACTCTACTCCACTCCCCATATTCTATTCTATTCTATACTCCACTCCACTCCATTCCCCATATTCTATTCTGTTTGTTTGTTTGTTTGTTGGATTTATATGCTGCCCTTCTCCCAAAGGACTCAGGGTGTTGTACAACATTAAAAAAACACATATTGCAAAAGTTAAAAAAGAAATTAGATAGAGTATTTGTACTCTCTTCTGTTCTGTTCTGTTCTATTCTGTTCTATTCTATTCTATTCTATTCTATTCTATTCTATTCTGTACTCCACTACACTCCATTCCAATCCATTCCCCATATCTATTCTATTCCATACTCCACTCCATTCCATTCCACTCCATTCCCCATATTCTATTCTATACTCCACTCCACTCCATTTCATTCTATTCTTTTTCGTTCCATTCCACTCCCTCCCCATCCCACCTTACATCTGCCTCTACCTAGGATTGAACGCACAGCCTCCTGATTGAGAGGCAAGAGCGCCACCTCTAGGCCACCGCACCACTCAGGAATACTTAGTCCATGTTTGTGCTTAATGTGGTATGGCCCAGCTAATGAATGGAAAGGGGAGGCTTGTACAGGTAGTTCTTCAGTTACCACCATAACTCAACCCAAAATTTATCCTGCTAAGTGAGTTTTCCCCCATTTTATGATTTTTCTTGCCGCCGTTGCTCAGTGAATCATTGCATTTGTTAAGTTAGTCACATGGTTGTTAAGTGAATCTGGATTCCCCATTGACTTTGCTTGTCAGAAGGTCGCAGAAGGGTATCACATGACCACGGGGCACTGTGACTGTCATATAGGGTATCACATGACCATGGGGCACTGTGACCTCAGTTGCCATGCATCTGAATTTTGATCACATGACCATGGGGATGCTACACCGGTCATAAGTGTGAAAAATGGTCATAAGTCACTTTTTCTAGTGCCATTGTAACTTTGAACGGTCACTAAATGAACTGTTGTAAGTCGAGGACTATCTGGACTGTACTTTCCATATTTGGTGATGATCGAAAAACAAAAACAAACAAACCATCAAATTGTGTAAGTTTTGTCCACAGAATGAATCAGGTTGAAGCACACAATGATGGGAAAATGTGACTGGAATGATACAGGGAAATGAACTTTAAGGTACATCTCTCCAGAGATAAATTACGGTGTCTAAACCTTCTTTTCTACCTACTTTAATTACAACCAGGTTTCCCCCCCCCCTTAAATCTATTACACTCCTACAGGTCAAAATGATTTATTTCTCTATTTTTGGACATGTGAGTTCTATTCTGCTGTTGCCAGTGTGTGTTCAACTGTGCCAAAAACCAAACAGGTTTGTGGTTCCTTTGTAACATCAAAACGAGGACATTTATCATAGAGATTTATCATGGGACAGCTAAACAGATGGTTTGGGTATTTTGAAAGTGGATGCTGTGTCTTGATCAGAACAGGTTTTTTTTTTCTTTTTAGCTTACAAAGATTACATCAGCTTCACAGTAAAATTGCTGCCTTGTTTATCTTTTTAGTGGAAAGAAAATATTAAGGTAATAGCAACTGTTGCTTAGATGTCATTGTTGAAAAGGAAATCTAGTTATAACCAATTCCATTCAAACCTCTGTTTGGTTTGCAGACTATTGAAAAGTATGTGCCAGGGTACACTGCTTGATTCTAACTTTATTGCCCCCATATAGATGGATGGATAAAGATAGATAGATAGATGGATGGATGGATGGAGAGAGAGATGATAGATAGAAAGATAGAGAACAAGACACACAGAGAGATGATAGATGATAGATAGATAGATGATAGATAGATGGATGGATGGATAGATGATGGGTGGGTGGGTGGGTGGGTGGGTGGATGGAAGGATAGATAGGGTGGGAGAGGGAGGGAGGGAGAGAGAGAGATGATAGACAGAAAGATAGAGAGAGAGAAAGAGAGAGAGGAGATAGATAGATGATAGATAGATAGATAGATAGATAGATAGATAGATAGATAGATAGATAGATAGATAGATAGAGTGGGAGAGGGAGAGGGAGGGGGTGAGAGAGATGATAGAGAGACAGAGAGAGAAAGAAAGTGGGAGAGATGATAGATAGATGATAGATAGATAGATAGATAGATAGATAGATAGATAGATAGATAGATAGATAGATAGATAGATAGAGATAGGGAGGGAGGGAGAGAGGGAGGGAGAGATGAGAGAGGGGGGAGAGAGACGGATGGATGGATGGATGGATGATAGAGAGATGGTAGATAGGAAGAATAGAGACCGACAAACAGATTAAAACATAGTTCCAATCCAATATTGATGTTTTAAAAATTTGATTGGCAAATCCTTAAAGGAAGGACTTGAGAATAAACGTTAGTTGCAGACTTCAGGAGTTTTTTTTTCCAGAGGTTAGGATCATGATGGAAAAAGACGTAGAAAGAAAGAAGCCAACTGTTTTGTCGACCAAGGAGAAGAAAGAGAAGATAGTTGAGAAGTCTTCTTATCTTTATCCTTGTCTTTGGAGACCATGAAAGCTATCCTAGTTTTTTCTAAAAGAAAGAAGGGGTTAAAAAGAAGCAATAGGAGAATCCTTCTTAGAGAGCAGGATGGTTCCCCCCCCCTGCTAATCCTAGATTGGGAGAGACCTTTTTATTCCTTTAATTGGGGGAATTTAATACATCAATGAAAAAACACACATATTCTCAATTCTGGGTGGCCTGCCTGAATTTAGTAAATCATCAATAATCAAACAGAAGAAAAGGAGACACTTCCCCCACACTTTCTTCCTGGGATCAAGGACCTAGGACAGTGATGGTGAACCTTTTTGACACCAAGTGTCCAAATCAGAACACGCGTGAATGCGCTTGCATATGTGTGTGCTGGAAACCTGAAGACCAGCTGACTGATGTGTCCATGCCTGTTTTCTGGCTATTTTTCTGGCTGTTTTTCTGGCTGTTTTCTGGCTGTTTTTCAGACCAAAAATGGCCTAAAAACGGCCCAGAAAACGGCCCAAAAAACTGTTTTGGGGTGTTTTTTCGGCTCATTTTATGGTTCTCCGGCACCTGCAAAGACCAGCTGACATGCACACCAGAAACCAGAAGAGCAGCTGGCGACAGCACACATGCCCATAGAGAGGGCTCTGTGTGCCACGTCTGACACACCTGCCATAGATTTGCCATCACAGACCTAGGAGGACTCATCTCAAATGATCTAAGTCCCAGAGCTCACTGTACCAGCATTGCCAAAAAGGCATTAAGAGTTGTTAACCTAATTTTGTGAAGCTTCTTCTCTGATAACATTGTACTGCTAACAAGGGCATACACAACCTTTGCCAGACCAATTCTCGAATACAGCTTGTCTGCCTGGAATCCACACTGTATATCAGACATTAATACGATTGAGCGGGTCCAGAGGTATTTCACGAAAAGACTACTCCTCTCCTCTGCTCACAGTAGAATCCCTTATGCCACCAGGCTCGAAATTGTGGGCTTGGACAACCTGGAACTACGCTGCCTATGGTCTGATCTAAGTACACAAAATTGTCTGCTGCAATGTCCTACCTGTCAATGACTACTTCAGCTTCAACCTCAATAACATGTGGGCAAACAATAGATACAGACTCAAGGTTAAGCGCTCCAAACTCTATTGCAGAAAATACGACTTCAGAAACAGAGGGGTCAATGCCTGGAATGCACTACCTGACTCTGTTGTTACATCCTCAAACCCTCACATCTTCAACTTAAACTTTCTACCATGGACCTTCCCCCTTTCCTAAGAGGTCCGTAAAGGGGGCGTGCATAAGCGCACCAGCGTGCCTACCGTCCCTGTCTTACTGTCCCCATTTATCTGTATTTGCCTCCTTTGTTCATGTTTATGTTCACATCCTTGTTACCTTGTACTTGTATGACAAACTAAATAAATATAAATAAATAAATCAGGGAAGAGGAAAGAAGAAGAAATGCTTTGTTGTAACGATCAGTGAAAAACAGATGATCTTAAATCATTATCCCGAACAAATTGCTTTGTCGGAAGTGATGCTTTTGACAATACCAGAATACTGTTAAAGTTACTTGTTTATTACATTTGTACGGCTGCCCATCTCATTTGTAGGTGAACCCTGAATGGCATATATAGTTAAAACACAAGTATAATTATATTCTTCTAGGATTTTCAGTGTGAGAGGCAAGCCAGTAGTAGATCCATTTTTCTAGTCAACGTTCTGTAGCGTCATCCACAACCAAGCACACAGGTAGAATAGATTAATATTCCCAAGTATCAATGGACAATTTAGGCAACATTAGCTTCTTAAAGTAGATTACTTTCACAGATATGCCACAAGCGAAAGTGCCTGAATAAATTCACCGTTCCCCAATAGGCGCCCAAAGTTAATCACTGGGTAGCTTAATCGGATAATTACACGTAGTTCTCTTTGGATATTGATGAGGAAGTAAGCCAACGAAATCTGGTTCCCTTGGGGGCCTTCCTTCTTCATCCTCTTCTTCTTCTATGGCCTTTATGGCAGCACTTCTACAAAATAAAGAGGGAGAGGGAGGGGGGAAGATGTAAGGTAGAGAAGATGGGAAACTAATGATTCAAGAAATCACATAGCATCAGATAATTCTATTTTGAAATCACAGCAGTGACTCCCACAGGCGTAAACCTCCCAAATTACTAGTGAAAGGCCCCCTTTGACATATCTGCTACTAGGAAAGGCCTGAAGCAGCCTTTTCTCTCTTTCTCCCCCCCCCCCTTTTTTTCCAGTTGTGCCTAATGTTTCCTGAAAAGACTCGATTTAACAAATACCTGTGTAGTTTTATATGCCAGTTTCACGGATGCTTATAGAACCAACCTTTCTCCTGCTGCTGGATTTCAAAGAGTAATATTCCCTCTGCCGTGTTGTGAGCTCAAAAGGCGGCTTATTTTTGTGTATCCCTTTTCGAGTCCTCTTGAGTACAACGTTGGTTTGGTTATTAGAAGGGACCTTGGAGACCATCTAGTCCAACCCCCTGTTCCAGCAGGATATTGTCTGGATTAATTTGGTGCCTCTAACAGAGAGGGAAATTACCAGAAAAGGGGGGGGGGCTGCCATGCAGAGGAAGGCAGAGGTAGTCCTTGACTTATGACCACAATTGAGCCCAACATTTTGGTTGCTAAGCAATAATGTTGTTAAGTGAGTTTCACCACATTTTACTCAATCCATGACATCTCTTGGCTCTAAAAGTCATGTGCAGGCTAGGGAAGAACATCTGAAGGCATGTGTAATGTTCTAATGTACAGAAGTTATAGTTAAAGGTGTGGCAGAATGTGCACTCTTATTTTTGTGTATCCATTTTGGAGTCGTCTTGATTCTTGAGCATAACATTGGTTTGTTTTCAGCCTGACATTGTATCTGTAACTGTAAGACTTGACTTGCTGCTGGGGTGACCTCTGGTTCATATAATGTGCAGCCAATTTCCATTTACTAAAAAAAAAAAGACAATGGGTTAGGAATTAGAAGTCATTGAGCTTCTGAAAGTTGTTTCAAGCATGCCTCAGATATTACTTTTTATTGTTTCTAAATCAAATGTTTCAGCCTGGGCATATCTCGTACCATTCATGGTATGTGTTGTAGTTATTTGAAAGGCAAAAAAACATGCCACCACCATAAATTATAATTAAAATTGGGAGTGTGGTGGAATGTAACCTGGATTTCCAGCAAGGAGGGGCTACATTCTATAGAGGCAGCAAAGTTTAGATAGTGTGGTTGGGAGAAAAAGGCTCTCCTCTGTAGCAATTCATAGATAGATAAATAGATAGATAGATAGATAGATAGATAGATAGATAGATAGATAGATAGATAGATAGATAGATAGATAGATGATAGTAATTGAAACACATAAGGGAATATTGTTCCTGCCGCCTTGAGTCCGGAAGCAGTTCCATAGATAGAAGGCGTAGACATTTTGGTGAGGTACTGACGTTTAGGATTTGGATTGGATTGGATTTATTGGATTTATATGCCCGCCCTTCTCCCAAGGACTCAGGGCGGCGTACAGCATTAAAAACACATAGTACAAAAGTTAAAAGGAAATTAGAAACAGTCCAAAAAACAAACCCAATTTATATAACACTCACATTTTAAAAATTAAATAAAATTAACAGGCCAGGCTGGCTTGCTGTAAAAGCCAACATTTTAGGGCGCGTCGGAAGAACCGGAGGTCAGGGATTATGCGAAGCTCCTGGGGCAGCTCATTCCAGAGGGAAGGCGCTCCCACAGAGAAGGCTCTCCCCCTGGGGGTCACCAGCCGACACTGTCTGGCCGACGGCACCCTGAGGAGGCCAACTCTGTGGGATCGTACTGGACGGTGGGAGGCTATTGGTGGCAGTAGGTGGTCTCGCAGGTACCCTGGACCTAAGCCATTAAAGGTCATAATTAATACCTTGAATCGCACCCGGAAGACAACCGGTAACCAGTGCAGGCCGCCTAAAAGGGGTGTAACATGGGAGCACCTAGGTACCCCCATGATAACCCGCGCAGCTGCATTCTGGACCAGCTGAAGCCTCCGGGTGCTCTTCAAGGGCAGCCCCATGTAGAGAGTGTTGCAGTAGTCCAGGCGTTTAGTACTGTTTAGTACTGTAAAGAGCCCCAGACCTCTCCTGAGGAGTGGAACGTCTGCCAGTTTGAACTGAGGTAACGGAATGTGAGGCAACTGGCAGTTAAAATAAAGTTATTTTCAGGTGGGGCGGGGGAGTAGAATGTCTAACTCCGTAGCATCTGAGTGTGTTAATCTAAGGGAACTGACACTTGGAACAGAGTTCTTTTCAGGTGGGGAGGAGGAGTAGAACTTCTTAGCATCAGAGCGTCATCAAAATATATATTGATGCAAATAGTCACTTTAGTCTGGAAATATTCTGTCTATAGGTAAGAAACAATATACAAAACTTCTTAGAAGTAACTCTACATGTCATTCTTTGTTCTTGGGGCCTGACAGGGGATCATGGATAATAAAGTACAGTAAGAGAAGCAGATGGTAGATTACCTAATTGTTGTGAAATTAATCTTCATTCTCGTACACGTAACTGAAAAATAAAGCAAGCAGATGTCTATGGAAATTCTCTGTCATCCAGGTCATGGTTGTCCCAAAAGTGCTTTTTTTCAAAAGGCAACTGGGCTTTATTTTTCCTTGAAGATGTTTTGCTTCTCATCCAAAAAGAATTGAAGAAGCTTCTTGGATGAGAAGCAAAATGTCATCACGGAAAAGAGCGAAAGTCCAGTTGCCTTTTGAAAAAAGCACATTTGGGGAAAAAATCAAGCATACAATAGTATCCTCTAAAATCATTATGTATTAATTAATTAGAGAGCACAACCTGCAGCGTAGAGTTATTAATTGGGCATTCTGCAAAATTAAAACTAGAAACCAGCCATAACCTGAAACCAATCATCATATTCATTTACAAGTACTTGGTATAATCGTACCCACATTATCCTGCTTTAAGGCATCTTGAGGTGAACAATTAGACACCTTCATTATGATTTCGCGTGTACAAATTGATCTGAATCTTCTGTCAAATGGCCAGCAGTGCGTGTGTGTGTGTGTGTGGTCAAGTCAAGAGACACAATTCAATTGTTCAATTCAATTGAACCGAATGAGGCTATCTGGGGATACCAGACAGGTATGGGTTGTAGTCCATTATTTTTTACAGGTTTTAGGAGTGTTACAGATAAGAAGGAGGCCCTCTGGAAAACAGAGCTTCCCTTTGGCCCCCCCCATTCCCCAAACTTTGGAGAAAAAACTCCAGATTGCCAGAAAGTTTGATTTATGCGGCAAGCAGAGACGGACTACAAAAACATTGCGTCCATTAATTTTTATAGAAACAGGAAAAAGGAAATGACTTGGACAGATAGGGAATGGTACCTCTTGAAATGCAGCACTGTGCCAGATGGATGGATTGGAGAGTTCAGTTTAAGAAAGTGATCAGTGGATGAGTTTGGACAGGCCATGTCACCCTCAAATTATTCAAATGAGCGAAAGGCAGAGTTCAGAGTAATAGCTGAATCCAAGATCCTGCTAGTTTGTCTAGTAATGGCTTGAAAAAATAATGGTGTTCTATTATGTGGTTAACATTAGTAATTTTTTTAAAAGGACCAGCAGCTTTGAAAAATGTGTAATATAAGAAGGTGATCAAAACAACCCCAAATTTTAGCTTTTTGCTTTTATCTCCTGTAGATAGCACCCCCTCCCTGTGATTAAGGAGGGAGCGCAATAAATTAGAAGGCAAAAATAATAAAACCGAAGCTGAGTAGAGTTAGTTTATGCTCACATGTGTTATTTATTTAACATTTGGATGGCTTTGGAGAACTGCTGACTCTGTGGGTTAAGAAATATTGGTGTCATTTTGGGGAGG
This sequence comes from Natrix helvetica, assembly GCF_964273705.1. NCBI lineage: Eukaryota > Metazoa > Chordata > Lepidosauria > Squamata > Natricidae > Natrix > Natrix helvetica. The sequence goes on along the minus strand of NC_138551.1, from coordinate 100,597,725 downwards.
ATGGGGAAGGCTTTAAGGCTATATACATTTGCTGGGATTAATTTGACATGCTGAAAAGGAGTCCAGCTTGATTTATGCTTTGAACCAGACCAACCATTGAGAAGAGAAAGTAAAAAGTTTCACGTACTATATTTTGTAGTATATTTCGAGATGTTTTGGAGGGAGATATATGTGTGGCAAGTATCTTTCTGTAGCTGTTTGCTCAGAAGTTTATATTAATAGAGCCATGTTTCCAAACTGTTTGCATTTTGCTAAGTTCTGACCATTTGACTCATAGGCCAACAGTCCCAAAAATCAACCACGGAATTAGTGTTATTGAGAGAAGCATGTGAGCCATATTTTCTTCCAAGGAGGAGGAGGAGGGGGGGAGATATTGGAAGAAAATTTCATTAATTTGTTGTTTTAATAAGTTTCCAAAACTTTGAAACTTTTAATAAGTTTCTAAAACTTAGAAGTAGCTAATTAATTGTAAATTAATCAATACATGATTATAGATGGCAAATATTGTATATATTGCTTATTATCAATGGCCAATCAACATGAAAGGAATGTTCAAGTCATAAAAACAATAGAAGAGGTAAAATATATCAGAGATAATCAAAAGTACTAGGTACAGGGAGATCAAAATATCTAAAATGTTGCTTACTGTCAAGGACATATTTAGAGGTACTTGTAATTAAAAAGGTATACATTTATATTTGCTACTAGGTGATAACCCAGCTTTGACGGGGAATTAATTTATAGATGAAAAATGTTTCGATCAAATTTAATTTCTAATGTTGGATTTTCCCCCTTACCAGGGGAGCCCCCTTGTGGAGTACTGTGAAGCTGTTATCATGGCAACTCCACTGTGCTGTACACTAGAAGTCATTTTAAGGCATAACAGGCTGTATCTTACAGAACACACACCCCGAGGGGTGTTGGGGGTGTCTTACCCCCACAGTATTTTTTTTCCAGAGAGTAAGTCATCTGTGTACCAAGTTTGGTTGAAATTGCTCGAGGCGTTTCAGAGTTATGCTGGAACACACACACACACACACACACACAGAGCCATTTATAAATATATAAATAGATATAGATTAGAGATGGAAAAGAATAGGGCAGTTAACAGTCTAGGAGTGCTATAGGTTTGGTAGGTAGGTGTCAAGAAGAAGCCAGTCTTTCTATTCTTATATTTTTGTTCATCTCCGTATCTCCTTTGTCCCATTCTGTGAGATGTTTCCTTCTTCCATATAGTCATTTTCATGCTAAAATGACTTTCAGCTGGTTTGTAAATACCTAATTGGTAAATGATCTACCGGTATGTCAGTGTTACATTTTCAGAAGAGAAGTCCTGTCACATTATATCAAATGTGGGCTAATATTGTGTGAATTTTCAACCTAAATTCCTCCAATACCACTTAAAAAAATAACTTTAGAACATGGAATAACAGAGTTGGGACTTGGGAGTGACCTTGGAAGTCATCTAATCCAGGGGTGTCAAACTCAATTTCATTGAGGGCCACATCAGGGTTGTGTTTTACCTTGTGGGACTGCTCAGGACATTACATCACAGAACTCAGGAGGTTACAACGCAAAGGCTCAGGATGTTACAAGGCAGCCAACCTCCCAGGATGTTGCAGCACAGGACTCAGGATATTATTACACTAGAGCTCAGGATATCATCACACAGCCCATTACCCAGGTTGTTACAATACAAAAGACTAATAGGCACATAGCCAGTACCTCAGCCACACAGGATGTTACAAAACAGCCAACTAATCTCCATACATCAACTCCATCAACTAATCAAGATGTAACAACACAGCCAACCAACCCACTTACAGCAACAAAGCCAGCACTCCACACACAAACACCAATATTTATAGAAAGACGGCAGCTCCGATCATGCTTTGCTTGCACAAGCACAAAGCCGAAGGCATCAGCCTGAAGATGGCGAGTGGGATCTCATTGAAACATCGCCAGGATACATATACATATACATATACATATACATATACATACACACACACACACACAGACAGACAGACAGACAGACAGACAGACAGACAGACAGACAGACAGACAGACAGACAGACAGACAGACAGACAGACAGACAGACAGACAGACATACATACATACATACATACATACATACATACATATATATATATATATATATATATATATATATATTCACAGAGTTGCATAAGTGTGCCAAAGTAGAGGTGTGGCAAAAGGCCATGATGTCTGCAACTTAAGCAAAACCACGCTTCTTAAAAGAAACAAAACGAAAGCTGCAATATTGGCAAAATTTGGAAGCAAAAAAAAAATATAGAATACATTTTTAAATATGATAGCTTCCTTGGAAATTAAGACCTCAGAATGAATATTAATGTGGATGTCCTCGAAACCAGTCTAGCTTAATACGTTCTATAGCTTAAGTATTTATTTATTTTGTTAGCTAAAGAAAGAAAATGTCAAACGCAATACCACGTGATATCTACATTAAGGGTGAAATGAATGTTTGTGGTTACCTGCAGGATAAAAATCTAAGTTTCTAAAAACATCTAATCTCAGTCGTGAATGTTTCAGCTAAAGGCTGCTCTTGTGGTGGTTCATCAACTACCAGTGGAGATGACTGTTGAGTCAGAAGAGATGGAGGGGGTGCTTGGGTTACCAGCGGAGCCAGCAGAAGACTCTGAGGAAGAGGAGGTCTCAGAACCAGAAGCAGAGCAGGGGCCATCTACCTCATGCTCAGGTGGAGAGACAGCTGTTTTGGGGGCCTGGGATGAGCAAGGGAGAGGAACAGCTGGGCCCTGTCCCAGATGTGCATATGATCAGAGAACTGTGGAGAGGAAAACAACGCAGGACTGAGGGCCAGCTATCCAGGAAAAGAAGGAGAAGTTAACAAGCTCCTCCCTGGCTGGGATATAAGGAGGAGGGATATGGGAGGCATGGTTGTTGGAGACATCCGTTCATGCTCCAGAAGAGTCCCCTCCGGTGGATTCCTTGCCAGGATTTCTTTGCCACTGCCCAGGTTGGTTAGGACTCTTTGTGTTGCAATTGAAGTGCTAATTGAGGTTCCTTCAGTTCCCTGGAGGGAGCTCAAAGACTGTTATGGCTGGTAAATCATCTATGGATGTGTGACCTGGAGTTTTATCAGTGAATGCTGTGAATTCCTGCCTTTCTAAATAAAAAAAGGGTTTTCCTCATGGGTAGGCTGTTGATTTGGGGCCCATGAAGGCTGGGCCAGAACAAGCTGTGATGTTATTCTTGCAGATGAAGACGCTTGATTGAAAGTTGTATACATACTGTATATGCAGAATACCATTTTCCATTTCATGTTGACAAACTGTATATCAACTCTACCATAAAGCAAAATTAAGCAAACCTTTCAAGGTTGGGTTGTGGGGAACAGCATGTTTGGACTAATCTTCATGCCACTGTGTTGTGTAAAAAGAAGGGGTTGCTGACCCAGCCATCCAGTAAGTGAAAAGAAGCCCTTAGAGTGATTTCTTCTGTGAGGTAGCTGTGGTGTTTGCAAATCAATTTCTCAGGCCATCTATGACAGTAGGGTGATTATGGTTACAACTCAGCCAATTGGCATGTCGATGCTTTCCTTAAAATTAAATGGATTAGAAATTCTGTATATAGCCCTATGGAACAGATAGTGCACACTCCACATGTGCTTTGCTGCTTAACTGCAACAAGGAAACAGGAAACTTTGTAGAGAGAAAAGACATAGAATATACCCTAGATGCAACTACAAACTTATAAACACTGCTACTGGTGGAATACTGCTGTAGTTGTACAAAATACATGAATACTGAATTCCAACTAAACGAAATGCTTGTAGGTGAACCAGGCAGCACTTCCAATGCAGAGGTGATATTCAGCCAGTTCAGACTGGTTCACCAGAACTGGTAGCGGAAATCACGGGTGGCCTGATAGATTCTAGCCAAAAGAAAAATTACAGTTAAGGGGCTGAATGTTAAAGGCCATGATAGTGAGAAGAGTTGAACTATGCTGTACAGATAGTCCTTGAATTACAATGGTTCATTTAGTGACCATTCAAAGTGAAAACGGCACTGAAAAAAGTGGCTCATGATCGTTTTTCACACTTATGACCATTGCTGTGTCCCAGGCCACTGTTTGTGACCTGCTGACAAGCAAAATCAACAGGGAAGCCAGATTCACTTAACAACCAGGTGACTCATTTATCAAGTGCAATGATTCGCTGAACATCTGTGGCAAGGAAGGTCTTAAAATGGGGCAAAGCTCACTGAACAATTATCTCACTTAGCACCAGAAATTTTGGGCTCATCGTAAGATGAGGACTACCTGTAGTATACCAAACCAATTAAAGCCAGTGGTGGGATTCAGCCAGTTCGCACCTATTCGGGAGAACTGGTAGTTAACTTTCTAAGCAGTTCGGAGAACCGGTTGTTGGAAGAGATCTCATTTTGGTTTTTCCCCACTTTACAGGGCTAATCCTGTAAGGAAGGCAGGAAGGAAACATTCTGGTGTTGTTTCTAGCCTAATCTTTATTGCCCTGCATACAGAAACTGCCTCTCCGGTTAACCCTCATTACATTGTAACAGCTAAGGCAAAGTGCCCATCGACGTGACATTGAGTTGGCCATGCCCACACGGTCACATGACCACTGAGCCCTGCCTACCCAGCTGGTCATTAGGGCAGAGAACCAGTTATTAAATTATTTGAATCCCAACACTGATTAAACCATATTTAAAAAACTAGCTGAAACATAGGTCTTCCTAGTCTAACTTCGCCTTTTGTTCAAAGGCTTTGAATAATGGCCTGAAGCTAAGTAAAAGATGAAACTTCCTGCTGTGGGAATCTTCCTATTCCTTTCTTGAACGAATTATTAAGCAGTTGTTTTGTTTCTTTCCAATGAATTAAGATATTTTGCGGCCTCTCCGGCGGCAACGATCCACCCTAGCCCCTTGGTTTACCGAGGAGCTAAGGGTGATGAAGTGCCGCAAGAGACGTCTAGAGAGTCGTTGGAGATCCTCTCGCTCCGAATTTGATCGAACACAGGCACGAGCCCATTTAAGGACGTACCTTGTGGCATTGAGAGTGGCCAAACGCCAATATTGTGCCACTCTCATTGCATCCGTGGAGAACCGCCCTGCCGCCCTGTTTCGGGTGTCTCGCTCCCTCTTGTTTCAGAGGCCGCGGGAGGCCCCCCTACAGGGCAGGGCAGAGGAATTTGGTAAATATCTGCAGGATAAAATCGCTCAAATCCGGAGAGATTGGGTTCCTGTCAGTGATCCAATGGAGACGTCCATGGCGAGTCTTGAGGTATCGATCTGGGAGGAGTTTGACTTGGTTGCCATCGAGGATTTGGACAGATTGCGTGGACGACTGCGACCCACCACATGTTTATTGGACCCGTGCCCCTCCTGGCTTGTACTGGCATCCTGGGAGGTTACACGAGACTGGCTCCTGGGCCTAGTGAATGCTTCGCTGAGCGAGGGGTCTCTCCCGGCCGCCTTGAAAGAGGCGGTGGTGAGACCCTTGCTCAAGAAGCCTTCCCTGGACCCTTTGGAGCTGGCCAATTATCGTCCTGTCTCCAACCTTCCCTTTTTGGCGAAGGTTGTAGAGAGTGTGGTGGCCTACCAGTTTCCACGACATCTGGAGGAAAATGATTATCTAGACCCGCGCCAGTCCGGCTTCCGCCCCGGTCACAGCACGGAGCCAGCCTTGGTCGCGTTGGTGGATGATCTCTGGAGGGCCAGAGACAGAGGTTGTTCCTCTATCCTGGTCCTATTAGACCTCTCGGCGGCTTTTGATACCATCGACCATGGTATCCTGCTGCGCCGGCTGGAGGGGCTGGGGGTCCGGGGCACCGTTTTGCGGTGGTTTGGCTCCTACCTTTCTGACCGGACGCAGCGTGTGTTGGCAGGAGAAGAGAGGTCGACCCTACGCCCCCTTACTTGTGGGGTGCCACAGGGGTCGGTCCTCTCGCCACTCCTCTTCAACACATATATGAAGCCGCTGGGTGAGATCATCCATGGTTTCGGGGTGGGATACCATCTGTACGCTGATGATACGCAGCTGTACTTTTCCACCCCGAACCACCCCAACGAGGCCATCGAAGTGATGTCCCGGTGTGTGGAAGCCGTACGGATCTGGATGGATGACAACCGACTCAAGCTCAACCCCTCCAAGACGGAGTGGCTGTGGGTACCAGCTCCCCGGTTCAGCCAATTAATTCCATCATTGGCCATTGGGGGCATTCAACTTGCCCCCGTGGAGCGGGCGCGCAATTTGGGCGTCCTCCTGGATGCCCGGCTGTCCATGGATGACCATGTGACAGCCATGGCAAGGGGGGCGTTCCACCAGGTTCGCCTGGTGCGTCAATTGCGCCCCCTACTGGACCTGGACGCCTTACGCACAGTCACTCATGCGCTGGTGACGCCTCGCTTGGACTACTGTAACGCTCTCTACATGGGGCTTCCCTTGAAATGCACCCGGAGGCTACAGTTGGTCCAGAACGCAGCCGCACGGGTAATTATGGGGAGTACTAGGTACTCCCATGTGACACCGTTCCTGCGCGAGCTGCACTGGCTTCCTGTGGTCTATCGGGTGCGTTTCAAGGTTTTGATAATAATCTTTAAAGCGCTCCATGGCTCAGGACCTAGTTACTTGCGGGATCGTATTCTGCCCCATACATCCCTGCGACCAATCCGCTCGCACAGAGAGGGCCTCCTCCAGGTGCCGTCCACAAGACAGTGTCGGGGGGCGGCGCCTAGGAGTAGAGCCTTCTCTGTGGCGGGCCCAGCCCTGTAGAATGACCTCCCTCCGGATATTAGGAATACCTCTGACCTCCGCTCCTTTCGTATTAAGCTTAAGACCCACCTATTCCAAGCAGCTGGCCTGGCTCAACTTTGATCTAACCATATCGCTCCTGACGGGCTTTTACTGGGTATTTTAATTATATTTAATTATTTAGGGGTTTTTAAATACTGTATTTTAATTGTTTTATTTATCAGCCGACCTCCTCCTTGTGTATGTCTCGGTATATGTCTCTGTTATATGTTTGTTTTGTCCATATTTATTTCATATGTTTCATTGTACGCCGCCCCGAGTCCTTCGGGAGAGGGTGCGGCTAAGAAATAAATATTTATTTATTTATTTATTATTTATTTATATTCTGCTCAGACAAATATTAGGGCTTGTTCAAAGACGTTACTTGTGCCTTGTTCAATATTGTGTCTCCCTCCTTCCCTTCCTTGCTTAGATTTAATATTTAATTTACGATATCGAAAACAGGATAATGTGTTTTTTTTTAATTGTATTTATTTATTCGATTGGTACGCCATTGTAATCAAGCCGGACTTTTTGGCAATTCGCAATCTTAATAGCAACAAGAACAAGAGATAATAACCATGATGTAACTATCATCCCTGGCAAATAATATAAATTACATTAATCATTTACTTCCTCGCTTAGTTCCTGGAGTTTATACGGGTCTCCAGCCCAGAGAGATTAAAATATATCATATGCAATTGTATTTTAAAAAGTAACAGTAAGCACATATTTACTCTTCAGGTTGGACTAGAAGACCTCTAAGGTCCCTTATGACTCTGTTACTCTGTAGTCTTTTTTTAAAAAGCCAATAACCATCTGGCTTAAAAATAAACTTGAAAAAGAGCCAGTTTATGTTTAATAAGTTCACTAAAGAAAGAAAACAAGCAACGCGGTGGCTCAGTGGCTAAGATGTTGAGCTCGTCGATCAGAAAGGTGAGCAGTTCAGCGGTTCGAATCCCTAGTGCCGTGTAACGGAGTGAGCTCCCGTTACTTGTCCCAGCTTCTGCCAACCTAGCAGTTCGAAAGCATGAAAAATGCAAGTAGGCCTTCTGTCCCAAACTTATCAGTCAATCAGAACAGAATTAGAAGGGACCTTGGAGCTCTTCTAGTCCAACCCCTGCTTAATCAGGAGATCCTATGCCATTGCAATGGGGGGTTTTTTCCCTCCAATTTCTTCTTGAAGACCTCCAGTGATGGAGCACCCACAACTTCTGAAGGCAAGCCGTTCCACTGGTTGGTTATCCTCACTGTTAGGAAGTTTCTCCTTAATTCCAAATGTTCTACATTCCATATGCCAAATCAGGCCTAAGTTGCATGCCTGCTCTTATTAGCTTCAACTTTATTGACAACACAGATTTAGAAGGGGAGGGGGGAAGTTTCATGGTTAGGACATGACATTAACATTTGTTTCCTCTTTAGTCCTCATATTTCCTTAATAAAACAACTTTGAGGCCCGTGGGGGTGACCCTTTCCTTTGTGTTCCCATCAACAACATTCCATGTAGTCACTTTAAAAGCTACACATGTAGCTGGTTCTCTGCTCTATTTTTCATTCATTGGTTTTTGTTCATCCTGTTTTTTTTTTCTTGCCAAAGTCTGTGCTGTGAAGTTTCAGTCCAAAAGGCCATCCCCACAAAGCAAAGTTAAAATAAACAGCACATTTTATTACATGGAGATTTATGGCTTTGAGAAGTTCTGTTGCTTTAATCACTGACTGACTGACCCGTTTTGCTGCATGCTTTAACTGTTCAGAATAGCGGATATCTCTCTCTCTCTCAAAAAAAAAAAAAATTTAAAATCCTCAGAAACCTCTTTGTTTGTTGCATGGGAGTGTAGATTGAGTTAAGTGAATAGAATAGAATAAATAGAGTTGGAAGGGACCTTGAAGGTCTTCTAATCCAGCCCCCTGCTTAGGCAGGAAACCCAACACCACTTCAGACAAATGGATATCCAATATCTTCTTTAAAATGTCCAGTGTTGGAGCATTCACAACTTCTGGAGGTAAGTTGCTCCATTGATTAATTGTTCTAACTGTCAGGAAATTTCTCCTCAGTTCTAAGTTGCTTCTCTCCTTGATTAGTTTCCACCCATTGCTTCTTGTTCTACCCTCAGGTGCCTTGGAGAATAGTTTGACTCCCTCTTCTTTGTGGCAACCCCTAAGATATTGGAACACTGCTATCATGTCTCCCCTAGTCCTTTCTTTCATCAAACTAGACATACCCAGTTCCTGCAACTGTTCTTCATATGTTTTAGCCTCCAGTCCCCTAATCAGGGACATGCGGTCAGGGGAGGCAGGGGAGGCAGAGCCTCACCGCTCTCATCATGAAAATAAAAAAAAGGGGGAAAGGGAAAAGGGAAAAGGTGCTGAGGAGCCTTCTGCACACGTGGTCGGGAATGGGAGCGCTCCGTGGTCCCCTTCATGTTGACTCAGGAGTCAGGAAGGAGGGGAATGGGACCATGTGTGCAGGAGGCTCCTCTAGCCTCAGCCTGCCTCCTGCGCACATCCCATTCCCCGCCTTCCTAAGTCAACATGAAGGGGATCGCGGAGCGCGCTCCGTGGTCCCCTTCATGTTGACTTAGGAAGGCGGGGAATGGGACGTGCGCAGGAGGGAGGCTGACATGGTCCCATTCCCCTCCTTCCTGAGTCAACATGAAGGGGATCACGGCTCACGCTGATGATGTCACCAGCCTCACCAGCCGTAAACCTCACCACATGTCACTGCCCCTAATCATCTTTGATGCTCTTCTCTTTACTCTTTCTAGAGTCTCAAACATCTTTTTTTCATTATGGCAACCAAAAGCTGATCCAGTATTCCAAGTATGGCCTTACCAAGGCATTATAAAGGGGTATTGACACTTCTCGTGAAGATGACTTTTTTTTAAAGCAAAACTTTTTAGATTCTGTAGGAAAATGGCAAGGGGCTTTCACATGTCTTTTGAAATGTCCCAAATTAAACAAAGATAGCAACCAACTGTTACTCGTAATTAAGAAAATATTTGACATTTGCCAAAAGAAAAATTCATCTATCCTATCTTTAGTCTTTATTCAAAATGTGAAAAAGAGTTTTGAACGGTGGGAGAAGAATAGCAACACAAATTATTCTAAACCCCTCAGAGTTATTCCACAGGGGGTCTACGACAACTTGGCATGGCCAACTCATTGCGCAACAACTCACTTCAGTATCAGAGTTACACTAATATCGAAGAAATACTCAAATAGAACTATTAAAGAAAGGATGCCAAAGAAAAGACAAGATAAAATGTGAATGACAAAAATATAAGACATTGCACACCAAAACAATTAGACACAAGGACAGTTCTTTCGTCCAGGCCATCACTCTGCTAAACAACTAATTCCCACAACACTGTCAGACTACTTAGTAGGGCTGTTAACTTTCTCACATCTTTCCTATTATCTATTTCCTTATCTTATTATGAGTGTAACTTTGTTTTTTGCATCTTATGATTTATATTGACTGCTTACTTAGTATCCTAGTATAATTTATGTTGGTTGCTTATTTAGTATTCCATGACAATCACTGAGTGTTGTGTCTTATGATTTATGATGATTGTATTTTATGATTATAATCATGATTTATCACTTGTTGCTTGTGTGTAATTAATTTAATTTAATTTTATTAAATTTATAGACTGCCCCCTCTCCCCGAAGGGACTCTGTACACTGAGAGCTTATGCACCGGAGACAAATTCCTTGTGTGTCCAATCACACTTGGCCAATAAAGAATTCTCTTCTCTTCCACTCCACTTCACTCCATTCTACTCCTCTCCATTTCATTCCATTCTATTCTAGACAATAATTTTAAAAATAATTTTAAATAATTAAATTGAATTGTCCCACAGCAAGTTGTCCCTTGGTGAGTTGACCATGGCGTGTTGGCCATGGCAAGTTGGCTGTGGTGAGTTGGCCGTGGTGAGTTGACTATGGCGAGTTGGCCAAGGTGAGTTGGCTGAGGTGAGATGTCCCATTCCATTCCACAGGAGCTCTTTGGGCTGACCCAGAAGTCAATTTAGAAGTAAATGGTTTTAGGCCACTGGAGTTTTTCAATGGATTGTCCAGAGTTGGGCCAATTAACTTTTGGTCCAGTTCCAGGGCAGAGGGGAAAGTCAACTTGCTGTTTTAGCCCTGAAACTGTAATACTACTGTATCCTGATGAGAACTTTTGCCATATTCTGTCTTCTTCCTCTTTTGAAGCTGCGTGGTAAAGCTCTCTCCCCACATATCTGGCTCTAAAACAGTATAGCGGGGTAACGTAAAGTATAGAGGGCAGAACAATGTCTGAATACTATTTTTGTGTTCCCCTCTTAATCAGTTGGAGAGAGGACTCATTGGCTCACGAGGGCTATTGAAGATTGCAAGAATAATTACAGGGAGGCTCCCTGCAGGATAATGCAAGAACAGAGAATAGAAAGGTTTGGTGTTGGTTACACACTTTAAGATGTGTCCTTGTCCTGTTCTCCACAATTACTTTCCAATGGACAGGCCATGCTGGAAGCAGAGAGATTCCAGGCTAATACCCGTTGCCCTTTCTCAGTGGATAGTCAGAACAGCATACAATCTATGGTTATTATCTCAGGCAATCTAAATTATGGTTGGTCCTTGGTACTCTCTCAGCTTGGTTGTTTTCTTACAGATGTTTCATTACCAAACATCATCATGACTAGTACTGATGATGTTACCTAGTTTGGTAATGAAATGTCTGCAAGAAAACAAAGAAGCTAACAGAGCAGCAAGGACTCCACAGTCATCGTTGTCCTCCTCCTCTTCATCCTCCTCCTCATCCTCCTGTCCACAAACCCCATTCCCTTCTATCACTGATGATCTTACCCAATTAGGTAATGAAATGTCTGCAAAAAAGCAACTATGCTCATAGAGCACCAAGGACTCCACAATCCTTCTCCTCCTCCTGTCAACAAACCCCATTCCCTTCTATCACTGATGATCTTACCCAATTAGGTAATGAAATGTCTGCAAAAAAGCAACTATGCTCATAGAGCACCAAGGACTCCACAATCCTCCTCCTCCTCCTGTCAACAAACCCCATTCCCTTCTATCACTGATGATCTTACCCAATTAGGTATTGAAATGTCTGCAAGAAAATCACCAAGCTCAGAGAGCACCAAGAACCCTATGGTTGAACCCTGAGCTACAAATACTCTCTTCTGTGAATCTAAATTAAATTTGTTCTTCTTCTTCTAGTAAATCTTTAAATAAGTTGTGAGGAGATATTTAATCTTGGCTAGATGATAAACACCATTCCATTTATTGATCTTATTCTTCCTCAGCAAAACTTCATTTATTTCGTACGTATTTCGGAAGAAATTATAGTGTTTATCATTTAAAGCAGGTATACGGCAACATTAAAGCAATCCTGAGTACCACTGATGGATACATTCATCCAAATCTGTCTTGATCATATTTATTTAGTCACAGAGAGTTTAGATGTCTTCTGCTGTGAATTTTAGATATGGAGGAACTTAGAATATTCTTAAGGGATGCAGTGGCTCAGTGGCTAAGACGCTGAGCTTGTCGATCAGAAAGGTCGGTGGTTCGAGTCCCTAGCATAATGGAGTGAGCTCCCATTATTTGTCCCTGTTTTTGCCAACCTAGCAGTTCTAAAGCATGTAAAAAAATGCAAGTAGAAAAATAGGAACCACCTTTGGTGGGAAGGAAACAGCATTCCGTGCGCCTTCAGCATTTAGTCATGCCAGGCACATGACCACGGAGACGTCTTTGGACCGCACTGGCTCTTCGGCTAGAGAGTCAGGAACAACTAGTACATATGTGCAAGGGGAAACTTTATCTTTAGAACATTCTTATAACTGGTAAATAGCAGCAGTTAAGGGAAGATGTCTTTGAGTTTTCAATAAGATTTTAAAATATAAATACATGCAGTCCTAATAGCTTTGTTCCTTCGGGCAAGTAAAAGCTAGTCACTGGAACAGAATGGGGCGGCGGGGGGGGGGGAAATCATCCATTCAATATTCTTTTTTTAAAAAAATAGAAACCCAAACATAGGGAAATAAATTAACACATAGCAAGTTGGTTAATTGGCACATTCAGTTCATGCCATTGTGAGATGGAGACAGTAACACCGCAAGTGAAGTCTAATTCTTCACGTTGCTCCTTCCATCCTCAATTTTTGCTGGGATTGCTGGCGGGAAAATGGAAATGAGAGCATCAAAGAATCATCTGTTCCATGTTATGCCAATAGTTCAAACAGACACAGTTGGGCTGTCAGTCCTAATGAGGAACATCAGTACAATAGAAAACTTGAAATATAGGCACCGGGGAAATGGGGAAAAAAAGGAATGTTTTAGATGCTTGAAAGCCGTGATTTCAAGTTAAACATTGCGGGAGGCATTTGTGGATCACAAGACTTTGCTTCAAACCAAATGAGAGAAATGTTCCTTCTATATGTTGATGAATATATGTGTATGTGTGTGTATATCCACATGCTAGCCTCATGTCTAATATAGTGATTTTCAGTCTGGAACAGTCCACTGTTGAGGGAGCACCTAGATCAGTAGTGGGATTCTATTTTCTTTCTACCGGTTCTGTGGGCGTGGCTTGGTGGGTGTGGCTTGGGGGGCAGGGCAGGGCAGGGCAGGGATACTGCAAAATCCACAATCCCTCCCCACCCCACTAACCTGCTTTCTAGCTCCGTTCTCCTGTTCAGGGCAACAAAAGAAGATCAGCTGGGAGGCAGTGGGGGCAGGGCCAGCCTATTGCTAGTTCTCCGAACTACTCAAAATTTCTGCAACCGGTTCTCCAGAACTGGTCAGAACTGGCTGAATATCACCTCTGAACTAGATGAAGAAAATGGAGGGCTTATTTGGTAGCTCTTAGTCGAAGCTATGTTTTTCAATTCAAACTTTTATTGTCAGAGTACAATGAGATTGGCTGAACCTCCCTTCGTGCACTGTCCTTCCAGATTGTAGGAGAATAAAGAAGGGCTGTCCAGGGTGTGAGTCGTCCCTGAGGATTTTCCTCACTTTTCTAAGGCAGCGAGCCCTAGCAATGTCGTCTACTGGTATCAGGGAACAGCCCACCACCCTCTATAATGTCTTTCTATGTGCGTCTGTCAAGCCAGAATACCACACCGCAATGCAATGAGTGAGGATGCTTTCTATTATGGACCAGTAAAAGGAGGTCATCAGTTGTTGTTCCACTTTAGACCCTAAGGATGTGGTGACTCAGTGGCTAAGATGCTGAGCTTGTCAATCAGAAAGGTCGGCAGTTCAGCGATTCAAATCCCTAATGCTGTGTAACGGAGTGAGCTCCTGTTACTTGTCCCAACTTCGCCAACCTAGCTGTTTGAAAGTACGTAAAAATGCAAGTAGAAAAACAGGAACCACCTTTGGTGGGAAGGTAACAGTGCTCTGTGCACCTTTGGCGTTTAGTCATAATAATAATAATAATAATAATAATTTTAATTTGTTAGCCGCTCCCTCTCCACAAAGGACTCGGGGCGGCGTACAATAAAACATATAAAAACATAAAAACATATGTGCAAACACATAAACATCCAAATAGACACATATACAGAGACATACATGCACGGAGGAGGTAACAATTACATCACATTAAGAATATTAAAAAATCAACCATTAAAATACCCCTTAATAATAACACAATATAAAATTTAAAAGGACTGTCAGGAGGAATAAGAAAAACTACGGTTGAGCCAGGCCAGATAATTGAAAAAGGTAGGTCTTAAGCTTTACACGGAAGGAGCGGAGATCGGAAGTAATCCTGATGTCACGGGGGAGGTCATTCCACAGGGCTGGGCCCATCACAGAGAAGGCTCTGCTCCTGGGTGTCGCCCCCCGACACTGTTTAGTGGACGGCACCCGGAGAAGTCCCTCTCTGTGTGAGCGGATTGGTCGTAGGGATGTATGGGGCAGGATGCGATCCCGCATGTAACTAGGTCCTGTGCCATGAAGGGCTTTAAAGATCATAATCAAAACCTTGAAACGCACTCGATAGACTACAGGAAGCCAGTGCAGCTCGCGCAGGAGAGGTGTTGCAGGGGAGTATCTGGTCCTCCCCATAATCACCCGCGCGGCCGCATTCTGGACCAACTGCAGTCTCCGAGTGCATCTCAAGGGAAGCCCCATGTAGAGAGCATTGCAGTAGTCCAGGCGAGACGTCACCAGCGCATGGGTGACTGTGCGTAAGGCATCCCGGTCCAATAAGGGGCGCAATTGGCGCATCAGGCGAACCTGATGGAACGCCCCCCTTGCCACGGCTGTTACATGGTCATCCATGGACAGCCGGGCATCCAGGAGGACGCCCAAATTGCGCGCCCGTTCCACGGGGGCCAGTTGCTCGCCCCCGATGGCCAGAGATGGAAGCAACTGGTTGAACCGGGGGGCCGGAAGCCACAGCCACTCCGTCTTGGAGGGGTTGAGTTTTAGTCGGTTGCCATCCATCCAGACCCGTACGGCCTCCAAACACCAGGACATCATTTCATAGTCATGCCGGCCACATGACCATGGAGACGTCTTTGGATAGTGCTGCCTCTTCGGCTTTGAAACGGAGATGAGCACCGCCCCCTAGAGTCGGGAACGGCTAGCACATATATGCCAGGGGAACCTTCACCTTTAAAGAGTCGGAAAATGCCGTTTCCCCAAATATTCGCTGGTGAAAAGTTGCAGCCTCTGAGATGGAAGTGTGTTCCTTCTGCCTGAGCCGGAGCGATGTTGGGTCTTAGTTCACCTTTAGCTGCAGTCAAGCAAATAATATGCACTGAGCACTCTATCATGTACCATTATAATTAGCTCTGTCAGGTCTTAGCCCTGCAACCCTCATGCAGATAATATGATAATATGTCTTCATAACCAAGTGACCTTACATGCACAATATTTCTCCCCTTATGAAGATTGCGTGTCAATAAAGTAATTGAGTCTCAGAGGCTAGAGCGAGTGAAGATTTAAATGATTGGACTTTCAGGGCAGTGATGTATGACCGTTATTATTCTACTTGTCAGAGAGCTGCATACCAGCCAGGATGGTCAGAAGATGGCAAAGGATGAAGAGTTGTGTTTCATTAAAAAAAAATATTGCTGTTAATCACCGTGCCATTCTTTTCAAAGTCACTGCAAAAAGAAACTCCTTTTCATTTTAGCCTCTCAGACTTTGCAGATCTGCAGCTTCGGAAGGCAGCCAGTTTAGAAGAAATGAGCCAGAAGTCACCAGCTGGAAGTAGATTGATACAGATTAATACAGATTAATAGAGTTGGAAAGGGATCTTACAGGTCATCTAGTCCAACCTCCCCACCCAAGCAGACCCTACACCCGTGATGGCAAACCTATGGCACATGTGCCACAGGTGGCACATGGAGCCCTATGTGCCGGCACATGAGCCATCAGCTCCAGCGCACATGGGCGCACTGGCCAGCTGATTTTTGGCCTTCCAGAGGGCTGGGGGAGGCCATTTTTGCCCTCCCCAGGCTTCAGGAAAGCCTCCGGAGCCTGGGGAGGGCAAAAACAACCTCCACCGGGCCCCTGGAGACCCTCCAGAAGCTGGAAATGGATCATTTCCGAACTTCTGGTAGGCCCGTTAGGCCCGTTTTGCGCCCTCCCCAAGCTCCAGAGGCTTACCTGGAGCCTGGGGAGGGCAAAAACAGCCTCCCCCCAGCCCTGTCAAGGAAATACCAAGCTTAGCTTGGAGTCGAGTAGTGTGGCACGCATGGGGGGTGTTGTATGCGCATGCGCATGCGGGAGGGGCACTTTGCATTATGGGTGCTGGCCCATGCGCTCATTAGCGTGCATGATGGCAAAATATAGTTTCGTATTTAAACAAGATATTCCTTTTTTTCATTTTACTTTACGCTGCTAGAGGGTTGCAATGTATATTACATGTCATAATTTATGGCGTTGTTTATTTCCCAATTTCAAGAGTGGTTTGCCCATAAAACGTTTTCAACAGATGTGTATTTTCAAAGTGTAACTCTTGTTTGGTGGGAAAAGTGCACAGTACAAGGAGTTCAAGGAGCAGAACATTTTAATTGGGAGTATCTCTTATAAGGACCTGACATCTGAAGTCTTTATATATTCATGCTTAACTAACTGACTGAGATACGTATAACAGCCCAGAAGCAGGAAAGACCTATCCAATCGCTTCTGAACATGCACGTTAAACGATTAAATTATTCTTTGAAATTAGCACTAGCAGCCGTATCCTTTCGAGACTGGCAATCTGAGCAGCTCTTTAGACTCAGACCACAGAAGAAGGATAGCATCACATTTGTATTTGGATAAAGATATTATAGAAATGTGATGGTGAACCTATGTGCCAAAGGGGGCACGCAGAGCCCTCTCTGGGAGCACCAGCTCATCTCCACCGCGCATGCGCCTGCACCTCCTGCCGGCCAGCTGATTTTGGATCTCTGCCACGCATGCACAGGGGTGAGGCACATGCAGGAGACACGTGTGCATATGCAGGGGGTCATGTGCGATGGGGTGGAGAGAGAGCATGGGGAGTGTGGCACACCCCCCATAGCCCGCTTTTGGTTCCAGGAGGCTGCAGGGATGCCTACTAGGGCCAAAATGGGATGCAGGGGGGTCACAGGTGCATGCATGGGGGCGGTGGGAAGTGTGGGGGGGGTCACATGCGCATACACAGGTGTGTGGAGGGTATTGCACATGCATTGCATTATGGGTGCGGGCGCGCAGGTGGGCTGGCAAACGCTGCCACGGACACTTTCAGTCCATGACAACAGAAAGGTTAGCCATTACTGTTATAGAACCTTGCTTGAATAGGATCAAGAGATCTACAGCTTATTTCACTGGCTGCGTGTTCTGATGCCGCCATAGAACGCATAGGCAGCCAATCCTCCAATTTTAACCCCACAGCAACAACACCATGATGTAAGGTGGCATAGAGAAGAGAGAATGGCCTTGAAGGATGGGAGGAAGGATTGTTATGACCATGGTCAGATAAGAGAGGCTTAAGCCTGTTCCAATAAACTACCGTATATTTCAGAGTATAAGACGCAGGAAGATTTTGAAGAGGTAAATTTTCAAAAAAAAACCAACAACAGGTTTTCGCACTCTGCAGGCCTCCCAAGCCTTCTGCATGCCTCATTTTTTTGTGAAAAACAGGCCATGCAGAGAGCTTGAGAGGCCTGTAAAGTGCTCCTGGGGGCTGGGGGGGATGGCAAAAATGAGCAAAAAAATGGCCTGTTTTTTTTTGCAAAAAACAGGTCATGCATAGGCTTTGGGAGGATTGTAGAGTGCTCCTGAGGACGGGGTGGTGGTGAGCAAAAATGGCCCATTTTATGCTTGTTTTTTTTGCCCTCCCCAGCCCCCAGGAGCACTTTGCAGGCCTCCCAAACCCTCTGCACGTCCATTGTTGAGAAGTGGGCGGGGTTTCGGGAGGCCAGAAATGCTGTATTCAATGTATAAGACGCAACCAGATTTTCACCCTCTTTTTTTTGGAGGGGGGGGAAAGGTGCGTCTTATACTCCACAAAAATACGGTAATTTGAAAAAAAAAAGGCTTGTATGACCACCCCCTACTTCCAATGCACATGAAGATAAAGTGAGAGAGGGAGAAGCACATTCAGGCCCGTAAGATCTCTTCCTATAGCTGTTACAATAAAAATAGTCTTACGAATGAAGGCGAATATATGCGCCCCAGGATAATGTTGCAGGATCCAATCTGGATTGGTCACAGGGACCAGAAATTTAGTCTTTAGAGCTTTCAGACTCGTGCTGGAGCCCATCCTCAAGGAACTTCTCTCTACTGGAATGTGTGCTTTGGGCTATTCTATGCATCGCATTTATGAGGTGCATGAATCCTATTGGTTCCTACACATTTTGGTAGAGAGAAGTTCCCTGAAGATAGGCTCCAGCACGAGTCCCAAAGCATCGAAAACTAAAGGTCTGGTCCTGGTGACCCATCCAGATTGGATCCTGCAGAAATAGTCTTGACCTATATGGCATTGGTTTCTGAGTTGGTCTACCTTATAGGGTTGACAGCTGGGCTGAGACTAGCTCAAAGTTGCTTCCAATGACCGTCAGCTAGAACGAACATCTTCTGTTCCTAGTCTACTTCTAGTCTGCTCCTGATCTACACCTTCACCAGTACACCATGCCAGCAGAGCAGAGCAGAGCAGAGCAGAACAGAGCAGAGCAGAGCAGAACAGAACAGAACAGAACAGAACAGAACAGAATATGGAAGGGGCCTTGGAGATCTTCTACTCCAGTCCCCTGCTCAAGAAGGAGAACCTATAATATTTCAGATGTGACTATCTAGTCTCTTCTTCACAACCTCCAGTGATGGAGCACCCACAGCTTCTGAAGGCAAGTGTTCCACTGATTAACTTTACTCACTGTTAGGAAGTTTCTCCTTAATTCGAGGTTGCTTCTCTCTTTGGCTAGTTTCCAGCCATTGTTTCTTGTCCTGCCCTAATCTCTCAGGATGCATCTTAGTAGGTTAAAAGATTATAGTTTTAGTTTGGCAAGATTCTGTCCACTAGGTGTAACCAAATAAAGGCTTGAACTCAATTGGATTTCATTGTGTCGTCCCTGGACTTGGGTTTGACGGCTACTAAGGATTTGCAAGCAGGAAAATGGTAGAAAAGCATCCACATCAGGTGTAGGTTTTGGCAGGCACTACTGCCAGTTCACTCATGTGTGGCTGCACGTGTGCTTAATGCGCATTGCACATGCATGCGCAGTGCAATTAAAATGGTTCTGCGCATTTGCAGAACTGAAAAACAAGATGGCGCCGCAGCTGGCGCCACCCAGGTAACTAGTTCAGGGGCATGGCAGGCCTGGGTCGCTGCCGGTTTCAGCAACCCAGGCCACCAAACCACTACCGGTTTGGCCGAACTGGGCCGAACCATTAGGAACCCACCACTAATCCACATATACTTAGATGGTTTAAACCTCTCCTTTTTGAGATATGAATTAAACCCTGGGCTTATGCAGAATCTAAAACAGCTCGCAGGTAATCTACAGTACTGCCGATGTTTCTTTAAAACTGGATCCAAAAATTGATAGTTTGTCCTCTCATGGAGCTATGCCAAGAGCGCCCTGCTCCTCCCTTAATGCCCTTTGTTCACTCTTATTGGGGGTGATAGTTGCCCTCTGCCCAGAAAGCCAATAGGAGACCAGTTTGGTCCCTTCTTCTGTCCATTCTATCCCTCTTCCCTGTTTGTTGTCCCTGTGTCATGTCAAATCCCTGCGTGGCAGCTGAGTTAGGTTGCTAAGGGACTCAGAAAGGAGGCATCAGGCTTCCCAGCGCTAACAATGAAATGAATATAATAACGGGAGCCAAGAAAATAGCACAGAGCCCTTGTAATGGAAGGAAGCAGCTAATAAGTATTGTTAGCGGTTTGTCTGATGGCAAACGTAGACGCGTATCCTGTGGGCAGGCAGGGCAGTTTGCCTCGCCTGAGAGTTTCGTTGGCTGCGAAGATTAGTATTGATGCTTGTCACATTGTGCCTGTCAAGCTGTTTAGTTGAGAAAATGATAAAAACAGTGGCTCCCCAGTAATCAGCCCTGGGCAGGTGGAAAGGAGGAGGAAATGTAGAATTTGATCTGCAGAGGGAGTTTAAATTCTGTTGTAGTCCTCGACTTACAACAGTTCATGAAGTTAAAGCAGTAGTGAGAGAAGTGAATATAGAATATAGAATAACAGAGTTGGACGGGACCTTGGAGGTCTTCTAGTCCAACTTCCTGCTTAGGCAAGAAACCCACTTCAGACAAATGGTTATCCAACGTCTTTTTTAAAAACGTCCAGTTTTGGACCATTCACAACTTCTGGAGGCAAGTGGCTCCACTGATTAATTGTTCTAACCGTCAGGAAATTTCTCCTTACTTCTAAGTTGTTTCTCTCCTTGATTACCTTCCACCCTTTGCTTCTTGTCCTGCCTTCAGGTGCTTTGGAGAATAGTTTGACTCCCTCTTTTTGTGGCAGCCCCTGAGATATTGGAGCATGCTATCGTGTCTCCCCTAGTGCCTCTTTTCATTAAACTATACATACCCAGTTCCTGCAACTGTTCTTCATATGTTTTAGCCTCCAGTCCGCTAATCATCTTGGTTGCTCTTCTCTGCCAGATTCCCTTAGCAGCCATGTTACGAACTTAACAACTGAAGTGATTCACTTAACAACTGTGGCAAGACTGGTTGCAAAATGAGGCGGAATCCACTTAACAAATGTTAAGTGTCACTTAGCAACACAAACTGGACGTGAGTTGAGGTCTATCTGCATTCTTTCTCGTGTTTTGAATGTCAGCGTCTTCCCATATTGCAGCTTTGCTTATGCAAAATTGAACCACGGAATTGTTACCTTCACTGCATTATCAGTAGATTTTAAATCTTGTGTTGTTTTATCAGTTAATGTGATTGTTTGGATAGATTTGGTTGGTTGTGGGAAACAGATAGCATCAGTTTCCATTTGGCAAAAGACCTAAAACCTACTCCGATTGTAATATACTCGGAGATTTATTAGGTATTTCTGTCGCTTGCTATTTAGTTATTTTCCTGTACACCGCTTGGAGAGTCCAAGCAATGGGTTAATTCAGTCTGCTTGCCCTTAGGACTGAGGAACTATTTTTCCTTAAGCCACACCTCCTCCTGGTGTGCTCAATCCCCCAGAATTCTTCCTCAGTCAGCCCGTTTGGACGTATTTAGTTAGAGCTCTGAGCTAAATTGATCCTTTTTTGGCTTGGACTCTCAAATTACGTTTAAAGTTTTTCTCTACTATTCCTCCAACATCGTGAGACGTTTCTCTCTTAAATTCTGCGACTTTCTTCAGTACAATCTGCACTTGAAGGCCAGGAGGTAAGCTGGAAGGTGGTGGGGGGTGCCCCTCAGCCGATCCTCTTGGGACGGCTTCGGAGGCCTGCCGCTTGTCGTTTAAAACGGCGCGGCTGCAGCGGCGAGGTTCCTAACTCCCCAGGCCCCTCGTTTGTTATTTTCGTCGAAGTTTTTTCGCTCCCCGGCCTGCTAGAGGACCTCTGCCGCAGGGAGGAGTGGGCGATCGTCGCCATTGCGAGGCGCGTTCGCCCCTCGCTCTCCCTTAGCCCCACGCTGTTGCGGCGGCCATTTTTAGGCGCGAAAATAGCGCGCCCAGCCATGGCCGCCATTTTGCATCAGCCTCGTTGTTCAGGAGGCCGCTGGAGGTGGCAGGGCCTAGCAAGGGTTTCTCGGGCTAGGATCGCCACCTTCGCCTTTTGTCTATTTTTGCGAGCGGCGCTGGTTCCTGTGCCATTCCAACGGTCATCATACCGGCTCAGGGAGGAGGCCTTAAGTAAGCGCAGGCCTAAAGAATTTTTCTATAGTCATTCTCCTCCCTGCTTCTCCTGCGGAGCCTTGCACCCCGGTGCAGGCCCCAATCCTACCCCTGGGCCTCCGACTGGTGTGAAACATGGGATGATTTTATAGTATTGATTCGATTAATTGTATATATGGCAATTTTAACGATCATTTCGTTTTGTTTCCCATTACAGCACCCAGTCTATATCTATCCTTCTGCCTTATCATAGCCTTGCTCCATCTTGTGTGGTCATTGACTATGGACCTGCCCAGTCCTCCCGATTCCCAAGACGCTAGGCCGAGCCTCTCGCAGGCCCCTAGCAAGGGTTCCTCCTCTTCGGGGAGTGGGGGTGCGGGCAAGAGTGGTGGGGGTAGCTCTGGGAAACAGCGTTCCAGAACCCCTTCGGTAGCTGAGGCCAAGGATGCTGAAAGGCGCCAGCGGGCCCTTGACAAGCAATTCGAGAAGGCCAGACGCCAGGCAGACAGGGTGCAGTCCCTTTCAGGAGCCCCTCCCTCCCGGGAAGATCTCCAGTCGGTCCTCGCCGAGGAGGTGGAATCCCAGGACCTATCCCCTAATAGGTCATTTGCAGAGCCGGCTTCCCCGGTCCCTTCCTGGGCCTGTGAACAGGTTCCTCCCCCTGGGGATGCTAGCATAGACGATATGCAGGGTGAGGCTTCACCCCCCCTAGTAGAGGGCTTGGATCCCGATTCTGACTCTGAGGAGTTATCGCCCCGCATGCAGGAGCTAATGGCCCGTGCCATTGCCAAGGGCATCACGGAGGCCATGAAATTTAAAAGTCCTACCGCAGCGGCCCCTAGGGGTCCCAAACCCGATCAGGCAGCTCCGCCCCCAAGCAAGCGTGCTCGCCATCCTTCCCTGGAATCCTCGGTGGTCAGCGAGGCCTCTGCCATTGAGGACCCTGACCCGGAGGTGCTAGGCCTCTCGGACGACGAGGACCTTCCCCCCGAAGCGCCCGCTTTTGCGGGTCTCTTCAAGCCCAGCCTTTTTAAATCGGTCCTTCACAAGGTCAAGGCTGCCACCAGGGTGGGGATCAAGCCCAAGCCGACCGCGCCGGCGGATGATGCCCCTCCGGCTAATCCCAATGCGGTCATGTTTGATGTGCCAGCGCCCCAGCAAGAGCTGGTTCCGGTCCCGGGGCTGTTCCTCGACTTAATCCAGCGCCAGTGGGCTCAGCCAGCCACGCAATCCTCTCCCAGTGGGGTAGATAGGAAGCTTTATACTATGGAGCCAGTGTTGGAGGACCTTCTGGCCCTTCCCACTGTCGACCCGCCCATCGCTGCGCTCACTTCCAACTCCTCGCTACCGGCCGACCTCCTGGAAGGCCTTAAGGCGGAGGACAAGAAGGCGGAAAAGGCGTGCCACAAGACCCATCTGGCGGCTGCCTGGGCCATCAGGGCCTCTTCTTCCGCTTCCTTTTTTAATAGGGCCTCTGTGATCTGGCTGCGCGAGCTCCTAAACAAGCTCCCGGCGGGAGACATCCGTCTCCACCAGGACGTGTCAAAAATAATCGCGGCCTCCCAGTATGCCGCTGACGCGTCCCTCAATGCCACCAAATTTGCCTCCAGGGCCCTCGGTTCTAACATAACTTCCCGTCGACTGATCTGGCTCCGACATTGGCAAGCGGACCAGAAAAACAAATGGAAACTGGCTTCCGCCCCTTTTAAGGGGTCCAAATTGTTTGGCGAGTCCCTGGATCCTCTCCTCATTGAGTCCAAGGACAAGAGGAAGATCCTACCCTCTTTAAATAAAAAGCAGGAACGTAAGGCCGCTCCCTACTCTAGGAGGCAGTCCTTTCGTGCCTCCGAGCCTTCCACCTCTGCCTCTTCCTTCTCTCCCTCTAATAGGTCCTTCGGCCAGCAGGGCGACAGGTCCCAAGACAGAGCGCCTTTTCGGGACAGAGGCAGGCAGCAGTTCGGCTTCCGCAAGTATAACCGCGGTGGGGCCTCCAACAGGCCGTTCCGTAAGTCAAAGTGACTGCCAGGGCTTGGCGCCCATCGGGGGTCGCCTCCAGCTGTTCGCCTCTCATTGGGCCCAGAACACCGAGGATGCTTGGGTTCTGCAGACAGTCAGGGAAGGCCTCTCCCTAGAATTCCTGTCCCTTCCCCCTCGGACCTTCATCCGGTGCCCTGTCCCGTCCTGCCCCCAGAAGAGGCAGCGTATGGACCAGGAAGTCCGTCATCTCCTGGACATCAGGGCCGTGGAACCAGTTCCCCAAGGCGAAGTGGGGAGGGGGTTTTACTCCATCCTCTTCCTGGTACCAAAGAACTCGGGGGGGTGGAGAGCCATCTTGGACCTCAAGAACCTCAACAGGCATATCGCCTACCGGAGGTTCAAGATGCAGTCTCTGCAGTCCATTCTGGCGGGGATTCGACAGGGAGATCTTCTCACATCTATAGATCTCAAAGAGGCATATCTCCACATCCCCATCCGTCCTCAGCACAGGAAGTTCCTGCGCTTCTTTTATGCGGGTCGCCACTTCCAGTACAAAGCTCTTCCATTCGGCCTCTCGTCCGCTCCTCGGACGTTTACCAAAGTGCTGGCGGTAGTGGCGGCTCAGCTAAGACGCAGGCCCATAAGGCTCCAGTGCTACCTGGACGACATCCTGATCCAGTCGTCGTCCAGGCAGCAGGCCCTTCGGGATCTCCAAACCACTATGAGATCCCTCAGAAACCACGGCTTCTCTCTAAATATAGAGAAGAGCCATCTCACCCCAACCAACAGACTTGTACACCTGGGGGCGGTGATAGATACCAACTTGTGCAGGGTTTTCCTTTCCCGAGACAGGTTGACCGGTCTAAGGTCCATGACCCACAAGGTGTTGAGCTTGAGGCAGGCTCCAGTGGTCCTTCTGTCGCAGCTGCTGGGAAAAATGATCTCCTGCATTTCCATCGTGCCGTGGGCCCGCCTGCATTCCAGGTCTCTCCAGTGGCTGCTGCTGCCGCACCAGAGGGCATCCAGGAGCAACTCTACCAGGCCGATTCGAGTTCCCCCGGACGTGAAGAGGTCTCTCCGCTGGTGGGTGTCTCCGGCCATCCTCAAGGGCCACCTATTCAAGGAACCCGAGAGGTTGATCATCACCACAGACGCCAGCCTCTCCGGCTGGGGAGCTCACATGGGGTCCCTGGTTGTTCAGGGCAAGTGGTCCCAAGTGGAATCCAGCTACAGCATCAACCTGCTGGAACTGAGAGCTGCTCGCCTGGCCCTGCGCCATTTCAGCCGGCCCATCCATCGCCAACATGTGCTTCTGATGACGGACAATGTGGCCACCAAGGCCCACATCAACCGCCAGGGCGGCACCAGATCCAGAGCACTGATGAGAGAGGCGGAGTCCCTGGGACGCTGGGCGGAGCGCCATCTGGAATCCCTTCGCTCCGACCATATCTCCGGAGTGGACAACACACAGGCCGACTGGCTGAGCAGGACGACCATAGATCCTGCGGAGTGGAAACTGGACCCTCGCCTGTTCCACCAGATGTCCGACAGATTCGGGACTCCGGCCGTAGACCTGTTTGCGTCAAGGGACAACAAGCAGCTCGACCGCTTCTACTCCCGGTTCTTCACCCCGGGGGCGGAGGGGACAGACGCACTGCGTTGCAAGTGGCCCCGCGAGCTACTGTATGCCTTCCCTCCCCTGCCTCTCCTTCCTCAATTCATCTCCAAAGTCATCGCAGAGGGAGCAGAGGTCCTTCTCGTGGCCCCGCATTGGCCCCGCAGGTCGTGGTTTGCCGACCTTGTCCACCTGTCGGTGTCTCCTCCGTGGCGCATTCCTCCGGACCAGATCTCCCTCAGCCAGGGGGCCGTGATTCACCCAGAGCCCCAGTGGCTCCAGTTGGCCGTCTGGCACTTGAGGGGGACCAACTGAAAGGCCAAGGCCTGTCGGAGGAGGTAGTGAACACCATTCAGGCGGCTAGACGCCCTTCAACCACTAGGATTTATGATGCGTCCTGGGCCGCCTTCGCCAAGTGGTGTGAGGAGCTGATCATCGAGCCGACGACCGCGCCTGTTCCCAGAGTGCTTGACTTCCTTCAAGCGGGACTCAACAGGGGCCTGGCCCCGAACACCCTTCGACGCCAAGTGGCGGCTTTGTCTACTGTCTGGTCGGGCGACCACCTTTTGCCTCTCAGCAAAATCCCGAAGGTGCGTCTTTTCCTCAAGGGCGCTTCTAACCTTCGCCCTCCCACCGTTCATCGCTATCCTACTTGGCAGCTGTCCGTGGTCCTGCGGGCCCTCTCTGGCCCTCCATTCGAGCCTTTACGCACTACTTCTCTTCGATTCCTGACGCTGAAGACGGCCTTCTTGATTGCCATCACGTCAGCTCGCCGGATTTCGGAGCTGGCGGCTCTCTCTGTTCGCCAGGATCTGTGCGTCATCCACCCTGACAGGGTCATTTTGAGGCTGGACCCGACCTTTACCCCCAAAGTAAACTCATGGTTCCATAGAGCGCAAGACATTGTGTTGCCAAATTTTTGTCCTCATCCGTCGCATCCCAGAGAGCGATCCTGGCACAATCTTGATGTCAGGAGGGCCCTGAAGGTCTACATCGCTCGTACTGCGGAATTCAGGAAGTCAGAGGCTCTTTTCCTCTCCTTCCAGCCCGGTTCCCTAGGGAAGAAGGTCACTTCCTCCACAATTGGCAGGTGGCTTCGCGCTTGCATTGCGACTGCCTATGAAAGTCAATCCAAGGCCGTTCCGCGCGGCATCACTGCACACTCCACACGAAGTGCTGCTACCTCAGCGGCCTGGGCCACCCAGGCCTCGATCCTGGACATCTGCAGGGCCGCTACGTGGTCCTCTCCTTCTCCATTTGTGCGACACTATAAACTGGACATTTTCGCCTCGGCTGAGGCGTCTTTCGGCAGGCGTGTGCTCCAGGCGGTTGTGTCAGAGACCGAATCCCGGGAGCCTTCTTCTGCCCACCCAGATGGACAATAACTTTGGTATGTCCCATTGCTTGGACTCTCCAAGCGGTGTACAGGAAAATGACCATTGGCTTACCTGAAGGGTCCTTTTCTGTACACCGCGGGAGAGTCCAACCCACCCTGGCTCTCAAGGCCGGGATTCGGGTTCCTCGTGTCAACAGTACATCATCTTGGACGCTTCGCTCCGTCCGCACGAACTGACTCCTTCAAAGAATTCTGGGGGATTGAGCACACCAGGAGGAGGTGTGGCTTAAGGAAAAATAGTTCCTCAGTCCTAAGGGCAAGCAGACTGAATTAACCCATTGCTTGGACTCTCCCGCGGTGTACAGAAAAGGACCCTTCAGGTAAGCCAATGGTCATTTGCCTGTTTATTAACTGGATCTGTTTCTAGCCGCCTTCTTCCAGAAATAAAAAACAACAACAACAAAAAACCCCACCCCATATTAATAATTCAACTTCCATAATTACTGGAATTACTGTTGTCTTTGTTCTGAAGACATGCGATAGAAATCAGGCTAAAGCATTTTGAAGTCAGACTCATTTGTAATCTGTAAGAAATACAGTTGTAAATTAACTTTGCCATTCCAACCTTATTTCCTTATTTTTCAGAAGAAAATGAATCACCTTCTTCCTTCCTTTCTCACACTTCTTTCTACTAAATACTTGTGGCCAACTCTCAAAATTATGAAAGGCCTCATCTGATCATTCTAGCATTGTGGCCCACCAGCGGAACTGGTGTCACTCATACAGGGAGGATGTTGGGGAGGAACATGGGCCAGTCCTGGAGTCTGGGGAAGGCTCTGATGAATGCTCTGCGTCAGAGGCAGAGATGGGGCCAGGGCCGTCCGACAGTTATCAGCTGCCTTGGGAGTCAGAGATCAGTGGGGCAGAAGAACAGCTGTAGCCTGTTCCCGATGTGCACATGTGCAGAGCTGCCAGGAGAAAGAAACAGTTAAGGAACAAGGGCCAACTCAGGAATAAGGCCACAGGTGGATGGTGAATGACCCCTCCCATAGGGAATAAAAGAGGAGCGAAAATGGAGTGGAGTTTTCAGGAGACAATTTGTTCATTTAATTAGTGTGAAGATTTGTTTGTGACTCTCAGAGACTCCTTACCAAGTATTTTCTTGTACAGCATTGCAAAGATATCGGCCTGGCAGCTCTCCAAGTCTGATAAGGTCTGTGGTTGTAAATTCACCTTTGAAAGACTGTTTGCCGGGACTTTGCTCGATGTGAATGAGAGGAATTCACATTAGCTTAATAAAAAGGGATTTTGTCGGGACAAGGAGTCTGCTTCGTGATTTTGTAAAGCCTAGGTCAGAACACATCCCTGGCTGACTCTTTACCCCATAATCTATCTGATTTCATCTTGAGCTCCTACACATCCCTTCTTTGTGTTACTGCATTTGTTAAAATAGGCAATATGTCCCAGGTGACCACAAAGGAAATACTTGACTTCTGTCTTTTGTCCTACTCCAAATCAGAAGCTTCAAAGTTGCATTTTACCTTTGACTGGCACATCTTAAGTAATCTACTTCAAAACAATAGATTCAAATGTTCCACCATTTCTTTGATGTTAGTGTAATTCTTATCCTGCAGTGAGTTGGCCATGGCGAGTTGCTGCAGAGAATTGCCATAGACCGTAGTGGAAGATGGAGATCCCTAACCACAGAGGCAGATGAGACGTTATTGTAATCACAGAAATTATCTAAAAGGATTACACCTCTTTGGCTGCCAGAATTCTGTTCGCTAAGCAATTATTCTGTCATGGAACTAGTTGTTCTGCCAATGAATGAGCTTCAAAAGACCCAGAAATTTTTATAAAATGTAAACATGTCCTGTTAATGTCATGTATACTGGAGAAAAATATGTCCGCTGAGCCATTTTGTAACCTCAGATTAAATGCTTTCAGTCTATCAGATATGGACTAGAGAAAAACATGTTTTTCATAGGAAACTACCCAAAAATATCTCTCACCCATCCCTTCCCACTGGGAAAAAGGTCTCTGTTAACTACTCAATATCTTAATAAATGACTTAGATGTGGGAATAGAAGGGGAATTTACCAAATTTGCAGATGATACTAAGCTGGCAGAAATAGCCAATACCCTAGAAGAAAAGCTCAAGATCCAGAAGGACATTGATATACTTGAACACTGGGCCCTATCTATCGAAATGAAATTAAATGTAGAGAAAAGTAAAGTCCTATACTTAGGCAAGAAAAACCAAAAGTACACATATAGACTGGGTGAAACCAGGCTTAATAGCAGTAACTGTGAGAGGGAACTTGGAGTCTTAGTGGACAGCCAACTAAATATGACCCAGCAGTGTGCAGCGGCAGACAAAAAAGCCAATGCAATCCTAAATTACCTTAACAGAGGTATACAATCAAGATCAAGTGAGGTACTAATACCACTCTATAAAGCCCTAGTAAGACCACACCTAGAGTATTACATCCAATTTTGGTCACCGCACTATAAAAAAGATCTTGAGACTCTGGAGAAAGTGCAGAGAAGAGCAACCAGGATGATTAGGGGACTGGAGACCAAAACACATGGCTAGTCTAGTGAAGAGAAGGACCAGGGGAGACATGATGATAGCAGTATTCTAATATTTGAGGGGCTGCCACAGAGAGGAGGGGGTCAAGCTATTCTCCAAAGCACCCAAAGGCCAGACGAGGAATAATGGATGGAATCTGACCAAGGAGAGATTCAACCTAGAAATAAGGAGGAACTTTCTGACAGTGAGAACAATCAATCAATGGAACAGCTTGCCTTTGGAAGTTGTGGGAGCTTTATCACTTGAGACTTTCAAGAAGAGACTGGGCTGCCATTTGTAAGAAATGCCATTGGGGCTCCTACTTGAGTGGGGGAAGTGGGGTTTGGACTTCCAACTCTATTAACCTGTTAAAAACTCTTGGAAACCTGAAATGGTGCACTGGTCCTGCTTCCTCCTTGATAATACAATATTCTACTGCATATATCACCTGGGTCTGTGGAGAAATCTAACTAGAAACTAGCCTTTCATAGAAGATAATATTGATAACTTAGATTTGAACTATGCCCCCTCCTTTTTTAGACAAAAAAGAAAGACCAAAACACTTCCTTACTAGAAATCAACACTCAGATTAGCAGAGATTTACACCAAGATTAATATTAGATCAACAATCAAGAAGTAAATTATGCCTCAATGGAAGGAACTACCAACTCAGATGAACAAGCCAACAGTAAACATTAGCCTAATCAAGAAACCACCAAGACTACTCCCACCAGCACTGACAGGGCAACCTGCTAGCATAGAAAGAGAACACATCCCACTCCCTTCTAGCACTGATGATGTTACCTAGTTAGGTAATGAAACATCTGCAAGAAAGCCACAGAACTCAGAGAGCACCAGCACGTCAACTTTCTAGTCTTCGTTCTTATAATTTACAGAGTTTTTTTTAAAGGTTTGTACGTCATCATCTACATCAGGGGTGTCAAACTCGATGTCATTGAGGGCCGCATCAGGGTTGTGTTTGAGCTCAGGGGGATGTGGGGGCGTGGCCAGGGGGCGTGGCCAGCTCAATGTCACTCATGTCAGGGCACCTGTGGTGGCCTGAGCGCTCTGCCAGCAAAAACGGGCTCTCAAGCTCCGTTTTCAGCTGCAATAGCATCCTGCAACCCTCTGCCAGCAAAACCAGAACCGATTGCCATGTTCCCTGGCAGAGGCACCGTGGGCCGGGCCTTTGCTGCTTCCAGGGCAGCCCCACTGGCCAGATCTAAGCACCCCGCAGTCCATATCCGGCCCCCAAGCCTTGAATTGGACACCCCTGATCTCCATGATCTCAGTTAAAAACTCTAGTACAAGAATCTAGTAATTTTAGGAAGTTGTTGAGGTGAGGAAAAAAAATGTTTTACCGCCTACCTCTTTACTGTCATATTATTCACAAAATAGATAGCTGTCGTAAGTCATATGAGGGAATATTCATTGATTTTTTTTATTCTCATATTATGCACTGAATTAACTGGTTGACAGATATGGTGTACAAGTTTATGTTGACATGAGAATCATTAGACATAAACTTTATTGCTTTCATAATTTTATAGAGCAAAGGAGATCTGAAGGTTTATTACAGAAGGTAGAGAACTGCCCCAGAAGGCCTGAGTTTTATTTTCCTTTATTCTGTTTTTTCCCCCCTATATTTTGTAAAACGCTAGCACAGCTACCTTCCTGCTAGATTCAAAAGAATATAAACAGTGGTGGTATTCAGACCGGTTCGGACCGGTTTAGGCGAGCCAGTAGTGGTGACCTGTGGGTGAGCTGCACTCACATTTTCAGTGTGTGACGAACCGGTGATATAATTATGTGAAACCCACCTCTGAATATAAATTATCTGCATCAGTCCTAGAGCTTCTGCCTTTTGTCATAATCTCAACTGTGCATGGCAAAATAGCAGAGACTTGGATTCTCCAACCAAGTCCTTGCAAAGGGCAGAAGTAAAGCCTCAGCTTTACAAGTTTTACAAAATAAATTAGAAAGTTAAAGCAGAGCCACTTTGGTGATTTTGGGATTACCTGAAATGAAAAAAAGGGTTTTAAAAAAGTGGGATGGGTATTAAGCCCCTAGGACAGTGATGGCGAACCTATGGCACGCGAGGCACTGGCCAGCTGAGTTCACCTTTTTAAAAGCCATTTTTCGCCCTCCCCAGGCTCCAGAGGCTTTATAGGAGTCTGGGGAGGGTGAAAAGAGCCTCCCCGCCCCCCCCCCCAGAGGCCCCCCAGAGGCTTCAGGGACTGTCCGGAGGCTTCCCTGAAGCCTTCGGAATGCTTAAAACCACCCTCCGAGCAAACCGGAAGTCACTTCGGGTTTGCTCGGAGGGTGGTTTTAAGCATTCCGAAGACTTCAGGGACCGTCCAGAGGCTTCCCTGACGCCTTCGGAGCGCTTAAAACAACCCTCCGAGCAAAGCCTCCGGACGGTCCCTGAAGTCTCCGGAGGGCCTCTGTGGGGGCGGGGGAGGTTCTTTTCGCCCTCCCCAGGCTCCTATAAAGCCTCTGGAGCCTGGGGAGGGCGAAAAAAGCATGTTTAAAATGGGAGGGTCGCACATTGTGCGCGCATGCACACTGGGGGGGTCACGCATTGCATTATGGGTGCAGCACACCCGCACATGACCCCCCTGCGCTCCCCCCACTTGTGGCATGCGAGCCAAAAAAGGTTCTCCATCGCTGCCCTAAGATTTCATTTGTTTGAAGAGTTATCTTTTCTGGACTTGCATAACTAGAGTTTCTTAATTTTTTTTCCTCCTCTTCTTCTTCCTCTCCTCTTCTTCCTCTTCCTCTTCTTCTCCTTCTCCCCTCTCCTCCTCCTCCTCTTCTCCTCCTCCTCTTCCTCCTCCTCCTCTTCCTTCCCCCCTCTCTCCCCCTCCTCTTCCTCCTCCTCCTCCTCTGTTACATACTTTCCAGAGGTTTATGGAGTTGATTAGCCTTCTAAATCAGTCAAATAACCAGATAAATGCAACAACTTTTTTAAAAGGAATGAATTATGTTGCAAGCCTCCTCCTCTTCTATAATTCAGATTCAAAAATGAAAACATGATTAAGACATTATACTGTCAGTAACTCCTTAGGTCAAATATATCTCTTTCTAAGGCTGTCTGCAAGTGGTCCCAATCACTTTTTCTTCTTCCTATCAATCAAGCAAGCAAGCGATGTTAGGTGCTCCATCACTGGAAGTTTTTAAGAAGAGACTGGAAAACCACTTGTCTGGAATGGTATAGAGTCTTCTGCTTGAGCAGGGGGTTGGACTAGAAGACTTCCAAGGTCTCGTCCAACTCTATTGTTAAGTGTCAAATCCACATAGCAAATAAAATATGTTTAATACGTCAATATACATTTTGCTATGAAAACTGTAGATAACATGTCCCTCTGGAGCTATGTTTACTCGAATGGCCAAAATAAAATTGTTGTAAAAATGTACTTCAAAAGTTGTTAGAATAACCTATCAGTTAATGTAACTAATATTTACAACAAGCGCATCATATTTCTTATTACAGGCTATAGCAGCGATGGCGAACCTTTTTTGGCTCGCATACCATAAGTAGGGGGAGCGCAGGGGGGGTCGTGTGCGGGCATGCCGCACCCATAATGCAATGTGCGACACACCCCCAGTGCGCATGCGCACACTACAGGCGCGACAGACCCATTTTTGCATGCTTTTTTCACCCTCCCCAGGTTTCAGAGGCTTTATAGGAGCATGGGGAGGGTGAAAACAGCCTCCCCTGCCCCCCCCGGAAGCCCTCTAGAGGCTTCAGGGACCTTCAAGAGGCTTCCCTGAAGCCTCCGGAGCAGTCAAAACGACCCTCCGAGCAAACAGGAACTCCGTTCCCAAACTTCCGGTTTGCCCATAGGGCTGGGTTTTTGCGCTCAGGAGGCTTCAGGGAAGCTCATGAAGCCTCCGGAGGGCCTCCGTGGGGGAGGCTCTTTTCGCCCTCCCCAGGCATGCATGCTGGCCAGGTGACAGGGCAGCACCTCGCGTGCCCTGACAAATGGCTCCGCGTGCCACCTGTGGCACGCGTGCCATAGGTTTGCCGTCACTGGGCTATACCTTGAACATCTCTGGACTGTTACGACTTCCAGAAAAGCTTTTTCATGCTAATGTTAAAAATAAATGTTAAAACAGTGGTGGCTGCTGCCGGTTTGGACTGGTTCAGGCAAACCGCTAGTTCTGGTGAGCAATTGCCCCCCCCGCCCCTGCCCTATCCTCTCCTAGATTTCCATGTTTTTCAGCTCAGCTGATTCGCGATCACTGAACAATTGTTAAACCGGTTGCAGCCCTGATTAAAAAGATATATATTCTGAATGATAAACCATGGGGTTGGTTAGCCGAGGGCCTTGAAAACCCTTTCAATTACTTTTTGTTGTTGCTTGCCTCTTCTAAATATTATATTTTTATTCATTCATTCTTTCATTCATCCATCCATTCAATTTCTTTAGTCGCCCATCATAATCAGTGACGCAGGGCGGCTTACAATGCAAAAAGGAAAAAATAAATACCTATAGAAACTGTTTTATGTTTGTAATATCTTATTTCTGCATTGCTCAGAGTAGTGGCCCCCAACCTTCTGCCGAGATAAGTTTTTCTGCGGATCGGGGAAGGGGGCGCTTGTTTGCACGGACTGGTTTCTGGCATGCTGTGGACCAGTGTCAGTTCACGGACCAGAGGTTGGGAACTCCTGGCCCGGAGTCCCTAGGTGGGAGAGATAGGTCTTCCCTAAATATGATGAATAAAATAAATAAAGATTCAAGATGATAAGATACCAGATGTCAGGGTTCCAAATAGCATCCTCATACAAATAACACTCCAAGGCTAGAAGTTCCTCAAAGTTGCAATTTATTAAAAGAGCCATGTTGGCACATCTGCGAAAATCCAAAAGCTTACAGGTTTTCCCCATCCAGTTGAAAATTCAAAATCCTGCCCCAACACCCACAAGTCCATGACATGATCCAATCTTCCACTGCCATGCTGGAAGCTTCCATCCACCCAGTTCCGGTCAGGTGCAGAGACAAAGGATGACTGTGGCTTTCTAGAAAGAATGTTGTTATGGCTACATAGCGTCTAACTCCATATAATCCCCCCTCTCATTTTCCCTCAATAGAAAATGAATAGTATAATAATAGAAAGTGTGGCAGGCTATGTTCCCTCTAAGCTGCGCGGGTGCGCGGATGCGCAGGTGGCAACAAAACACAGCGCAGCAGTTTCCAACTGCCGCGCAGGGATCTTTAGCATGATGGACAAGCTGCAGGCGGCTAGGAGGCTTCTATCAGCTCGGCCGGGATATTATAGTGCCTGGACACACCCAGAGGAAGGCGAGCCTTTGGTCAATAGAAATGTGGCTGCCTAGGGTTATGATTGGGCTCCCTCCGCCGGCGCGTGGCTGATTGACAGGGAGGCCATTCCCTCCTGGATCAAAGTTATTGAGGGGTGGGGAGCAGCGGCAACAGCAAACTCTCCGCTGGACGTGCGGAGGATGCTTCCGTCGCGGTTTGTCGGCTAAGTCCCCATGGCTGGGCTCCCCGCTGTTGGCTCCACTTCCGAGATGCGGGTGTGTGGGAGGCGCTCGCCCCGCAAGCAAATGGAAGCCCATGCCAGGTGGGCACATGTCTGAATCCAGCCTCTGCGTTCGGAGCATTGGGGCTCGAGGTTTTTTCCGCAGGAAGAGGGAGTCGAGCTGGTGCTCTGTGGATTTTATTTGATTTTATTGCTCGAAAAGAAAAAGAAAACAGAGGCTTCTTGGTCCGCCTAGACCAGAAACTCAAAATCCGGAAAATTAACCTTGTTTAGGAAAGTTTTGCGCTGATGGAAAAATAGTGTTTTCCAGTGAAAGTTTTTCCTACTTTTCCTTGTTTGCTTTTTTGGCCTCTATTCCTTCTCCTCTTTTCTTTCTTCCTTTTTTCTTTCCTTCCTTCCTTCTTCCTTCCTTTCTTCTTTCTTTCTCTCTCTTTCTTTTTTCTGCCTCTTTTTCTTATCCTCCCTCCCTCCTCTCACCTTTCTTTTTCTCTTTCTTCTCTTTCCTTTTTTGTCTGTGTGTGTGTGTGTTTGTGTGTGTGTGTGTCTCCCTTCCTCCCCCTCCCTCCTCCCCCCTTTTTGTTTGTTTCTTTATGTGCCCCAATTGCTAATCTACATCAATTGGTAATTTATTCATAACTTGCTAATATCACTGCAGACTATTGGATAGTAAGGGGGAAAGTATAAAGCATATAAAGTAATTCATAGTATGGAAAATGTGGATAGAGGGGAGTTTTGATCCTTTTCCCATAGAAAGTCATGCATTGAACTTGAATACAAGTAGTCCTCAACTTACAACAGTTCACTTAATGACTAAAGTCACATCAGCACTGAAAAAAGTGACTTAGGGCTGTTCTTCACACTTATGATCACTGCAGCATCCCCATGGCCACATGATCAAAATTTGGATCTTTTGCAACTGCCTCATATTTTTGATGGTTGCAGTGTCCTGGGGTCACCTTTTGCAACCTTCTGCCAAGCAAAGTCAGTAGGAAAGTCAGATTGATTTAACAACCAGGTTACTGATTTAACCGCAGTGATTCACTTAACTGTATGTAGCAAGGAAGGTGGTAAAATGGGGCAAAACTCACTTAACAAATGTCTCACTTAGCAGTAGAAACTTTGGGCTCAATTATGGTCGTAGATTGAGGACTACCTGTATAGGGAGATTTCTTTACTTAATGGATATTTACATGGTAGAATTGAGTTTCAAATAACACTGATTTCGTTGTTGTGTTGGGTGACATCTATGAAAAAAATTCAGATGCTCAGGCATGAAAATGTGCCGCTCAAACACTATATTTCTCCGCTCACACTGAAAAAAAATTAGAGGGAACATTGGTGGCAGGCCTGAAGCCCAAAAGAAGAGATGGCTTGCAGGTCTGACACCAGATTTTTCTCTCGCCCCAAGGACGACAAAGGGATGGTTTGGAACCTAAGAATTGTTCTAACATTCTTGTTAGGTTTAAGAGATCATCTGGGCAAATCATGGCACAAGGGAGATGGCAAAAAATTAGTCTTCACCCACAGTTTACAACTACCAAGTTTATTCTCATAAATCTGGTCCATGGGAGTGCCCGAAGGAGTGGAAAAACTATATTGTCCTTGTATTAATTTAATAGGAGGCAGACCTATTTGTCTCTTCTTCATTAGCTTAACTGCTGTTCTCCGGTACCCTTCTGTCTCTTTTTCTTCCCATCAGCTGACAGACTGCCTTGAATTTTGGTCTTTAATTTAACATAATTAGTTTGTAACTGAAAATAAAAGTGATTGGTGGCTTGGCAGGGTATTCCTTACAACCATCTGTTTCTCTCTAGTGCCTATTTAGTGCTTGGAAGGGTAATCTATTTTTTTTTTTTTTTTGTATCTAGACCAACAAAGGTCAGGTTTAATTTGGACTTACTTTTGAATCTGTCACTGTTAACACAAGTCAGGCTATTTCTGAGACAAAATGTCTGGAATATTTTAATTGCCGCTGTTATGTCATCATAATGGAAATGTGCATTTTTCAAAGGGAGAAATTTCAGGGCAGAGTGCTGAGTTGCTAGAACAAAAAAAAACCAGGTTGAAATTTAATGAATGTAATACAAGAGTCGGCGTAAGATTAAAGGTATACATATAATCGCATTGTCATATGTGTGTGTGAGTGAAAGGGCTGGCCCTCGTTTATGTACATATCCTCAGCTACAGAATACAGAATAACACAATTGACAGGGACATTGGAGGCCTATTAGTCCAATCGCAGACATATTGAAATCTTAATGGTAAATATGAGATAAACAAATTTCTAAACAACAATATCACATTATGACTCACAACGAAGAGCAGGAGTTTTAACATAATAGCAATGATTTATTTTGGTGTGAGACAATAGGGCCAACTATACATTTTTATATACCGTGTTTCTCCGAAAATAATTCCCCAATAACATGTGCTCAAAAGCCCAATTGGGCTTATTATCTGGGAAGGTCTTATTTTCAGGGAAACAGGGTGTAGGTAGGTAGGTAGGTAGATAGATGTAGATAGATATAGATAGATATAGAGATAGAGATTAGAGATAGAGATAGAGGTTTGTGTGTGTATGTGTGTGTGTAGTTACGGAAGAAGAAGGACAAAAAACAAAATGTTATTCCCTTGTCTTCTTAAGTAACATGTAGTTCTGCCTTCAGATATTTCACTTGGAGATTTTACTCTAATTTTCAGACAGAGTAATTTTTGTACGCTTTTGGGGAGGATGAATTAGGAAAGTATGACATTAGAAAATCATTACTATAGAGTTCGAGATCCTGGCATTGAAATAAAAATTCTGTAGGTTTTTTTTCTTCCCATTGGCTAGTGGGCAAGACTAATAATCCCAGCCGTAACTAATTCAGGCTCATTTCTATTCTGTTCTCCCCCAAAATTTCATACTACGGAATGGGATGGGATTTAACTTACTCTAGTAGAGGAACAAATGAAGCAAAACAAAGAAGAGATTTTGTGACCATGCTGGTTATGTTAAGTGCCTCCAAACTTTGGGATCAAGTTAGTGAATATTCACCTAGTTTTTTTCAGTGCAAATAAATGAGCCAGCAAGTGGGTGGACCAGGGCTAAAGACAACAAATAGAACTGGTCCTTCTTGGCTTCCAAGTATGCACAGGTAACTGGTTATGTTTGCTAAATTAACTATCCATTGCTGAAGCCTATGCACAATGCCAAAGAGATGTTATTTTAATTGGCTTTCTCCTCATTCTCCCAGCTCTTTTAAGTGGAGGAGGTACCAATTAAAATAAAGCTGGTGTTTAAAAGAAGTGCCCACTTGTACCTTTGTAGATGAAGCTGGTTCAGGTAAAATTAGCTTCCTGTTTAGTTCCAATGGTTTGTTTAATTAATTTTTTATATTGTCAGAACTAGCCCCAAAAGTTAGTTTTTCTCTGGACTTGAAATAGAGCCATGCTGTTTTGGACTCTATTGGTGCAATTAAGGGACTAGACATTCTTATCATCATCTTCATTTAATGACCCCATAATCCCTTGTGGCAGAGGTGGTTTTCACTTACCTTCCCTACCATTTCGCAAATGTGTTTGCGCGCATGTACTGCTTTCCGTGCATGCGCTGTGCTCAAAAAATTTCCCCAAATAGGACGAAATAGAGCAAGGGCGGGTGGTAGCCCCCCCCCCCTCAATTTCCCCTACCAGTTCAGAAGAACCAGTCTGAATCAGTATAATACCACCTCTGCCTTGTGGAATGGAGTCTGGACAACTGAGTGTAGCTAGCACTGTGTTTTAATGGCCAGATGCCCTTCCTGTCACCAATGTGGAGTTTTGTTCAGCAGATATATTCTCAGTGTCCCCAGCGAGAGAAATATCTGCCTCTACCTAGGATGGAACACACAGCTTCCTGATTGTGAGATGAGAGCTCCACCTCTAGGCCACTACATCACTCTAGAAAGACATTCTTATAAGGGTACTAAATTAATTGGTAGACATATTAAGACCCACGATACCACGAAGCAGCCACTTACGGAGTAAAAGTTTGTTCTATTATTTCCATCCACATTTTACCAAATGATTGTTTTCCTACATAATAAATGGCAAAACCTGCATTATTCTGCTAGTTCAAACTAGTGACTTTTCCTTACAAGTGAACTCTGTTTTTGCCTCCAAGGAAAAGTTCAGTGGGTATCATCCCCGAACTGGAGTAATGATGGCTCCAATAATTCTATGGGTGGTTGATGGCCTGCAAAACTCATGGGGAAAATTGCTATTGCTATTTCCTGAGAAACATATCCAGAGGGTTGGCACTCAACGGAACTGTTCTTTTCCTATTTTTCTGCTATTGATGAAATACTCAGGGAATACTCCCCCCCCCCTCCTGTTTTTCTGTTTATTCCACAGAATTATATTTGAGATAAATTTGCCAGGCAGCCTATATGTTCTATTTCTTAGTTCTGTTTGTTTAAAGAAGAAGAAGGAAGGAAGGAAGGAAGGAAGGAAGGAAGGAAGGAAGGAAGGAAGGAAGGAAGGAAGGAAGGAAGGAAGAAAGAAAAGGAAAGAAAGAAAGAGGTCAAGGAAGGAAGTGAGAGATGTTAAAGAAGGAAGGAAGGAAGGAATTTCAAGGAAGGAAGTGAGAGAGGTTAGGGAAGGAAAATCAACGAAGGAAGGAAGGAGAGAGGGAGGGAGGGAGGGAGGAACTTCAAGGAAGGGAGTGAGAGAGGTTAAGGAAGGAAGGAAGGTCAAGGAAGGAAGGAAGGTCAAGGAAAGAAGCAAAGTCAAGGAAGGAAGGAAGGAAGGAAGGAAGGAAGGAAGGAAGGAAGGAAGGAAGGAAGGAAGGAAGGAAGGAAGGAAGGAAGGAAGGAAGGAAGGAAGGAAACCTTAGGATCTAGCAAGTATGTGAAGTAAAGGCCCCAGACCAAACATGGTGATGTGGAACTGGAAGGTGATTGATTTTTGTATGTTTTGGAAGCTGTTTCTACCTTTCTCTTCCTTGTTACTATGGTTGAGAGACAAAAAACAATTCTTGAGTTGTTCAAAATTGGAGGATTACCAAGCTGCTAAAGATCAGTTGTAGATCCAAACCTGAAGAAATTATCTCAAATTTATAACAGTTCACATTTTGACTATTTCTCTCCCCAGAATCACTTGGGGAGGAAATTAAATTTGTGATGTTCGTATTGGTGTCACGTTTAAGATTTTTCCCAATACATCCAAAGGTAGACATAAAATGTAATCGAAATTGAGAAAAAATATCTGGTCCTTGATTTCTCATTACAGCAGAGTTAAAGAAGCAGTTTCTCAGCCTATGATGTGAAATCTTGACTTGGAAGAATAGTGTTAATATGAAATCAGATTATTTTGATTTTCCATGCTATTTTCAATGAAAGCAATCATTTCTGTTACTCTAGGCCGTGATGGCAAACCTATGGCACATGTGCCACAGGTGGCACGCAGGGCATTCTCTGTGGGCACATGAGCCGTCGCCCCAGCTCAACTCCACCACGCATGCCCGTTCGCCTCCCACCAACCAGCTAATTTTCAGGTCTCTGCTGTGCATGCGCGGGCGACGGGGTGCATGCAGAACACATGTCCCCCGCAGCCCATTTTTGGTCCCAGGAGACTGCAAGGAGGCCGACTAGGCCCAAAATGGGCTGGAGGGGTCATGCATACATGTGCAGGGTGGGGGGACTGTAGGGGCTTGCACGTGCACATGCACAGGGCGTGGGGGTGGGTCACACATGCATACAGACGGCAGCAGGACACACGGGGGTATGTGTTGGGCATACATTGCATTTTGTCACACAACGTAAAAAAGGTTAGCCATCACTGTTCTAGGCAAAAGTGTCAATTGCTACTTTGCTTGCTTTGGAAATACTAAAAATCAGAGGGCATTTTAAAAAAAAGATTATTTTATTATTGTAAAGTTTTTTCTAGAATATATCATTATAATTTTTTAATTTTTGCAATTGTAATCACTTTTTATGTTTATAATGGTCAAAGGTTTGCATGTTTACCTTGTAAGCTGCTCAGAGTCACTTTGAACTGTGAGATTGGGGTTTTGGTGGGGCAATAAATTTGATAAATAAAATAAAATAATGGTTGGTCACACAGCCAGATGTTTAGAATGGATGCGGCACTATTGAGTCCTTCCCAAAGACCCGGGATAGGGAGACGTTGTGGTTTGATGGTGTTGAAGGTATCTCCCCAGGATGTAAGCTGCCTTTCGCAATTGATGAATTATTATTATTACAGCTGGTCACACAGTCAGCCAGGTGATTAGACTGGATTGGGCCTTCTTATTCATCTATCAAATCCTTTCCAAGAGCCTAAGATAGGCAGATGTTGTTCTTTTTGGGTGTTAAAAGTATTATTACAGGATGTCAGCTGTTTCAAGTATAGCTGCCTTTTGCAATTGACTGATGGTAATGGATTTAGCAAATCTGCCAATGTTGCAGTAGGCGAATATAGACATAGACTGTAGATCAACAAGTATAATGAAAGATGAGACTTATTTATAAGGAATACAGTAGGTTAAAAATAAGGATTGTTGCATAAATGTACTAATAGGTGGGTGGGTGGCTGGGTGGATGGGTGGGTGGCTGAGTGGGTGGATAGATAGGCAGGCAGGCAGGTAGATATAGAGATAGAAATATAGAGTTATGTATATATCTTCAGAATAGAGCTGGAAGGGACGTTGGAGGTGTATATATATGTGTGTGTGTGTGTGTGTGTGTGTGTATGTATGTATGTATGTGTATGTGTGTATGTGTATGTATGTATGTGTGTGTGTGTGTGTGTGTGTGTGTGTGTATGTATGTATGTATGTATGTATGTATGTATGTATGTATGTATGTATGTATATATATTCTCATCATCATCCTATACGGTCCTGAGCTTTCTTTTGCCAATTGGGCCCGCCATAATTGCTGATGTCATAGCTCCATCTTATTTTAATCATTTTGATCAAGTGGGATCCATTCTACAACTGCCTTGGTCTACCTGCCATCTGTTGTTCTTGCTTCTTTCCATTTCCTTTCTTTTACTCTCTTGATGGCATCGTATACTTTCGTTTGTTTTCTAATCCATGTGCAGTTCTTTCTGTTCTTATCTTATAATGCCGAGCATCTTTTCATCACTCTTTGTGCCACTCATAGATGCCTGCCGATCACATTTAACGTGCTGCTCAATTTCCTTTTTTGAGAACTGTTGGCCTGGGTATATGTACATATTGGCCCTTCATTCATCATATAGTTTGGATTCCTGACCCCTGATCAGCTTAGTTGCTTTTCTCTGTGCTCTTTCCCATAATTCTCTCCCATATTTCGTTTCAGGGGGCGTTGGAACCTACCAAGGTGTCCTACACAAAGTTTGTAGTTCTATGTTGGCTGGGAATTTGGCTCATGCCCTTTGCTAATTCTTTTGCTTCTTCCTGTTTTCTCTCTGCAATGAAATTCAACATAGAGAAAAAATAAAGTCTTACATTTAGGCAAGAAAAACCAAAAGTACACATATAGACTGGGTGAAACCAGGCTTAATAGCAGTAACAGTGAGAGGGATCTTGAAGACAACCAGTTAAATATGAGCCAGTAGTGTGCGGCAGCAGCCAAAAAGCCAATGCAATCCTAAATTGCATTAACAGAGGGATCAAGTGAGGTACTAATAGCACTCTATTAAGCCTTAGTAATACTAACCTAGAATACTGTGTCTACGTTTTGGTCACCACACTATAAAAAAAGATGTTGAGACTCTAGAAAAAGTGCAGGGAAGAGCAATCAAGATGATTAGAGGACTGGAGGCTAAAACATATGAAGAACTGTTACAGGAACTGGGTATGGCTAGTCTAGAGAAGAGAAGGACCATGGGAGACATGATACCAGTCTTCCAGTATTTGAGGAGCTGCCACAGAGAGGAGGGGGGTCAAGCTGTTTTCCAAAGCACCTGAAGGCCAGAGACGG
This sequence comes from Natrix helvetica, assembly GCF_964273705.1. Classification (NCBI taxonomy): domain Eukaryota; kingdom Metazoa; phylum Chordata; class Lepidosauria; order Squamata; family Natricidae; genus Natrix; species Natrix helvetica. Next base: position 100,554,705 of record NC_138551.1, on the reverse strand, counting down.
AATAATGGATGGAAACTGACCAAGGAGAGATTCAACCTAGAAATAAGGAGGAACTTTCCGACAGTGAGAACAATTAGCCAATGGAACAGAAGTTGCATTTGGAAGTTGTGGGAGTTTCATCACTTGAGACTTTCAAGAAGAGACTGGACTGCCATTTGTCAGAAATGGTGTAAGGTCTCCTTCTTGGGTGAGGGGTTGGACTAGATGACCTATAAGGTCCCTTCCAACTCTGTTAATCTAATCTAATTTCTCCCTCCTTCTCCCCAACTGAGCTGTGGGTGAGAAGCCGTTTAGGCTTTAATTTCCAGCCTCAAATCACGCCATTCCCTCTGCCAATGCTGTTCGCGATACAATTTTAAATATGCCTTATTGCCTTTGAATGTATTTTAGTAAACACTTCCTTCCGAGAAGGTAATAAAACAAGACACTTTTTAGCCTTTCAAGTTTGTACTGAATATGCCGCACAATACTGCAATTCAAACGCATTAAGATTTGCTGACTTCATTGTTCTTACGAAAATGCCCTTCAGTGCCTACCTTTCATCACATATGTCTAAAGGAATCTGCCAAATGTTAAATCTACAGTTCCAGACAGGTGTGTATTATTTACCAGAATGTTCAATTGTGGGACCTGTAATTGGCTAGTCGTCTTGATTAAGCTTTCAATCCTTTTGCACTTTACATTTTTCAACTTATTTCAAAACATCTCTCTGCGTGCCAAAGTCACTGTTAAGGCGAGCTTCGAGTGTATTTTTTTTTTGATACCTGTACTTTTTCAAAGCTTTAAAACTGTGGAAGATAGTCCGCCAAGGTTAAAATAATGTCAAGTATGTTTCAGTTACAACTTTCAGCTAAAATAATAATAATAATGAACAATTTTCATAGCAGGCAAACAATTTTCCTCCCTCTATTGCACATTCTATGAATATTCATAATTGTTGTTGGGATATTTTCTCCCCTCATGTTGTTATACCTTGAATATTGCTTCTAGGAGGGGGGGGGGGCTTACAAAATTAAGTAATCAGCTTTGAATAAACAATGTCATCATTGAAAACCACACAAATAAATGAATATTATGTAGTGCTTTCTTTAAAAAAAAAACAGGGATTGTGCTTTTGAAAACTGTACAATCCCTTGGGTAACCCCACTTGACAGACAGTAATTTAAAAGCAAACAAATATTTGCATTGTTTTTGTAAGATTAACTGGAACAATTTTTAAAGGAAGTGTTTTTTTTTCAATGTTAAATATGTTAATAATATTTTGCATAATTTCTGATCGGATACATTTTAAAATAGGTGAAGGGAACAGATCACAGCTTGCTGCTAGAATATTCCCCTCTCATACAAAGAGGATCGGTGTCAAATATCTTGGACTTAAAATGGTTTGAAAAACTTGCTGGGAATAAAAAGTGCATGGGTCCCAAAAATGAAGGATTCTGTAGACTGTCTCCACATTTTTCTTGTGGTTTCCTTTGGATTTGATTGGTTTTTAAAAGATGCAATCATATGTAGGAGTCTCATACCATCCCAGTCAAATAGTTGTCCATCTATTTTTGAAATATATTTGAAAATATTTTTGAAACATGATGGCAGTTTTCCAATGTCTCAGGGGCTGCCACAAAGAAGAGGGAGTCAAGCTATTCTCCGAAGCACCCGAGGGTAAAACAAGAAGCAATGGGTGGAAACTAATCAAGGAGAGAAGCAACCAAGGAGAAATTTCCTGACAGTTAGAACAATTAATCAGTGGAACAATGTCCACTGTTCAGAAGTTATGAATCCTCAAACACTGGAAGATTTTAAGAAGAGATTTGACAATCATTTGACTGAAATGGTACAGGGCTTCCTACCTGAGCAGGGGTTTAGCTTAGAAGACCTCCAAGGTCCTTTCCTACTCTCTACTCTACTCTACTCTACTCTAGTTTACTCTACTCTACCCTTCTGAAATCCTCCTGTGATAGAGCACCCACAACCCCAGGAGGCAACCCATTCCATTGATTAATTGTTCTCAGTCATGAGAACTGACAAGCCAGTTTTTTTCTGCCGTGTCTTAGATCTGTTACTTGTACTTTGTGAATAATTCCTGGATGCAAACATGCAACATCTATGACATAAATCGAGCTGCTTTGGAAGCACTTAGTTTGAAAAGCCATGTTTCATCTAACAAGGTTGGGAATGCGGTTGTTTTTGTCAAAAAGACTTCCCCAGAAACTCGTGGGCAGACGGGCAAACAAGGAACTCCATGTTCTGACCTAGGCTTCCCCAGCAGCACGAAGCCGACTCTTTATCCCGATAAACCCCTTTTATTTAATTTACAGTGAACATTGTGGACAGCCCACAACCTGTTAGATGTCAAGGTCCTCTTCGAACAGAATGGACAAACATCATCACTTCACTGGTGGCTGCCAGAAACGTGGCCTCTTTATCAACATTTTTCCAATCTGATTTGGCATTAGGATACAAAAACATAAACTGTTGTTGTTCAGTCTTTAAATCGTGTCTGACTCTTCACTACTCCATGGGCCACAGTATGCCAGATCCTCCTGTCCTCCACTGTCTCCAAGAGTTTGCCCAATTTCATGTTCATTGCGTTGATGACGCCATCTAATCATCGCATCCTTTGCTGTCCCTTTTTCCTTTCACTTTCAATCTTTCCCAACATCAGGGTTGCATCCAAGGAGTCCTCTCTTCTCTCTTCTCATTTGGTGGCCAAAAGTATTTGAGCTCCAGCTTCTGGATCTATCCTTCTAAAAAAACCCAAGTGATTACCTTTAGGATTGACTGACTTGATCTCCTTGTGGTCCAAGGGACTCTCAAGAATCTTCTCCAACGCTACAATTTGAAAGCATCAGTTCTTCAGCCTTCTTTATGGTACAACTCCCGCAACCATACAGCTCCTACTGGGAAAACCATAACATTGATTATATGGACCTTTGTCGGCAAGATGATGGCTCTGCTTTTTAATATGCTGTCTAGGTTTGCCATAGGTTTCTCCCCAAGGACCAAGTGGTTTTAATTTCATGGTTGCAGTCACTGTCTGTGGTGACTTTGAAGCCCCAAAAATAAAACTTCTTACATGTCTTCCCCTTCTTTGTTGTCGTTGCTAGTTGTGAAGTTGTGACTGATCCACCACGACCCCATGGACAACGTTCCTCCTGGCCTTCCTGTCCTCTACTTCCTTCCCCTTCTATTTGCTAGGAAATGATGGAAGTGGATCCAAACCATAAACAAAAAACATAAACCGCCCATCTGCAATTAGCAGAACTCTCATTATGTATTTCCTGATGGGGTAGTGACCAATATGTAAGTTATCACCCTCCTTTTGAGGTGGCAATGAACCACCCAAAGTACCTGAGATGCTTTTGTGAAATGCTGGAAGAACCGAGGAATTTATGGGAAGATGTCATTGTTTGTAGAATACAACTGTACATTGAACTCAATAGGTTTATATTCAGAGTCTTGACCTTATATGGCATTAGTTTCTGAGTTGATCTACCTTATAGGGCTGACAGCTGGGCAGAGGCTAGCTCAAGTCACTAGCTCAAAGTTGCTTCCAATGACAGTCAGCTAGAATGAACGTGTTCTGCTCCTAGTCTACTTCTAGTCTGATCCTAATCTACACCTTCACCGGTACACCATGCTCCGTCTCAGTATTTTCCGCAGACAGCTGCTGTGATGGAATGTGCAGATGAAGGAGAGGGGAGGAAGGAACTTTATTTATTTATTTATTTATTTATTTATTTGATTTGATTTGTTAGCCGCTCCCTCTCCACAAGGGACTCGGGGCGGCGTACAATAAATAAATAGCACATATAAATTACACATAAATTACACGGAGGAGGTAACAACAATTACAATAAATAGTAATTAAATTAGAAAATTAAAATACCCCAGTTTAAAATTACTGATTTAAAAAGACTGTCAGGAGGAATAAGATGAAACTATGCTTGAGCCAGGCCAGATAATTGGAAAAGGTGGGTCTTGAGTTTTGAACGGAAGGAGCGGAGATCGGAGGTAATCCTAATATCGAGGGGGAGGTCATTCCAAAGGGCTGGGCCCATCACAGAGAAGGCCCTACTCCTGGGTGTCGCCCTCTGACACTGTTTAGTGGACGGCACCCGGAGAAGTCCCTCTCTGTGTGAGCGGATTGGTCGTAGGGATGTATGGGGCAGGATGCGATCCCGCAAGTAGCTAGGTCCTGTGCCATGGAGCGCTTTGAAGATGGTAATCAAAACCTTGAAACGCACCCGATAGACCACAGGAAGCCAATGCAGCTCGCGCAGGAGAGGTGTTATATGGGAGTATCTAGTACTCCCCATAATCACGTGCGCGGCCGCATTCTGGACCAACTATAGTCTTCGAGTGCATCTCAAGGGAAGCCCCATGTAGAGAGCATTGCAGTAGTCTAGGCGGGACGTCACCAGCGCATGGGTGACTGTGCGTAAGGCATCCCGGTCCAATAGGGGGCGCAATTGGCGCACCAGGCGAACCTGGTGGAACGCCCCCCTTGCCACGGCTGTTACATGGTCCTCCATGGACAGCCAGGCATCCAGGAGGACGCCCAAATTGCGCGCCCGCTCCATGGGGGCCAGTTGCTCGCCCCCGATGGCCAGAGATGGAAGCAACTGGTTGAACCGGGGGGCCGGAAGCCACAGCCACTCCGTCTTGGAGGGGTTGAGTTTGAGTCTGTTGTCACCCATCCAGACCCGTACGGCTTCCAAACACCGGGACATCAGTTCGACGGCCTCTTTGGGGTGGTTCGGGGTGGAAATGTACAGCTGCGTATCATCAGCGTACAGATGATATCCCACCCCAAAACCACGAATGATCTCGCCCAGCGGCTTCATATATGTGTTGAACAGGAGAGGCGAGAGGACCGACCCCTGTGGCACCCCACAAGTGAGGGGGCTCAGGGTCGACCACTGCTCCCCTGCCAACACACGTTGCGTCCGGCCGGAGAGGTAGGAGCCGAACCACCGTAAAACGGTGCCCCCAACCCCCAACCCCTCCAGCCGGTGCAAAAGGATACCATGGTCGATGGTATCAAAAGCCGCTGAGAGATCTAACAGGACCAGGACAGAGGAACAACCCCTATCTCTGGCCCTCCAGAGATCATCAACCAAAGAGAGGCCTAGATTAAGAGACTGAGCAGTCCTGAGCTGGATGGGAAAAGAGTTTCAGGGAGAAGAGTAGAGTAGAGTAGAATTAGAATAGAATAGAATAGAATAGAATAGAATAGAATAGAATAGAATAGAATAGAATAGAATGACACAGTTGGATCTTGGAGGTCTTTTAGTCCAACCCACTGCTCAGGCAGGAAACCCTATAGCAGTTCAGACAGATGGTTGTCCAATCTCATCTTAAAAACCTCGAGTCTTGGAGCATTCATAACTTCTGGATTAACTATTCTGTCAGGAAATTTTTCCTTCATTCCAGGTTGCTTCTCTCCTTGATTAGTTTCTATCCATTGCTTCTGGAGCTTTGTAGAATAGCTTGACTCCTTTTTTGTGGCAGCCCCTGAGATATTGGAAGACTGCTATCATGTCACCCTTAGTCCTTGTTTTCATTAAACTAGACAGATCCAATTCCAGAAACCATTGTTTATATGTTTTAACCTCCAGTCCTTTAATCATCTTTGTTACCTAGTAAATTATCTACCTTAAAAGAAGACTAACCTAGGTTCAAGACATTCGCTATCACGGTGATGCAGTGGTTAGAGTGCAGTACTGCAGGCTACTTCTGCTGACTGCCAGCTGCCTGCAATTTGGCAGATCAAATCTCATCGGCTCAAGGTTGACTCAGCCTTCCATCCTTCCAAGGTGGGTAAAATGAGGACCCAGATTGTTGGGGGCAAGAGGCCGACTCTGTGAACTGCTTAGAGAGGGCTGTAAAGTATTGTGAATCGGTATATAAGTCTAAGTGTTATTGCTATTTCCCTAAAGTTGAGGCTGAAATAATTCAACTCTTCCATGACCATATTCTTGAGGAATTGTGGACAACACTGTTATTTAAAAGGAATATCATTTGGGGAAATTTTTGTATTCCTTTCAGTTAAATACAGTATAAACTTTGGCAGCATGGCTAATTTGCACTAATGCAATGCAATCTCTTCATTGACCCTCTAGTTTTAGCCCTTGGTCAACCACATGTAGATGATTGAGCTCAACCATGGGAATTTAAGGCAGTGATTTTCAATTAAAAATACTTTGTTAGTGTTTTGGTCTGCACATTTAATTGCAGCTGTGATTGTCTATTCAGCTTTCATTAAGGCCTGCTAGCATTTTCCTTTCAATGAAGGCTAGAAGTGTTTTCCATTTCTACAGTTGTTGTTTTGTAAACAAAAATAATTAGCAATCTTTACATGATCAAAATAATTCCAGCTTGATTATCCTACATGCCGTTAAACCCCTTCATTCCCTTCTTCCCCAGCATGTCACAGGCTGTAAGATAAATTTTCAAAATAATCTTTATGTCTAGAATTTTAACTGTAGAACATCTGTTTCATTTTGAGGGAACTGTGATGAGCATCTGTTTCCAGGGAAGGTATGAACTTAAACCAGATTGCATTCATTTGTGGTGTCATGGATTATCTAGTCTTATATGGTTTTACAAATAAATCCAAAAGTTGAACCTTCACTATCAATCATATTGGCTTGTTTCAGAATTGATGTGAACATTTGTTTTGTTGTGGCTTTCTTCTGTCCGTTAGTATTAAAATATATTTGTTGTTGTTGTTAGTTGTGAAGTTGTGTCCAACCCATCACGACCCCATGGACAACATTCCTCCAGGCCTTTCTGTCCTCTACCATCCTCTGGAGTCCATTTAAGCTCACGCCGACTGCTTCGGTCCATCCAGCCACCTCATTCTCTGTCGTCCCTTTCTTCTTTTGCCCTCAATCGTTCCCAGCATTAGGCTCTTCTCCAGTGAGTCCTTCCTTGAGTTTCATCTTCAGGATCTGGCCTTCTAAAGAACAGTCAGGGTTGATCTCCTCTAGGACTGACCAGTTTGATCGTCTTGCAGTCCAAGGGACTCACAGGAGTCTTCTCCAGCACCATCGTTCAAAGACCTCCATTATTTATTTATTTTATTTATTTTATCAGACTTATTAGTCGCCCCCTCTCCCCACAGGGACTCGGGGCGACGTACACAAGCAACGGTCTACGGACTACAAAGGAGGAGGTAAAAATAAATAAATACAATAATCAGGGAAGTTAAAACCCCAATAAGAATAAAAGTTTAAAAGCTAACATTGACAATTAAAATTAACCAAGGAGTGGAACAGTTGTCGAGATTATGCCAGGCTGGCTAGCCGAAACAGGTGGGTCTTCAGTTTACCGCGGAAGGAGCGGAGATCGGTTGTTGTCCTGATGTCTGGGGGGAGGTCGTTCCAAAGGGTGGGACCCGCCACAGAGAAGGACCTACTCCTGGGCACCGCCCTCTGACAGTCTCTAGAGGACGGCACCCGGAGAAGGCCCTCTCTGTGTGAGCGAATGGGCCGCAGGGATGTATGGGGCAGGACACGATCCCGCAGATAACTAGGCCCTATGCCATGGAGCGCTTTAAAGATGGTGACTAACACCTTGAAGCGCACCCGGTAGGCCACAGGAAGCCAGTGCAGCTCGCGCAGGAGAGGTGTTATATGGGAGAACCTCGATCTCCCCATGATTACCCACGCGGCTGCATTCTGGACCAACTGCAGTCTCCGGGTGCACCTCAAGGGGAGCCCCATGTAGAGAGCATTACAGTAGTCCAGACGAGACGTCACCAGCGCGTGAGTGACTGTGCACAGGGCCCCCCGGTCCAAAAGGGGACGCAATTGGCGCACCAGGCGAACCTGGTGGAACATCCCCCTCGCCACGGCTGCCACATGATCTTCTATAGTCAGCCAGGCATCAAGGAGGATGCCCAAATTGCGTGCCCGTTCCACCGGGGCTAATTGTTCATCCCCGATGGCCAGCGATGGAATGTGCTGGTTGTATCGGGGAGCCGGGAGCCACAGCCACTCTGTCTTGGAGGGGTTGAGCCTGAGCCTGTTGTCACCCATCCAGACCCGCACGGCTTCCAGACAACGGGACATCCCTTCGACGGCCTCGTTGGGGTGGTTTGGGGTGGAAATGTACAGCTGGGTATCATCAGCATACAGGTGGTATCCCACCCCAAAACCACGGATGATCTCGCCCAGCGGTTTCATATATGTGTTGAACAGGAGAGGTGAGAGGATCGACCCCTGAGGGACCCCACAAGTAAGGGGCCTCGGGGTCGACCTCTGCTCCCCTGCCAACACACATTGCGTCCGGCCAGAGAGGTAGGAGCGGAACCACCGCAATACGGTGCCTCCGATCCCCAACCCCTCCAGACGGTGCAATAGGATACCATGGTCGATGGTATCGAAAGCCGCCGAGAGATCTAATAGGACAAGGATGGAGGAACAACCCCCATCCTTTGCCCTCCAGAGATCATCCACCAACGCGACCAAGGCTGTCTCAGTACTGTGACCAGGCCGGAAGGCGGACTGGCGCGGGTCTAGATAATCATCTTCCTCCAGGTGACGCGGGAACTGTTGAGCCACCACACTCTCAACAACCTTCGCTAGAAAAGGAAGGTTGGAGACAGGACGATAATTTGCTAGCTCCTCTGGGTCCAGGGAAGGCTTCTTGAGCAGGGGTCTCACCACCGCCTCTTTCAAGGCGGTTGGTAAAAGGCCCTCACCCAACGAAGCATTCACCAGCCCCAGTAGCCAGCCTCGTGTACCCTCCCAGGAAGCCAGTACCAACCAGGAGGGACACGGGTCCAATAAACATGTGGTGGCTCGCAGTCGCCCGCGCAACCTGTCCAAATCTTCGGTGACAACAGGGTCAAACTCCTCCGAGTGTGGAATCTCAAGACTAGCCTCGGACGCCCCCTCTGGAACACTGGGGTGGGTCCACTCCCTCCGGATCCGATCAATTTTATCCTGCAGGTATGCCCCAAACTCCTCGGCCCTGCCCTGCAACGGGGGATCCCGCTGTCCCTGCGACAGCATGGAGCGGGTCACCCGAAACAGGGCGGCAGGGCGGTTCTCTGCGGACGCTATAAGGGTGGCACAATACTGACGCTTGGCCACCCTTATTGCCACAAGGTAGGTCCTTAAGTAGGCTCTTACCTGTGTTCGATCGGATTCGGAGCGGGAGGATCTCCACTTGCTCTCTAGGCGTCTCCTTTGGCGTTTCATCGCCCTTAGCTCCCCATTAAACCAGGGGGCCCGGGTCGATCGTTGCCATCGGAGAGGCCGCAAAGGCGCAACCCGGTCCAAGGCTCCGGCGGCTGCACTATTCCACGCGGCCACCAGGTCCTCTGCCCGGGAGCGGGACAGGTCTGCAGGAGGTGGCCCAAGCTCCGCCTGGAACCTATCTGGTTCCATCAGACGCCTGGGGCGGAACCATCTGGGACAATCTGGTTCCGCCTCCCCGCGGCGGGGAGTAGCGCCAGGGAAGTCCAGTTGGAGAAGTGAGTGATCTGACCATGACAGGGGCGTGATGACTAAATTCCCTCTTCCCAGATCACTCGTCCACTGGTCGGAGACAAACACAAGATCCAGTATGTGGCCTCTTTCGTGTGTGTGGTCCCGAACTACTTGAGTCAGATCCATGGCTGTCATGGAAGCCATGAATTCCCGGGCTACCTCGGATGCCTCTCCTGTCGACGGCAGGTTGAAGTCCCCCATCACTAGTAGCTTGGGGGTCTCAACCGCCATCTCCGCGATCAGCTCAAGGAGTCCGGGCAGGGCCGTTGATGTATGGCGGGGAGCCAGGTATACTATCAACAGACCCAACTGTCTCCCTGGGCCCCATTTCACGCCCAGAGACTCACAACCGGATGTCTGCGACACAGTGAATTCTCTCGGAGTCAAATCTTCCCGGATGATTATCGCTACCCCACCGCCCCTACCCTGGGCCCGTGGCTGATGGAACACCCGGTAACCTGGAGGGCACATTTCACCGAGGGGCAACCCCCCCTCCGGGCCCAACCAGGTTTCCGTTATGCCTGCGAGGTCCGGCTCCCCCTCTGAGATCAAGTCCCTGATGAGGGGGGCCTTATTAACCACGGACCTCGCATTACATAACATCAGCCTAAGGCCCAGGCTCTGCCGATCCTGTCCACCTAGACTGCGGGGGTTGGTACAAGCGACCGGGCGTGTCCAACAGCCCCGGTCTCCCAACCGACTATGTGTTCTTCTGGTGTCCTCGCGCCCGCCCCTCCCTACGACCATTCTTTGGTGCTTAGCCTTTCTTAAGGTCCAACTTTCACAGCCATGCATTGCAACTGGGAAAACCATAGCTTTGACTATACGCACTTTTGTTGGCAGGGTCTCTGCTTGTTAGTATGCTGTTTAGATTTGATGCCATAGCTTTCCTCTCCAGGAGCAAGTGTCTTTTAATTTCATGGCTGCAGTCCCCATCTGCGGTGATCTTGGAGCCCAGGAAAATAAAATCTGTCACTACCTCCATTTCTTCCCCATCTATTTGCCAGGAATTGAGAGGGCTGGATGCCATGATCTTAGTTTTCTCAATGTTGAGTTTCAAGCCAACTTTTGCACTCTTCTTCTTTACCCTTCAAGAGGCTCTTTGATTTCTCTTTACTTTCTGCCATTAGAGAGGTATCATGTGCATATCTGAGGTTGTTGATATTTCTCCCGCCAATCTTAATTCCAATTTAGCAGAGTTGGAAGGGACCTTGGAGGTCTTCTAGTCTCAAAGAGAGAAGCCACCTGGAATTAAGAAGAAACTTCCTAACAGTGAGGACAATTAACCAGTGGAACAGCTTGCCTCCAGAAATCATGGGTGCTCCATCATTGGTTGTTTTAAAGAAGAGTCTAGACAGTCACTTACCTGAAATGGTATAGGTCCGTGATGGTGAACCTTTTCAGCACTTTAAAAAATCCAGAAACTACCATTATTGTCCAGTTAAGCATTTTCTCAACAAATGAAAAAGCAAGAGCAAAAAGATGAAGTACAAAAAGTTCCACGTGAATAGAGAAAGATTCTGAAAAGACTGAAGGCTGAAACTGCCATCTTGAACTTGAAATTATCCTTGGTAGTTGATGAAGATTCTCTGCCATCCATTGTCTGGATTTGTTGAGTCATGGCAACTGGATTTCTTTTCTTTCTTTCTTTTTTTTTTGAATTTTTTTTTTATTGGTTTTTACAAATATTTTGGGGAAAAGGGTACATAAGTGTGGAGAAAATTTTTGACACTACATCATATGGAAGGTGGTGCTCCCCCGGGATCTTGCATCTCTCTCTTATTTTGTATATATCAAAATATCATTATTACATACATATTAGCAGTTAAAGTTTACCTCGAATTCTTTAACATCTTCAATCATTTACTTTATATCACTTCTAACCATTTCATTATATCAACAATTGCAATGTAATTTTAATTCACTTCTGTGACCTGAACCTCATTGCTGCCTCCTCTCCCCTGTCTGCTGGCAGAGCCATGGCCCCTCCCCCTTTCATATCTTGCGTACTGCCTCTTGTTCCGTCTAGAAGAGTCTTCTGTTTTTCCATGAAAGCTTCCGCCTCCACCACTGTATTAATTCTCACTCTACCACCCTCCCAGAAAATCAACAACCCTTCTGGTATTAGCCATCTAAATCAAACATTTTTTTTCATACAATTTTTTAGCTAAAGAGGAAAATTTCTTCCTCTTATCTCTTACTTTCTTTGGTATCTGTTTTAAAATGGTTATTTCTTTATCCTTATATCTTAAAGATTCCCCCCTTTGAACCCTTAGAATCTCATCTCTTGTAGTCTTTCTAAAAAAAATTAACATGAACTTGGAACATTGTGTGTTCTAGCATATGCTGAATTAATTCTATATATCAGGTCAATATCCCACCCTAGCTGTTGTTTATCTCTTTTAATATAGTCTGCTAACATTGTTATCATAGTCTCCCTCAAATCTTCACCCTCCATTTCAGGTATATTTTGAAATCTAAGAAAGAAAGACATCCTTTCAAATTCCATTTTTTCCATATAGATCTCAATTCCAACATTTTCTTTTTGTAGTGCCTTCACCTCTTCTCTCATCCCCACAGCACTCTCCTCCAGAACGTCTATCTTTTGTCTATTTTGTGAGGTTTGTTGTTGGTTTTCTCTGAGTTGTTCATTTAAGTCCGTCAACTGCTTTTTAATTTCGTCCTGTCCTTTTATAATCTTCTGGAACATTTGTTGAAACATTTCTTGAGACAGCTGTTCCCCCTCAGAAGCTTTAGGTTGTAAAAAAGAAGATAATTGTGTTTGTTGGGGAACAGGGCTTGAGACAGAAGATGTTGGGGCCAAAGCCGGTTTGGGGGGGGGGGGCTTCTTAGCAGACATTACGAAACTCAGTGAAAATTATAAGTCTAGACAAAAAGAATGGCGTCTGAAGAAATTTATTTATTTATTTATTTATTTTATTTAAACTTATTAGTCGCCCCCTCTCCCCACAGGGACTCGGGGCGACGTACACAAGCAACAGTCAGCACAGTGTCATACAGAGGAGGTAAAAAATAAATAAATAATTACAATACTGAAAAAGGTTAAAACCCCAATAACATTAATAGTTTAAAAACTAAAATTGACAATTAAAAATGACCTAGGGGTGGAAAAGTTGTCGAATTATGCCAGGCCGGCTAGCCGAAACAGGTGGGTCTTCAGTTTACTGCGGAAGGAGCGGAGATCGGTTGTTGTTCTAATATCTGGGGGGAGGTCGTTCCAAAGGGTACGGCCCGCCACAGAGAAGGACCTACTCCTGGGCACCGCCCTCTGACAATCTCTAGAGGACGGCACCCGGAGGAGACCCTCTCTGTGTGAGCGAATGGGTCGCAGGGATGTATGGGGCAGGACACGATCCCGCAGGTAACTAGGCCCTATGCCATGGAGCGCTTTGAAGATGGTAACTAACACCTTGAAGCACACCCGGTAGGCCACAGGAAGCCAGTGCAGCTCACGCAGGAGCGGTGTTATATGGGAGAATCTCAATCTCCCCATAATTACCCGCGCAGCTGCATTCTGGACCAACTGCAGTCTCCGGGTGCACCTCAAGGGGAGCCCCATGTAGAGAGCATTACAGTAGTCCAGGCGAGACGTCACCAGCGCGTGAGTGACTGTGTGCAGGGCCTCCCGGTCCAAAAGGGGTCGCAATTGGCGCACGAGGCGAACCTGGTGGAATGTCCCCCTCACCACGGCTGCCACATGATCTTCCATAGCCAGCCGGGCATCAAGGAGGACGCCCAAATTGCGAGCCCGTTCCACCGGGGCTAATTGTTCATCCCCGATGGCCAGCGATGGAATGTGCTGGTTGTACCGGGGTGCCGGAAGCCACAGCCACTCTGTCTTGGAGGGGTTGAGCCTGAGCCTGTTGTCACCCATCCAGATCCGCACGGCTTCCACACAACGGGACATCACTTCAACAACTCGTTGGGGTGGTTTGGGGTAGAAATATACAGCTGAGTGTCATCAGCGTACAGATGATATCTCACCCCAAAACCACGGATGATCTCGCCCAGCGGTTTCATATATGTGTTGAACAGGAGAGGCGAGAGGATCGACCCCTGTGGGACCCCACAAGTGAGGGGCCTCGGGGTCGACCTCTGCTCCCCTGTCAACACACATTGCATCCGGCCAGAGAGGTAGGAACGGAACCACCGCAATACGGTGCCCCCGATCCCCAACCCCTCCAGACGGCGCAATAGGATACCATGGTCGATGGTATCGAAAGCCGCCGAGAGGTCTAATAGGACAAGGATGGAGGAACAACCCCCATCCTTTGCCCTCCAGAGATCATCCACCAACGCGACCAAGGCCGTCTCCGTGCTGTGACCGGGCCGGAAGCCGGACTGGCGCGGGTCTAGATAATCATCTTCCTCCAGGTGACGCGGGAACTGCTGAGCCACCACACTCTCAACAACCTTCGCTAAAAAAGGAAGGTTGGAGACAGGACGATAATTTGCTAGCTCCATTGGGTCCAGAGAAGGCTTCTTGAGCAGGGGTCTCACCACCGCCTCTTTCAAGGCGGTTGGTAAAAGGCCCTCACCCAACGAAGCGTTCACCAGTCCTAGTAGCCAGCCTCGTGAACCCTCCCAGGAAGCCAGTACCAACCAGGAGGGGCACGGGTCCAATAAACATGTGGTGGCTCGCAGTCGCCCGCGCAACCTGTCCAAATCTTTGGTGACAACAGGGTCAAACTCCTCCCAGCGTGGAATCTCAAGACTAGCCTCGGACGCCCCCTCTGGAGCACTGGAGTGGGTCCACCCCCTCCGGATCTGATCAATTTTATCCTGCAGGTATTCCCCAAACTCCTCTGCCCTGCCCTGCAATGGGGGGTCCCGTTGTCCCTGCGACAGCAGGGAGCGGGTCACCCGAAACAGGGCGGCAGGGCGGTTCTCTGCGGACGCTATAAGGGTGGCACAATATTGACGTTTGGCCACCCTTATTGCCACAAGGTAGGTCCTTAAATAGGCTCTTACCTTTGTTCGATCGGATTCGGAGCGGGAGGATCTCCACTTGTTCTCTAGGCGTCTCCTGTGGCGTTTCATCGCCCTTAGCTCCCCGTTAAACCAGGGGGCCCGAGTCGATCGTTGCCATCGGAGAGGCCGCAAAGGCGCAACCCGGTCCAAGGCTCCGGCGGCCGCACTGTTCCACGCGGCCACCAGGTCCTCTGCCAGGGAGTGGGACAGGTCTGCAGGAGGTGGCCCAAGCTCCGCCTGGAACCTATCTGGTTCCATCAGACGCCTGGGGCGGAACCATCTGGGACCAACTGGTTCCGCCTCCCCGCGGCGGGGGGTAGCGCCAGGGAAGTCCAGTTGGAGAAGTGAGTGATCTGACCATGACAGGGGCGTGATGACTAAATTCCCTCTTCCCAGATCACTCGTCCACTGGTCGGAGACAAACACAAGATCCAGTATGTGGCCTCTCTCGTGTGTGGGGTCCCAAACTACTTGAGTCAGATCCATGGCTGTCATGGAAGCCATGAATTCCCGGGCTGCCTCGGATCCCTCTCCCGTCGACGGCAGATTGAAATCCCCCATCACTAATAACTTGGGGGGTCTCAACCGCCATCTCCGCGATCAGCTCGAGGAGTCCGGGCAGGGCCGTTGATGTATGGCGGGGAGCCAGGTATACTATCAACAGACCCAACTGACTCCCTGGCCCCCATTTCACGCCCAGAGACTCACAACCAGATGTCTGCGACATAGTGAATTCTCTTGGAGCCAAATCTTCCCGGATGATTATCGCTACCCCACCGCCCCTACCCTGGGCCCGTGGCTGATGGAATACCCGGTAACCTGGAGGGCACATTTCCCCGAGGGGCAACCCCCCCTCCGGGCCCAACCAGGTTTCCGTTATTCCTGCGAGGTCCGGCTCCCCCTCTGAGATCAAGTCCCTGATGAGGGGGGCCTTGTTAACCACGGACCTCGCGTTACATAACATCAGCCTAAGGCCCAGGCTCTGCCGATCCTGTCCACCTAGACTGCGGGGGTTGGTACAAGCGACCGGGCGTGTCCAACAGCCCCGGTCTCCCAACCGACCATGCGTTCTTCTGGTGTCCTCGCGCCCGCCCCTCCCTACGACCGTCGCTATCGGAATCCCCCCTATAGGAATACTGTATCCTCTCGCCTCCCCCACTCCGCTCCCCTCCGTCCTGATCCCACCTGTTGACCTGGCTGCATCCATACCCCCAGGTTGAATAACCCTCCCCCCCTCCCTGGAACCCCTTAAAATTTTTAAAAAACATTTTGCTAAAAAACCCCTAATCCCCCACTTCCTCCACCTCTCTGGGTTAATAAACCCTTCATCGAGGTGGGCCCTCACCAGGGCAGGGGGGCATATCTGCGAGAGGGGGGACCCTCGCAGTCGTAGAATGTCAGCCCTAGAATAGATTATGATGTTACTCAGTCCGTGAGTGTGGCTATGGCAGGGTTTTCTTTGCAATAGGTCCAAGATGTAGATAAATGTAAAAAGGCCAAGATGTAAATAGATGTAAAAGGTAACTAAAAGGAGAGAGGAAGCCTACATCGCCAAATGCACCGTCAGGCGAGATCCACAGGCAGGCAAAGTCCAATGTGGGATATTAGTCTTTCAATACAGCTCCACGCCAGTTGAAATCAATTTTTTCCAGTCCAAGGAAGATTATACGAAGAGATCCCTCTAGGATTCACTGAGGTATAATAATTCCAACCCAGAAAGTTTTTTTAAAAGAGACAGTTCATTTGTAAAGGTAGTAGAAAAGGGGGAAGAAATGCCATTTTGGCTCCGCCCTCCCAGAGGATTAGAGAACAACAGTTCAAAAAGTTTCCATACATAATTTATAAAGTCAGCTCACATTCTTTCTTTTGCAATTGTTCTTGAAAGTCATTGTCCCATTGCTTGAAAGAAGTGAATATCAAAAGAGTTTTTTTCTAGTTCTCTCTCTCCTCCGAGAGTGAGATCGTGTAAAGCCGCTTTTCCAAGAGGGGGGGGAAGAAACCCCCCTCTCCAATCTTAACACTTTTCCAAGATCGAAGAGTCTTAGGAGTGCTGCTAATCCTTATTTACTTAGTTGTTCAGAAAAAAGAAAGAGACCCCGGGGGAACTCCCCTCTCACCGCATTTCAGCTGTTGCCTTCACGTGTAACGTTTCTTCCGATCTCCTCAGGACGAAGGCGTGTGCGCGCACACCCTATGCCTCCCGGCACCTAGGGCAATGCTGGCAGCCCCCCTGCAGCTGCCGCCGCTCCAGGGGGCTCCAGCAAGCAGCCCCTTCGGCAGGATGCCCCTACAAGGCACCCTGTGCTCCCCCCTAAATCAGGGGGAGCCCACCAAGATGGCGAACAGCGGACGACATGTCCGTTGTCCCAAGAAACCGGAAGTAGAATCTGGATGGATTTATTTTCTTGTTTGTTTGAGATGTTTTGCTGCCCATCCTAGCAGTGAACAGTTCTCCAGGCTGAACAAGTTGCAGAACAAGAATCTGATTAGAAACATAGAAATATAGAAAACGAATGACCGAATAAAACTTCAAGTCTGTCCTTTGATTCTTTGGTGTGTTTTTTGTTTTCTTTTTAATGTATAGTATGTATTCATTGCTTTGTAATTATTATTATTTTTTAATTTTTGGCAAATGATGGATAAGTATTTACCCCCAAGCATGTTTAAACTTAGTTAATGATGAATGATCCACTACTCAGTTGGAAGTTGGTTCTAAGCTGCCACTGCTCTGAAGTCATACTTAGTAGTAGGCAGATAGCTGTTGGAATGTACCAACTATTTAAAATCTTAGGGGTCATTAAGTATGGCCTCCTTGGTGAAACCAAGAATATTGAAAGGAAAATACTTCCCTCAGTAGAGGTGGAAGCCTCAGACACAACTTGTCCCTCATTTTTTATGCTACTCTTTCTTCAATCCCTGGGAAGTTCAAATCTACTTCACCCGTCCACCAGAAAGGCCACCTTTAAGGATCCCTAAGAGTTTTAGGAGTGGTAAATTCCAACAACTTTCTGCCTACTCAGGTTCCCCCCTAACCAACTGGTCAAGGCTGAAGAAGCTGCTTGGATGGGCAGCGAAACATCTCAAGTTCAGTTGGCATGACTCAACTTCCGGACAATTCTACCTGGATGACTGAGAATCTTCATCAACATATTGTCCCATACTTTGGGGAAGAAATAATGAGGTTGGTCCAGGAATGCCCCTAAGAGTTTTAGGAGTTGGTACATTACAATGACTCTCTGCCCACTCAGATTCCACCTAACCAACTGATTCAGACTGAAGAAGCTTCTTGGATGGGGAGCACAATATCTCAAACCAACAAGAAAATAATCCCACTCCTGTGATTAGGAGGATGTTTGCCTTGTCAGTGTTGGTACCCCACCCCAGGTTTTAGAGAAGAAGCCATCACTAAACAACCCAACCAAAGAATCTCTAAGACCATCCCCACCAACACTGACAGGCAAGCCACCAGAATATAAACTGACAGCAAAGCACACTACTTACTAGCACTGATGATGTTACCCAGTTGGGTAATGAAACGTCTGCAAGAAAACAACCAAGCTCAGAGAGCACCAAGGACCCCTCATTTCAACCCTGAGCTACAAATGTTCTCCTTTATTGGTACTGTCTTCTATTCTAAGATAGAAGACATCGTGACATCAGATAAGCTAAGAAATGGATTAAATAATTAAGATAAAACAAACTACCTTTGATTAAGTGAAATCCCCTTCTTTTGAATGGGACTTTACTTACTGAATTAGTGCCATTGCCTGTGACACAAAATTTAATTTTTGCTTCGAGCATATGGGCATAATGGTTGCACCATTAAAAAGAAATAATATTAACAAAGGTCAGGTTCCATTTTTTATTGCAGATTCCATGACAGATGTTTGCAATTATCTTATCCTTTTAGAACGGGGTGGGGGTGGGGAATGGTCTGCTAATGACTTTTTTATTTTTAATGCTACATAAACCAAACCCTCAGATTCTGTAATGGGCATCCTTTCAAAAGCATCACTTTTCCTGGAAAGCAGTCCAAAAATAAATCTAGTAATTCCCTTGTATTTAACACTGCATTTCTGAACTACGTTTGAGCAACGTGATGAAAAACTGGTTTCTGACCATTGGGCTTAACTTACTAAAATGATGAGCATGAAGTTGAACTTAAACAGAAGTAAAATATCCATTTTTTGTATGTTAAATGCTGAGAAAAATGATATTGGAGAGTCGAGTCACACTCACAAGGAGAGCAGGGGTAAAATCCTACCGGTTCGGACCGGTTCGCCCGAATTGGTAGTAAATCGGCAACAAAGATGCAAGCTGTTTGCCCGAACTGGTAGTAAAAAAAATGCTACCGGTTCGGGCGAACAGGTTTTTCCAATGATCAGCTGTGCCACACAGGATTTCCTGTTTTCTAGCCAATCTAAATCATGTGGTAGAGCAGATTTCCCCCCTCACTGTTCGCTTACTTCACTGTTTACTTGCTTCACTGTTTGCTTACTCGTTTGCCAGGCGCGCTTCGTAGGAGGCTCCACCCATCTGCCCAGATGTCATTTTGATGCTCTGTGCTTGCGTGGAAGGTCCCGCACATGTGCGGAGGTGTGTGATCACATTGCTACCGAACCGGTAGCAAAGATAAGTGGATTTCACTCCTGAAGGAGAGGTGTATTCCTATTTTTAACAATTGCTTCAAAATATTTTAGTCTGTAGAAAAAAGGATGGACATAACAAAAAATAGCTTGATTTGTCATTTTATAATCCATCTTTCTATTTGGAGAAGCTGGATGAAATAATATAATGGATCCCAATGCTGATTTCTTTTAGTCTCTTCCTATGTTATAAGCCTTATGTGCCTAATTTTCAAGCCTTACCTGCAATCAAATATAATTTATGTAGAGATAATGTTTAGTTATTCTCCATGGAACATAAGCAACGGATTATGCAGAGAACATAAAGAGATACAAAGGACAAAAACGAAATGCTGCATTTATATGGCTCCCTTGCAGAATACATCATTATGCATGGACATTTTCAGAACAAAATATAATAAATTGGATTAGTTACTTATCAAGCAGAGCGGCAATCCTCTTATTGAATAGAAGCCATAATTCATATATTTTATTTTCTAAGCATAGGTTTCTAAATAACCACTTTTTCAAATAATATATTATAGACTTCAGATATTAACTAGATACAGTGGTTTTTGTACCATATAAACTGAAAAATAGTTGACGCTATCATAATTTATATAGCATAAAGCCTTTAAAGATAAGGGGAATATATATATATATATATATATATATATATATATATATATATATATATATATATATATATATATATATATATATATATATATATATATATATATATATATAGTGTGTGTGTGTGTGTGTGTACTGTGTGTGTGTATATATATATATATATATATATAGTAATTCTGAAATGCCAATGAACATGAGGTTGCTCACATTGTACAATTAAAGTTGAGTGTGACACTGACAGACTATTATTGAATTAATTTGTAATATAATAAGGATGTCTATATTTAGCTGGATATTTAATACTGAGATTTCCACAGTGATATTATTCAACATTGCTTATGAATTTTAAAAAGAGGGGGGGAAACAGAGAAAAATGGCACAATTTTTTTTAAACTGCTGGGAAAAATAGATATTTTTTCACTGTTTGCATTCTGACTGATTTGTAATGTTTATAAATATTTAGACATCCTTAGGAATCGTACTGCAAATGTTTGTATTTTCCTTGCTGTGTGATGTACTGCATATGGAAGCCAGCCTTGCTTAAATTTAGTTAAACTTCTGTTGTGGATTGTTAATTGTGCTATTGTGTCATATTCTCCATGACGAAGTTCCGAATCCAATACCATTGATGTTGTACCTTTCTTTCATTTTGGGGCATTTATTCTCACAGCTGAGAGCTTATATCTAAGTAAGATGGAATATTTTTCTTGATTATTACCTTGGTTTCCACCACTCATTCACACTTCATTTTCTCTTATCAGAAAATTTAGATTATCAATACCAAAGTGCTTGGGCTACCCTCACAATCACCCAATGAATAACTAATTAGTTTACATAATTAGTTATTCTCTGCCCAGTTGCTGAGTGGGTGTGGCCATGAGGTGCGTGGTCTACTTGGCCATTTTTCTTTTTCTTTTTTTGCTAATCTTTCCCCTCTATACCTGTGAGTGTGGCTAGCTACCAACTTCAGGGAATGCATTTGATGAATTGAAATCTAATCTGATCTAAACTCTGTTAAATGTGCTTACTTGTTTTCTTTCTTTCTTTCTTTCTTTCTTTCTTTCTTTCTTTCTTTCTTTCTTTCTTTCTTTCTTTCTTTCTCTCTCCCTCCCTCCCTCCCTCCCTGTTATGAAGAAGTAGCTCAGGAGGAGTGCATGTCAGGTTAGGACATTGATACACATGCCTCATAGATCAAGGATCTTAGGCTAGAGGGATAATCTTAGTTTGCATCTTGAGGAATCGCTTCTGTCAATGAAGTACTGAAAGTATCTAGCACATCATAAACCCTTACATCAAGAAAATACTAGCACAGTGATGGTGAACCTTTTTGGCACTGAGTCCCGAAAAGGGAGCGTGCGCATAGGCGAGTGGCACCGAGTGCCAAAAATGGAGCACTTCTCGTGTGTGCACATTCTTAGCATATGCACACATATTCATCTGGGCTGCAACCAGGGAGAGGAGCTGCCCAGGGGGCTTGCGCACACCAGAAAATGAACTTCCGGTTTCCGGCGTGTACATGCGCACCAGCTGGGAGTCTTCCAATTACTGCTGTGCATGAGCAAATGCCGGTCAGCTAGCTGGCACGCATGCTCATGCCAGAAAACAGAAGACCAACTCTTCCGCACGCCAGCTGATCGTCGTGTGTGTATGCACACCAGAAACCTGGAAGAGGAACGGGCAATGCCCTGCATGCCAGGTAACATGGCTCCGCATGCCAGTTTGGCTACGCATGCCATAGGTTCGCCATCACAATACTAGAAGGTTGGAGATGGAGATGGTGTAACTATGGAAGACAAGGTAAAAACTGGGAAATAGCTGACTCCTTTCCAGTGTTTCAACCAGACCATAATCACCCCAGTAAGTCACTTAAAGTTATGGGAACACTAACAAGGCAGCTTCATCTGTCCATATTTTTTAAATAATACCTTGGTTAGGCATCGACATTAAAATTCGAAGTAACATAAAAGGGAAAGGCAAAGGTAAAGACAAAACAAGTTCAAAGAGTAAAAATATATACATCAAACAATCTGTCCATATTGATAAGAGTATTTATCTGAGTTCAGATAAATAAAGAGTTCCATTTTCCAGTGATATGATAGATGTGGTTTGGGTTCATTCAGGGATCTAACATATTTTGGTAACTAATCTTTTTTCTTGTGGAATTCTTGTTGTTTTTATATTTTGGTCATGCGTTCTACTATTTAAGAAAAAAATCTTTAAAAATAACAAAGAAATTCATATGGTCTTTAAGGATATAATTCATCTAGATTACCTTTAAATTGATTTAAATCCAATGGGATGGGAGGAACGAATTCATTTATCCAATTGCTCCCACAGAGATAAAATAATATTCCTAAAAATAATGTGGGATTTTTAAAAAACCCCTATGATATACACTGAAACGGGCAGGGGTGGGATTCAGCTGGTTCAGACCAGTTTGGGTGAACTGGATGCTAATTAAAAATCTGGTTTGTCAAAGTGGTAGATGGAAGGACCAGCTGGCCCTGCCCACCCCTCCCCTCTCCCCCCAGGTAAGTGCAGAGCCCTAGCGGAAGCTCTGGATGGACAAAAACTGGGCCTCCCGGAAGTCTATAAACAAGCCCGTTTGTGGCCTCGGGAGCCCGGGGGAGGCCGTTTTCATCCTTCTGGACACTTGAGGAAATCCTGGGGAGGGCAAAAAACAGGCCTCGAGAAAGTTCTGGAAGTGTAGAAGTGGAACTGTTTCTGGCCTCCAGAGGGGCTCCAGAGAGCCGCCAGAGCCCGGGGGTGGACGTTTTCACCCTCCCAGAGGCTCGAGGAAAACCTCTGGAGGCTGAAGAGCCCCCCCCCCAGTGGTGCCAGAGGCCAAGTAGACCACGCACCCCATGGCCACACCCACTCAGCAACCGGGCAGAGAACCGGTTTCTAAACATTTTCAATCCCACCCTTGGAAATGGGCCAAACCAAATGAATTCTTGACCAAAATCCAACCCAGAAGTTCAAACCAGGTTTCACATCCTAAATTTTTCTTCTTTGGTTCTGCAGTGAACAGGTGAAACTCGAAAAATTAGAATGTCGTGCAAAAGTTCATTTATTTCAGTAATGCAACTTAAAAGGTGAAAGTAATATATGAGATAAGTCTCATTACATGCAAAGCAAGATAGTTCAAGCTGTGATTTGTCATAATTGTGATGATTATGGCGTACAGCTACATGTTCTATGTACAATCCTTGTTTTATTGATTGCATGTAATATTCTAATTTTCTGAGATGGTGAATTTGGGGTTTTCATGAGCTGTACGCCATAATCATCACAATTATGACAGATCACGGCTTGAACTATCTTGCTTTGCATGTAATGAGTCTTATCTCATATATTAGTTTCACCTTTTAAGTTGCATTACTGAAATAAATGAACTTTTGCACGGTATTCTAATTTTTCGAGTTTCACCTGTACTTCCTTTTAAAAAACAAATATTTAGCTTATCTCAAATTTTTGAGACACAATCACAATGACTTTGGAAAACCTAGTGCTGTGGGTTGAATGATTCTGTTGTTTCAAAGCAGTATGGATTTTATTCAGATCAAGGATAAAATTCTGACATTTAAAATAAATCTTAGCCTCTAACTCTTGGAATACATTATTTAACATTGTCAACATTGCCAATATAAATCAGATTTGAAGCCTCCTTCCTCTTTTTCAGTTAACATTTAACTGAATATAAACTAATTTATTGATTGACTGTAAATGGAAAGACTTACTGATGCTTTTGTCAGGTTTCATAATATTAATCTTCCATAATAAAGTGGAAAAAATACAGCAGTAGATGGTAAGGTTAAAGGGGACATATTTTATTTTCCCCAGAAACTGTGTAAAAATGATCAATGTACAGTAACTGCTGTTTAGAACATACCTGGTTCCATCAATAGTAATAGCACTTAGACTTATATACCGCTTCACAGTGTTTTACAGCCCTCTCCAAGCAGTTTACAGAGTCAGCCTCTTGCCCCCAACAATCTGGGTCCTCATTTTATCCACCTTGGAAGGATGGAAGGCTGAGTCAACCTTGAGCCTGCTGAGATTTGAACCGCCAAATTCCAGGCAGCTGACAGTCAGCAGAAGTAGCCTGTAGTACTGCACTATAACCACTGCTCCACCAAGGCTCTCCAAATAAAATACCACAGAAAGAATTGTCAATTTTGTGTTGAAATGGGAATTTTTGCATGAGTTGAATTGAGTTGAGCTGAGTTTGACTTAAACCAGGAGTTAAGAGGCTGGTTTATGAATTCTGCTACTTGAGATGAATCCCGCCAGGTGAGATCTACCATGGTTCAAAGCAAAAGAGATTACTAAAAGTTGGATCAACCAGTAGTGATGGAGCAAAAACATTGATGCTTTATGTGGCTTCTCCAGTAGCCTATTCCTGTGGGGGAATAATATCACACTATTTTACCCAGCGAAGAAAGTTCAGCAAATCAGAACCTGTACACAGAAATTCAACACTAATAATTTCTACCCTGTTTCCTCAAAAATAAAACCTTCCCGGATAATAAGCCCAATCGGGTTTTTGAGTGCATGCACTAAAATAAGTCCTCCCTGAAAATACCGCAACACAGCAGCAGTCATAAGGTGACCACGCTTGTCGCCTCCTGCACCTCAAAAATAATAAGACCTCCCCCAAAATTAGGCCAAGCGCTTATTTCAGAGGTCAAAAGAAAATAAGACCCTGTCTTGTTTTCGGGGAAACACAATATTTGTTTTGTGGCTAAATATTTAAACCTCTTTTTCTGGGATACTGACCAGTGGTGGGTTCTAGCCGGTATGGCCCGGTACGGCCATACCAGTAGTAGTTGGGAGCAGCAGCCACCGTACCACTATGGTGGCTCATTTGGCCCGCCCGCCCGCCCGTCCTCAATGCCTGTTTTTGAAGCAACCGGGCCAATTGCGCATACGCGCACAGCATGTGGTGCTTGTGTGACTTCCAACGAGCAGCTGGGTGTCACAGGGGCAGTGGAGTGCGGATGCGTGCGCAGCGCCCATCAGGCACATGCAAAGCGCACGTCTGCTTGTGCATGCACAGAAGTGCCAAAGGCTTTAAAGGACAGGTAAGGAGCTTGGGTGGGCGGATGGGCCCTCCGGAGCACTGTACCAGAACGGTACCCGGTGCTCCAGGCAGGCTCCGGTACACCCATACTGGGGCATACCTCCTGCAACTCACCACTGGTTCTTACTGTGAGAAAATTTCTCCTTATTTCAAGGTTGCATCTCTCCTTGATCAGTTTCCATCCATTGTTCCTTGTCTGGCCTACGGGTGCTTTGGAAAAAAAGGTTGAATCCCTTCCTCTCTGTGACAGCCCCTCAAATATTGGAAGACTGCTATCATGTCTTGTCAGGGTTTGTGCAGCACATCCGACCAGCACATAAGTAAATGAACTTCTGCAGGATTCAATTACCTAAGAAACGTCTTTATATGCAATATCATATAGCAGAAGTCAGCATACAGAATCAAGAACACAGAAGCAATATTCATAGAAGCAAGTCATTTCAGAGTAGAGAGATACTGAGGCCCATATATTGTACAGAAGCTGCAAAATTACAGAGGCCAAACCAACTGTTATATATAGTTCAGCAAGTCTTAGCCATGCCCAAACTGTTTCTCATGGCCCCATACAAACAAATACTATGTTTCAGTTTCCAAACAGTCCCCATTGGCTCACCTGATACCATGTCTATTCCAGTCTATTACTCATACACTGATACCCTTGGTCCTTCTCTTCACTAGACTAACCATGCCCAGTTCCTGCAATTGTTCATTGTATGTTTCAGCCTCCAGTCCCCTCATCATCTTGGTTGCTCTTCTCTGCACATTTTCTAGAGCCTCAACATCTTTTTTATAGAGTGGTGACCAAAATTGGATGCAGTATTCTAGGTGTGGTCTATAGGGGGAAAGAGACATGATTCCCTATTTTACTCTTTTGCCTTTAAGGCTCACTGGCACCATTTCCATTGAAACATGAAGCTCTCTTCTCCCCTGTTCCTGCAATCATATTAATTCTCTCCTTTCCTTTTTAACAATGTTTTTTTAAAAAGATTTTTTTTTATTTTTGGTTAAACAGACAAACACAACACAATAAAATAAAATAAAATCATCTTTCGTTACATATTGTAGAAGTGTGTCGATTGGTTACAAATAGCTTTCGTGCATCTCTTCCACAGTCATTACTTATAAGTCATATCACATTGTATATTTTAAATCAAAAATCTTTATATATCTTACTATCAACATCCCACAATTCTCATTTGACTATACTTGTTTTAACGTCCTTTTGCATAAAATAATCCAAAATTGAAAAACACAACCACATAATGACATTTCATTAATTATTTCTAATATCATCCAATAACATTACACCTTTATAACATATTCTAAGTAAGAATTAATTATGATTGATAACAAAATTTCTAATCCTCTTTTCCAAGTCGCTGTTTACTATTTGTATCCCAATACCTTTTATTGCGCCAGTACATATATATATATAGTTAAGTATATCCCTTGTCATTTCATTGTTATTATAATTGTTATTTATTAATAGAAATTCATTTGCTAATTATATCAGATTTCCTCTCTTCAAACCAACACATGTGTATACCTTGTTATCATTATCAATTATTTATTTAACATATCACTCTAAAGATTAAAAATTACTAATCACTAACCATATTGTAGAAGTGTGTTGATTGGTTACAAATAACTTTCATGCATCTCTTCCACAGTCATTGCTTATAATTCAAATCACATGTATTTTAAATCAAAAATCTTTATATATCTTACTATCAACATAGCACGCTTCTCATTTGACTGTGGTTGTTTTAACATCCTTTTACATGAAATAGTCCAAAATTAAAAAACACAAGCACATAGTAGCATTTCATTAATTATTTCTAATATCATCTAATAACATTACCCATTTATAACATGTTCTAAGTAAAAATTAATTATGTTTGATAAGGTTTCTGATTCTCCTTTCCAAATCGCTGTTTATAATTTATCCCTTGTCATTTCATTGTTATTGTTATAGATATTATTTATTAACAAAAAATCATTCGCTAATTATATCAAATTTCCTCTCATCAAACCAACACATGTATGTACCTTATTATCCTTATCAATTATTTATTTAACATAGCACTCTAGAAATTACTAAATTACTAATCAGTAATTACTAAAATTAACTATTTTTTTATTAATAATTTTCATATATCAGCCTGTATCCTTCCAGTAATAATACAGCCTTATTTCTTTGGTCATTTGTGGAATTGATCTTCTATTTATTTCGTTAATAAAATTTTTGTGGACTTCTCTCCGCAGCTTATTGCTTGTAACATCACTTAAGTAATCTTGATGCCCTCCATCTGCTATTTTAATCAGGTTATCTTTGGTTGTCAATCTTGTTTCTGAGAAATTCACTCTCCTTAAATCCATCGTTTTTCCTCTTTTTTCTTCTTCCATGCCTTGAAATCTGGGGTATAGTTCCTGTCGATCTAATTCCCTTTTCCATACTCCCCTTTTTCCACTTTCAACCACGTTCACTCCACTGGTAAAGTAATCAGTTGTCTTGTCTTTATAATCATTTTCCCCTTCAATTTTTGGGACTTTGACCCCATCATTTTTTGCTGTTATAAAGTCTATTTTTTCCATCTTCTTCTCAATTCTCTCTGTTATTTCTAATAAATTTTCAATTCCAGCCAAGATGTTTTGCAAAGTTATTGTTTCTTTTGAACGTTGTGCCATTTTGACAGGCTAGTAGATACTGCCACTCTGGCTTTCAAGGCTTGTTATATTAAATTAGCTTAAACACAAGTTCATTTATAATCTTCAAAAAAGAAAGTTATGTTTCTTTTCCTCTCCCACTGCCAGTAAGACTCTCAAAGTGCACCTGTAAAAACAATTTGTGCCCTTGCTTCTTATCACTTTCTATAAGCAAGTTGCCAAGCCTCGAGATATAAAATCAGTGAGATCAAAAGGAAAAGGGAAAGTGCATTGTTTCAAAAACTCAAGCCTCCAGTCTCCAAGTGGCAGTATTGCTTCCCACTCTCTAATGTTATTTCAAACTTAAAAGAAACAGAGTTCTCAAATAGAATTAATAGCAAGTAATAAAAATCCTTGTTGAAATAAGAAGACTTTAATCCATAGGTTAAAAAATAGAAATAAAAAAATAGAAGAAAAAAACCTGATCCGTTCTCTTTAAAAAAAAAAAAGTTGAGAGCACTTCAATGCACAAAGTAAAATTAAACACACTATTCAAAGCAATTCAATATAGGTTAATTTCACCGCTTATTTTCTTCTGCTTTCGGATTTAATTTAACTTAAAAAAAAATTTTGGGGGGGGGGCAGTCTTTTCCAAAATAATAAAGTTTCCTCACCAGATGGACACACTTTCTCTTTCTGCTTCCCTTCCATACTAGAGCCATCCCAACTTCATCAGCCCGGGGCTGAGCTTTTTGTCGCCACCTTGAAGAACTTCTCTTGGATCGATCAGGGACTTTGCGGTGTCCCTGAGATCAGCAAAACATATTCTTCCTGTTCACCGTCTCTACGGGATGGTTTAGGTCTGATTGGACCACCCAGCGGCAAAAGTATCGGCAGCAGTCTCGGAGCATCAAGACTGCACATCCGTATCATCTCGACGTTGGCCTCCTCCTTCCTCCTTTTCAACAATGTTCTGATTTACTCACATCACCAAGGATGCTGAGAAGTTACTGGGTTTTTCACCATCAGAACAGGGGTGAAATTCAGCAGGTTCTGACAGATTCTGGAGAACTGATAGCAGAAATTTTGAGTAGTTTGGAAAACCAGCAAATACAACTCTGGCTGGCCCCAGAGTGGGGTGGGAATGGGAATTTTGCAGTATCCTTCCCCCTGGAGTAGGGTGGGATTGGAGATTTTGCAGTATCCTTTCCCTGGAGTGGGGAGGGAATGGGAAGTTTTCAGTATCATTCCCCTGGAGTGGAGTGGGATGGGGATTTTACAGTATCCTTCCCGCAGGAGTGGGGTGGGAATGGAGATTTTGCAGTATCCTTCCCCCAGGAATGGGGTGGGAATGGAGATTTTGCAATATCCTTCCCCCAGGAGTGGGGAGGGAATGGAAATTTTGCAGTATCCTTCCCCTGGAGTGGGGAGGGGATGGAGATTTTGCAGTATCCTTCCCCATGAGTGGGGTGGGAATGGGGATTTTGCAACATCCTTCCCTTGGAGTGGGATGGAATGGAGATTTTGCAGTATCCTTCCTCTGCCACACCCACAAAGCCATGCCCACAGAACTGGTAGTAGAACAATTTGAATTTCACCACTGCATCAGAAGGTAATGTAAGACAATCAAATCTCTTCCTGCTCCTACTCCATGCAGAGAGAGACTGCATCTGAGGTCCACTGACAAGTGAAGAGTGAGAGATAAAATTCCTTTTGCTGAGCTGTCAGGATCAATTGGGTTTTACAGCATTGGAATTAGAAGCATGGAAATCTTTTCCATTCTAGTTCAGACTATTTGTCGACCAAGCTCAGCACTGTTTACTCTGATTGGGCACAATTCTCCTGGGTCTCTACACAGCGGAGGAAGTCATCTTGTCCTCTCTTGTTACCAGACACTTTTTAATGGAGAAGTTGAGTTGTTTGAGAACTCAGCTATTCTAAAGTTTAATTTTCTTATTGTTGGCACCGTTGTAGTTTCATCGTGATCCAGTAAAATCACTTCACCAGGACTAGCTGTCAGCAACTGCTTTTCTGAGTAGATCAAGGGAAGTAGAAACTCTTTCTCATGCCCTCATAAGGTGTCTTTTTTATGATGCAGGCTCCTTGGTGCTCTCTGAGCTTGGTCGTTTACTTGCAGGCATTTCATTACCAAACTAGGTAACACCATCAGTGCCAGAAGGCAGTGAGGTTTGCTTTCTTTTTATACACGGGAATATTCTTGATGTTCCTTGACTGCTTTGTTGTTTACTGTTAGTGTCAGGTCTGCAAGCCATCTTTTCTTTTGGACTTCAGGCCTGCCACACTTTCTATTATTCTATTATGCACTTTCCATTGTGGGAAAATAGGAGGGGGGATTGTACGGAGTTGGGTGATATGTAGCCATAATAACATTCTTTCCAGAAAGCCAAGGTCATCTTTTGTCTCTGCACCTGGCCAGAACTGGATGAGTGGAAGCTGCCAGCGTGGCAGTGGAAGATTGGACCATGTGATTGGACTTGTGGGTGTGAGGGCAAGATCTTGAATGTTCAACTGGGTGGGAAAACCTGGAAGCTTTCAGATTCGGGTTTTCCCAGATGTGCCAATATGGCTCTTTTAATAAATTGGAACTTTGAGGAATCCTTTGCCTGGGACTCTGATTTAATTTTGGATGCTATTTGGAACCCTGACAGTTAGCTTGTTTCAGAGGAGGTATTCAGCCAGTTCTGACAGGTTCTGGAGGGCCAGTAGCGGAAATTTTGAGTAGTTTGGAGAACCCGCAAAGAGGATCGCCCCACCCCCGCTACCTCTCAGCCTTCCAGCTGATCTTCTTTTTGTTGCCCTGAACAGGAGAACAGAGCTGGAAAGCAGGTTAATGGGGTGGAGAGGGAATGGGGATTTTGCAGTAACCTTCATGCCAAACTAATCTTATTTCATTCTTTAACATAGTGACTGAAGGCATTGTAAAGTGGTATTAACACTTGTGTGAGGTAGGTAGGTAGGTAGGTAGGTAGGTAGAATTAATAAAGAACCCACCACTTGTATCACTGAGACCTCAGCCTACTGGTTGATGTCTCTTCTGATAATATTAAATTCTTCACTCCTTAGCATCACCAGCAGTGGGATTCTTCTATGGCCTATTTCAGTGATGGCGAACTTTTTCACTTCGGGTGCCAAAAGCACAAGTGCGCACGCTATCGGGCATGCTCGTGTGCCCACCCCCATAACAATGGCCCCCATGCCATGCCCCCTGTGCATGCATGTGGCCCCCCACACACACACTGCCCCGCGCATGCGTGCACGGCTTTCTAGGAGCTTGTGGAGGCCAGAAAAGGACTGTTTTTCGACTTCTGGTAGCCCAGTAGGTCCGTTGTTCGCCTTCGCCAGGCTCCAAAGGCTTTCTAGAAGCCTGGGGAGGTCGAAAACAGCCTCCCCCATCCTCTCGGAGGCCCTCTGGAGGCTGGAAATGGCCTGTTTTCCAACTTCCAACTGCACCCTCTGCTTGAAAAACAGCCCAACGCGCAAAGCGGAGGGCGAAAAACAGCCAAAAATGAAGGCAGAAATCAGCTGGCCAGTGCACTGGAGCGTGCCCTAAGAAATGGCTCCGCATGATACCTGTGGCACACGTGCCATAGGTTCACCATCACAGGCCTACTTCCTCCTCAGAATCAGCTAGCCCTTAGCCATTATCACAACATTGCATCAATGCTTTTCTTCTCCTGAGGCAAATGTGTCAATTGAGGGGCATTGTTCTATGTAGACTTTCAAATGCATCATTTCTGTTCTTTGTTCTCTTCTGGAGCTTGTACTATTTTCTCCTTTTGTTGTTCCCATCAGAGACGAGGCTTAAGTTTTTTTTTAAAAAAAAACTTTTCTTTTCTAATATGCTGATAAATACTGCTGATTCAGAACGTTTACATAATCTTTCCAATGTCAGCAGTCATTTAAATTATCCTAACTTTGTCCTGAATCTCCAAAATCCAATTACCAGCTAATAATAATTGTCAGTTTTACTCTAAACCTTTAATGATAGGTCACAAGGGAAGTTGTATCAGAAGGATTAAATCGTCAGAGACAGAAGCTATGCCCGGCCTTAAATTACTAGCGTCTTATCTACTGGTAACAGAGCTACTATATGTTTTGTCGCCATTTTTTTGCTAAATAGAATAAATGTCACCCAAATTAATTTCATCTCTCTTAAATTAGCTTCTTAGTGTGATTTCTCACTTCAGTCAAAAATTTATTTCCCAATGGAATTAAATTTCCTTCGTAATCTCTCTTTATTTGCAAGAGGGAGCGAGGGGATGAGAACATCCAGGAACAAATGCTATTTAATTCATTCTTGGAGTAGCTTTGAATGCTTATTCATTATGAGGAATAAACTGTTGAAATATGGCATATTCCATAGACAGAAAGTGAGCAGGTAACTCAAGGTTTATAATCCTGCTTTGAATGTTGAACTATCCCCCAATGGAGAAGGGAAAATGAAGTTTTTGATTTGCCCAGGTCCAGTTCAAGTCATTATCAGGACTGACAAACATAGAAAAAAATATTTCCTATATATAAAGAACAACGTATTATATTTTGCAAGTGCACTGTGTCAATATGAATACTATCTGAAAATCAATAAGCAATTGCCAATGTAAGCTTTTTCCCCCCATGTTAGTTACCAAATCTAGACTGCAAGAGAATGAAAGGGATGTGGTGGCTCAGTGGCTAAGACACTGAGCTTGTTGATCGAAAGGTCGCCAGTTCGGCGGTTCAGTCCCTAGGGCTGTATAATGGAGTGAGCTCCCGTTACTTGTCCCAGCTTCTGCCAACAGTTCGAAAGCATGTAAATGTGCAAGTGGAAAAATAGGGGCCAAAGAATTAAATCAGGCATTGCAACATTCAACCACTTCATAGGTTCATTTGTGGATTTTCACCACTGCTATCCCCAAAAAGATAGAGATGCATTCTTTATTGTTTTAGCGTTAGTAACTGTTGATAATAATATTAGAAACTGCTATTTTTCTAGAACAGAATTAAATATTGTATTTTCATGCCTAAATATGCAAAGTGGATAGTGGTGATTAAGGAACAGCAAATATTGAAAGATAATTTATACCCTAAACAAACAAGTTGTCAGGCACAGAAGACCAAGTCCACATGTGGAGGTCCAATTAAACTGACTTATTGCTAAAATGTCTATGTACAGGAATCTTCTCAACTAATGGTTTGGTTCCCACTTGCTCGGACTTAAATAATGGCTGGAATTTTTGTGTGTGTGGACTTACTCCACTTGTGGTTACATAGAGATTCTAGGCCAGTCCCTTTTTTAACTCCTTCCCCAGGTTCCGCCACTCCTTCTCCCACACAAAACTATTTATGGTTTACACACTGCTGGTTACTTAACCATTTTTGAATCATTATAACTTGCATGCAGGGGTGGGCTTCAAAATTTTTAGCAAGGGGTTCTCTGCCCAGTTGCTGGGTGGGCATGGCCATGGGGTGTGTGGCCTAGTTGGGCTCCTGCACCAAAGGGGAGAGGTTGTTT
The DNA here is from genome assembly GCF_964273705.1 of Natrix helvetica. NCBI lineage: Eukaryota > Metazoa > Chordata > Lepidosauria > Squamata > Natricidae > Natrix > Natrix helvetica. The sequence goes on along the minus strand of NC_138551.1, from coordinate 100,521,711 downwards.
TGCCCTCCCCAGGCTCCGGAGGCTTTTCTCAAGCCTCCGGGAGGGCAAAAATGGCCTCCCCAGGCTCCGGAGGCCATTGGGATGCTGGAAATGGACCCGAATGTCCAGTAGGCCTGTTTTTCGTCCTCCCTGAGCCTCTGCAAGTGCCCTATACTTATCTGCATCCAAAATGGGCTGCGTGGGGACTCCTGAGAGGGGTGAGGCGGGATGGGCATGGCAGCCAGGAGTGGGATTTGGGGGTTCTCTGAACCATGCAGAATCTTAGCTAGAAGAAACCCCCCGGAAGCGGCGGCAGCCGGCGGGGGTGTTTTCAGCCTCACCTAGGAGCCGGGGAGCAGAGGGGGTGGTTGGGACAGCTTTGGGCTGTCCGCCCTTTTGCCGAATGGGCTCCGGGAGGAAGGAGTTTATCCAAGGAAGAGCGGCTGAATGCTGGGGGGGGGGGGGCGGGAGCCATCCTGATCTCCTTAATCATCATTAAAGGATAAGCAGCAGACTACTGTAAGTTCGTGTTCAACTTATTTGAAACTGAAGATTAGAGGGGGGTGTTTCTTCTCTTTACCCCCTCCCCTCGGATTAAGCGGCATTTGAACTATCTCTCTCTCTATTGGAATGGAGAGAGAAGAAAGGCTGACTCGTCTCTTGAACTTACTATGTGAGAAAGATCGCTATCACAATTGCAAGAGATGATTGCTGAGCTGTCTTTTTTAAAAAAAAAACTTTATGGAGATCTCCGTTCTTCTCCATGTGAAAGGAGGAGCCAAGATGGCTCTCTTCCGTCATTGTTTTTGCACTTACAAATGAAGTCTGCCTTTTGAAACTACCTTCGAAAAAAAAACCTCTGGTATTGTTTTATTACCCTCTCTGAGGGAGACCGGGACCTCCCCTGTTACGTGGTCTCTCTGGACTTTGATTATTTGACTTTCCCCTTTCTGCTATGCCTCAGTGTCTTGGAACGGTGAAGGAGAATTGAGTCTTTGCTTTCAGATTTGCCTGCCTCCTTGGACCGGCACAGCTGCGCAATCCGCTAACGCCATTTTCTTTGTAAAAGACTTATATACATCTCTGAACTTAGACAAATGGGGCCTAAGGAACCACCAATGGGCAAGTCACTTTCGGCTCCTGCGTCTGCCACCTCCAGTCCAAGCATTCAGCAAATGAAAATTACTTCATTGTTACAACAAGAAGGGTCTGGAGAGAGCCCAAAAGAGCTATCTGTTACCCAAATGTTTCAAGAAATTATGAGGGGTCAAAATGAGTTGAAAAAAGAGGTGACAGATCTCAAAGATGAACTCAGAGATGTTAAACATCATATTTCAGAAAACAAACAGAGAATTGTGGTGTTGGAGGAGGGAGAGGCTGGGCTTGGGGAGGAGGTTAAGGCAATCTGGAAGGGAAATGAAGACCGGGAAAACTTTATGGCAAAAATAGAATTTGAAAGAATGTCCTTTTTTCTCAGATTCCAGAATCTACCAGAGACAGAAAATGAAGATCTTAAGGATATTATCAGTACAATTTTAGTAGAATACATTAAGAGACACAAAGAACAGCTGTGGTGGGATATTGATCTGGTTTACAGGATTAATTCAACATATGCTAGAAGTCCATAATGTTCCAAGGGAGGTACATGTTAAATTTCTCAGGAGGACCACAAGGGATGAGGTACTTGGGGCCCAAAGGGAGGGACCACTAAAATATAAAGATGAAGAAATCACCATTCTTAAGCAAATTCCGAAAAAGATAAGAGAAAGAAGGAGGAAGTATTCCTCCTTATCAAAGAAATTATACAATAAAGGAGTTTGGTTTAGATGGTTATTGCCAGAGGAGATGTTGATCTTTTGTGAGGGAAATAGAATTAGAATTAATACAGTGCAGGAGGCTGAAGCCTTCATTAAAAAAACATTTCTCACTCCTAGAAGACAAACACAGGGAAAGTAGTGAAAAGGGTAGCAAGGTACAAGATATGACGGAGGGGGGGGGGGCTGTGGCTTCACCTGGGACAGGGAGGAAGGAGCAATATCAAAAAGGCTCAAGTCACAAAAATAAAAGTATTTGAAATATTTGTAATTGTTGATATACTAGAAAGTGACAAAGGAAAAATGATTGAACACATGGTTGATACAATGTAGAATAAGATTCTGTTTTTTGCTTATCTTTTATATGTTGTTTTTAATATTGTAAACATTGTGCGATTTGGAGGGATTTCTATCACTAGCGTGGGAGCTGCCAAAATGTTCTATGTACCCCTTTACCTTTTCCCATAAATGTTTAAAAACCAATAAAATTCTTTTTAAAAAAAAAAAGAATCTTAGCTAGAGGTTCTCCCAAACCCCTGCAAACCCCCACCAGCCCACCCCTGCATATGGGCAATCATATATGACCCTGTGGTGTATTCTAAACACATCACCTTCCACTTGTTTGTATTATTGTACCGCTCCTTTCCAGAGTTTGGGAAGATTGTAGGGGGAAAAAACATAGTGTTTTTGAAAACTCCTCAAGATGCTGAAAATTGGATTGTTTTAAAACAATAACAGCAACAACAGCAACAAACCAGACTTTGAATTAAAATAGATGTTGTTATGCTTATTATATTAATTTTTTAATGCTGCTTTGATTATTGCCTAAAAATTACTTGGCTATTACTTTAATTCTGCATTCTTTCTGCTGTTTTCAGAAACTGGGAATGTCTCTGAAAACCAAACAGCTGTCCCACTCATATTTTCCCACACATATAAGTAGACTACTTTCTTTTTCTTCTCTCTGTCCTCGTTGCATGAGATGCCAAAAATGTACTTTGTGGTAGAAATCCTTCATGCACCACCTTTTCACATGTGTTTCCATGTGTAACAATTGTCTTGATGTGCCATCAGTGAGCCCAAGCAAGTCTGCTTGCCGGGAATACTAAAATATAGATATGGGGGGAGGAGGGGACAGGAGAGAGAGGCAGTGTCTTCCGTATCTCTGGGATCTGCAGGAATTTAGCAATTTGTTTTAGGCGGCTTTAATCAGCTATAGAAAATATACCTATTGAGGCTTAATGTAATTGGGAAATGTATTGAGAGCATAAGACTAGACTTCATTAGGAATGCAATGAGCATATTAGTCGAGAAATATGGCTGCAGAGAAACGGTAGAAAAAGATGACTACTCTCCCAACGCAAATTGTCTTGCAAATACTGATTAAAGATTTTGAGGGGGGGGGGAATCCTCCTTTACTCTAGTCTCCCAGCATATGCCAAAGGCTGGTGTGTGTGTGTGTGTTTACGTTGAAAAAAATGAAAATGGAGATTGCAACTACATGATCAAATCCCAGTTCCATTTGAACGTGTTTCAGTCTATGCGACTCAACGTGCTTGTATTTGATCTTAGGGTGTGAGTTCAAAAATTTTCCTTCCTTCCTTCCTTCCTTCCTTCCTTCCTTCCTTCCTTCCTTCCTTCCTTCCTTCCTTCCTTCCTTCCTCCCTCCCTCCCTCCCTCCCTCTCATCTCATTACCTCTCTCCCTCCCTCTCATCTCATTACCTCTCTCCCTCCCTCTCATCTCACTGCCTATCTTCCTTCCTCCTTCCTTCCTCCTTCCCTTCCTCCTTCCATCCCATCCTCCTTCCTTCCCTCCCTGTCTCCCTTCCATCTCCCTTCCTTCCTTACTCACTGCCTATCTTCTTTACCCCTTTCCTTCCTTCCTTCTCTGCCTCCCTCCCTCTTATCTCACTACCTTCCTTCCTTCTTCCCACCCTCTCTCCCTCCCATCTCACTTCCTTCCACCCTCCCTGCCTCCCATCTCACTGCCTTCCTTCCTTCCTTTTCCTCTCTCCCTCCCTGAAAGTGAGACCAATCAATCAGTGGAATAGCTTGTCTCCAAAAGATTTGATTGCTCCATCACTGGAGGTTCTTAAGAAGAGATTGGACAGATAATTCACTGGACAGAATAGTATAGGGTCTCCTGCTTGACCAGAGGGTGGACTAGAAGATCTCACCCACCATCAACAAGGATGATTAGGAGACTGGAGGCCAAAACATATAAAGAACAGTTGCTGGTATTGGCTATGCCTAGTTTCATGAATAGAAGGACTAGGGGTGACATGATAGACATGAATCAACTTATTATCCAAAACACCTGAGGGCAGGACAAGAAACAACAGATGAAAACTAATCAAGGAGAGAAGCAACCTAGAACTTAAGAGAATTTTCCTGAAAGTGAGAACAATCAATCAATGGAATGGCTTGTCTCCAGAGGTTGAAGGTGCTCCATCACTGGAGGTTCTTAACAAGAGATTGGATATTTGACCTGGTGGAATAGTATCGGGTCTCCTGCTTGAACAGAGGTGGACTAGAAAACCTCCAGGTCCCATCTGTTATTTTGTAATTCTGTAAGAAACTCTCCATACCAAAACTGAACAATGCTGAAAAAGACAGTGGACAGAATGGGGAAAAAAATGGATTGGTGGTGTCAGCCTCTGCTTTGCTACTTGCTTTCGGCTGCCATTGAAATGGGGAGGGGGGTGACGTGGTATTTGGGAGGGGAGGCTTTTAGTGCAGCAGTGAGTGGAAAAGGGAGGTTTGTTCTCACCATCTACTGCACATGCTGCAGATAGTGGATTTGCCGCCAAGGCCAACTGTCCGGCATACCAACCTGATGATGCTTTTTGAAGATTTATTTATTTATTTATTTATTTATTTATTTATTACTTGAACTTATTAGTCGCCCCCTCTCCCCACAGGGACTCGGGGCGACGTACAAAAGTATTATATAGCGTACAGAGGAGGTAAGAATAAATAAATAAGTTACAATACCTAAAAAAGTTAAAACCCCATTGAAATTAACCCTTAAAAACTAAAATTACCAATTAAAAATGCCCTGGGTTGGAGAGGTTGTAGTATTATGCCAGGTCAGCTAGTCGAAACAGGTAGGTTTTCAGCTTCATACGGAAGGAGCGAAGGTCGGTTGTTGTCCTGATGTCTGGGGGGAGGTCATTCCAAAGGGTGGGGCCCACTACAGAGAAGGCCCTACTCCTGGGCGTCGCCCTCTGGCACTCTCTGGAGGACGGCACCCGGAGTAGTCCCTCTCTGTGTGAGCGGACGGGTCGCAGGGATGTATGGGGCAGGACGCGATCCCGCAGGTAACTAGGCCCTGTGCCATGGAGCGCTTTGAAGGTGGTAACCAGCACCTTGAAGCGCACCCGGTAGGCCACAGGAAGCCAGTGCAGCTCACGCAGGATGGGTGTTATATGGGAGAACCTCGATCTCCCCATAATTACCCGCGCGGCTGCATTCTGGACCAACTGCAGTCTCCGGGTGCACCTCAAGGGGAGCCCCATGTAGAGAGCGTTACAGTAGTCCAGGCGAGACGTCACCAGCGCGTGAGTGACTGTGCGCAAGGCCTCCCCGTCCAAAAGGGGCCGCAATTGGCGCACCAGGCGAACCTGGTGGAACGCCCCCCTCGCCACGGCTGCCACGTGATCTTCCATAGACAGCCGGGCATCAAGGAGGATGCCCAAATTGCGCGCCCCTTCCACCGGGGCTAATTGATCGTCCCCGATGGCCAGCGATGGCATATGCTGGTTGAACCGGGAAGCCGGAAGCCACAGCCACTCTGTCTTGGAGGGGTTGAGCCTGAGCCTGTTGTCATCCATCCAGACCCGTACGGCTTCCAGACACCGGGACATCACTTCAACAGCCTCGTTGGGGTGGTTTGGGGTGGAAATGTACAGCTGAGTGTCATCAGCGTACAGATGGTATCCCACCCCAAAACCACAGATGATCTCGCCCAGCGGCTTCATATATATGTTGAACAGGAGAGGCGAGAGGATCGACCCCTGTGGGACCCCACAGATAAGGGGCCTCGCGGTCGACCTCTCCTTTCCTGCCAACACACATTGCGTCCGGCCAGAGAGGTAGGAGCGGAACCATCGTAATACGGTGCCCCCGACCCCCAACCCCTCCAGACGGCGCAATAGGATACCATGGTTGATGGTATCGAAGGCCGCCGAGAGGTCTAATAGGACAAGGATGGAGGAACAACCCCCATCCATTGCCCTCCAGAGATCACCCACCAACGCGACCAAGGCTGTCTCCGTGCTGTGACTGGGTCGGAAGCCGGACTGGCGCGGGTCTAGATAATCAGCTTCCTCCAGGTGGCGCGGAAACTGCTGAGCCACCACACTCTCAACAACCTTCGCTAAGAAAGGAAGGTTGGAGACAGGACGGTAATTTGCTAGCTCCGTTGGGTCCAGAGAAGGCTTCTTGAGCAGGGGCCTCACCACCGCCTCTTTCAAGGCGGTTGGTAAAAGGCCCTCACCCAGCGAAGCGTTCACCAGCCCCAGTAGCCAGCCTCGTGAGCCCTCCCAGGAGGCCAGTACCAACCAGGAGGGACACGGGTCCAATAAACATGTGGTGGCTCGCAATCGCCCGCGCAACCTGTCCAAATCTTCGGTGACAACAGGGTCAAACTCCTCCCAGCATGGTCTCTCAAGACTAGCCTCGGACGTCCCCACTGGAGCACTGAGGTGGGTCCATCCCCTTCGGATCCGATCGATTTTATCCTGCAGGAACTCTCCAAATTCCTCTGCCCGGCCCAGCAATGGGGGGTCCCGCTGCCCCTGTGACAAAAGGGAGTGGGTCACCCGAAACAGGGCGGCAGGGCGGTTCTCTGCGGATGCTATAAGGGTGGCACAATACTGACGTTTGGCCACTCTTATTGCCACAAGGTAAGTCCTTACATAGGCTCTTACCTGTGCTCGGTCGGATTCGGAGCGGGAGGACCTCCACTTGCTCTCTAGGCGTCTCCTAAGGCGTTTCATCGCCCTTAGCTCCCCGTTAAACCAGGGGGCCCGGGTCGATCGTGGCCGTCGGAGAGGCCGCAAAGGCGCCACCCGGTCCAAGGCACCGGCGGCCGCACTATTCCATGCGGCTACCAGGTCCTCTGCCCGCGGGCGGGGCAGGTCTGCAGGAGGTGGCCCAAGCTCCACCTGGAACCTATCTGGTTCCATCAGACGCCTGGGGCGGAACCATCTGGGATAGTCTGGTTCCGCCTCCCCGCGGTGGGGAGCAGCGCCAGGGAAGTCAAGCTGGAGAAGTGAGTGATCTGACCATGACAGGGGCGTGATGACTAAATTCCCTCTTCCCAGATCACTCGTCCACTGGTCGGAGACAAACACAAGATCCAGTATGTGGCCTCCCTCGTGCGTGGGGTCCTGAACTACTTGAGTCAGATCCATGGCTGTCATGGAAGCCATGAATTCCCGGGCTGCCCCGGATGCCTCTCCCGTCGATGGCAGGTTGAAATCCCCCATCACTAATAGCTTGGGGGTTTCAACCGCCATCTCCGCGATCCGCTCGAGGAGCCCGGGCAGGGCCGTTGATGTATTGCGGGGAGCCAGGTATACTATCAACAGGCCCAGCTGACTCCCTGGGCCCCATTTCACGCCCAGAGACTCACAACCAGATATCTGCGACACAGTGAATTCTCTCGGTGCCAAATCTTCCCGGATGATTATCGCTACCCCACCACCCCTACCTTGGGCCCGTGGCTGGTGGAATACACGGTAACCTGGAGGGCACATTTCCCTGAGGGGCAACCCCCCCTCCGGGCCCAGCCAGGTTTCCGCTATTCCTGTGAGGTCCGGCTCCCCCTCTGTGATCAAGTCACTGATGAGGGGGGCCTTATTAATCACGGACCTCGCATTACATAACATCAGCCTAAGGCCCAGGCTCTGCCGATCCTGATGAAACCCACATGACACCAGTGGGGTGTGCGGATTGGACTGTGGGATGGGGTTGCCAGGGGGAGGGTGTTGGGTCACATATTGATATCTATGATTACGCACGCTTTTGCCTCAGATCTTTCTTAATGTTAAGGCAGCCTCCCTCAGTAGCCAAGAAAGAAAACCACTCAACTCCATTTTAATGGCTTCCCCGGTTTGGGTTTGGCCTCCCCTTTTGATTTTAGGAGATTTGTAATGGGTAGCGCAATGCTGGCGAACGAGGGAATAAATTGACTATAAAAATTTGCAAATCCCAAAAAACTTTGCAATTACTTGCGGGTGCGGGAGGGGGGCGCCCATTCGGTGACGGCCTGGACTTTTGCTGCGTCCATCTTGATGCCATTGTGGGAGATGTGATAACCAAGGTAGTCAATTTTTTCCTGATAAAATTCACATTTAGATAATTTAGCAAAGAGTTCCGCGGCCCAGAGTTTTTTGAGAATGGAACGCACCAATGTCACGTGTTCTTCACATGTTTCTGTGTAAATAAGGATGTCATCAAAATAGACCATCACACCCTTGTACAGGTGATCATTGAAAACTTCATTTATTAGTTGCATGAAAACTGCTGTTGGCCCCTCTAGGCCAAATGGGAGTACTCGGAATTGGAAAAAACCAAGTGGGCAATTGAAAGCAGTTTTCCATTCACCTCACTTTTTAATCCTGACTCTGTAATAGGCTTCTCTTAGGTCCAATTTCGTGAAAATCTTTCCTTTGCCCAGTTGGGCCAACATATCCTTCATCAGAGGGAGGGGGTAAATATTTTGTATACACACTGCATTTAAAATTTTGTAATTAACACAGAGACGAAAGGAGCCATCTTTCTTTTCTCTAAACAACACTGGAGCAGCCACTTGGGGCCTAGCAGGTTCAATTAAACCCCCTTTGTAAATTCTCGTCAATAATTTTTTGTAATTCATCCATTTCACGAGGGGGGGGGTCATTGAATAGATTTGGGGTTTTGGAAGTTTTACCCCCGGGAAGATATCAATGGTGCAATCTGTTGCGCGCTGAGAGGGTAATTTATCAGAGGATTTTTCACTGAAAACATCCCTTAGGTCCCAATATTCTTTTGGGATTTTCTCCTCCCCCTCAATTTTCTCTTGCCCTGTGGCTGCTAGGTTAGCTTCAGCGTCAGCAGGCTTGGGAGCCCCCCCTCTCCCTCAGGGGGTGTAGCAGATTGGATGCGCAACCACCCTTTCCTCCAATTGTTGTGTGGGTTCCATTTCTGTAATCAGGGTAAGCCCAATATGAGAGGCCAATCCATTCCTGATGTGACAATAAAACCTATTGTCTCTTGGTGAGTTCCCATCCACATGTCTATTGGTTCAGTCACAAAATGGGCAGGGCTCCCCCCAGCTATTGAGCTGTCCAGCTGGCAAAAAGCATTGGGGACATTAAGCAAGATCTCAGTTTCGCACTCAACCCAGAGCTAACACCTTCCAAGGGGAGTGTATGCTGAAGTGGCATACAACAACTCTGTACACAGCACCGGTTTTACCCCTTTTAGGGTTTTGGACAGGACTTTGTACCTATATATCTATCTAGCTGGATACCTGTGCTTTGCGACCCAAAGTATGTGATCGGGCAATGCAGGAGAAATCCAGTTCATTCTGCTTCAATCTGTTGGCTCAATGGTGGTCAGTGATTGAAACACATAAGGGAATATCGCTCCTGCTGCCTTGAATCCGGCAGCAGTTCCATAGGTAGAAGGTGTAGACATTTTGGTGAGGTACTGATGTTTAGTACTGTAAGGAGCCCCAGATCTCTCCTGAGTGAAGGAGTGGAACGTCTGCCAGTTTGAACTGAGGTAACGGAATGTGAGGCAACTGGCAGTTGGAACAGAATTCTTTTCAGGTGGGGAGGGGGAGTAGAATGTCTAACTCCTTAGCATCAGAGAGTATTAATATAAGGTAACTGGCAGTTTGAACATAGTTTTTTTCAGGTGGGGAGGGGGAGTAGTATATCTAACTTTAGCATCAGAGCATGTTAATATAAGGCAACTGGCAGTTGGAGCAGAGTTCTTTCCAGGTGGGGAGGGGGAGTAGAACTCCTTAGCATCAGCGCTTGTTAATTACTGTATAAGAAATACTTATACAGTCATTAACATGCTCATATTCTTATAATTACTTATAAGAATATAAAAACTGATGGTCATTTTGAAAAATCCTTTCTTAGTGAGCACCTAGAAGCCAAGAGGAACATACATGCCAAATTTCAAGTTTGTATGCTTTGTGGTTCTGGAGATTTCATGATTACTGAGTGGTACTTGGCTCTTACATATAGTGATAAGTTTGCTTAGATGAAACAGGTACCCTGGTTCCAAGCAGATGCACCTAGCCAATTTAAATTTGATTTAAAACAACAACAACAGCAGCCACAGCAAGCAGTGTTAGACTACTTAGTACCAGACTTGGTTTGGGACTATCAGGAAACTACCAAAATCCATATTGTTTTTAAAGAAAAATTTTAAAAAAATGTTCTTCACTATACGTGCTGGAACTGGAGCTGAGAATTGATTCTATTAAAAATAGAAGGCTACCCCACTTTCAATTATAAGGTTCATCATTCAAATTCAAAACAGTTTTCAGATGATTAACCATTGTGTCCACTCATTGAGGTGGTCAGAAATTAGCTTATAGTCTTCACAGTAGCTTTTTTCACTTCCTTGTTTTTTTTATCCCTCATATTCTTCGCTGACACTAATCTTTCCATCCATCCATCTATCTGTCTATCCATCCATCCATCCATCCATCCATCCAAGCTTTTTTATTTATCATTCCCCAAACTGTTAATGTTATTGTTAAATTAATCAGAAAAACACGGGTTATGATGATAACTTTGGAATTGACGTTTCCGAAGTCTAGCATCGTTTATTTTTCAATATGCCCCAAAATCTCAGCAGCATCTATTTCAGAGTATTTCTCTTCTTGGGGAATATCCATTTTTTCCCCTGTTTTCGTTTTTATCAGGGAGTCATTATTATTCTTGGTCACTATTTTACAAGTTAGTAAAAATGGAAACATTTCCGGAAACAAGCCCTGCAATTGGAAATATTTTCATTTTCTACTACATTTGCTGCACCAGATGAGGGAAGCACATCTTTCTCCTTCTGTCACGGCCATTTTTTTACAGAGGCACGATTGAGAGAATTTTAACAAGCTGCATCCCTGTTTGGTTTGGTGGCCACAGCACCTCAGATAGAAAGTCCATACAGAGAGTGGTGAGGACAGCGGAGAAGATTATAGGAAGCTGGTTTCCCATTATCCAGGATGTTGCTTTTACAAGCACAGTGTGCCTATAGCTCAAAGCATTGCTAGAGATACCACACACCCACTTTACACTCTGTTTTTGTTGCTCCCCTCCGGGAATAGGTTTCAAAGTATTTCTAGCAGATTCTGTAACAGCTTTGTTCCCTGTGCCATCTGTCTGCTAAACTTGCAAAATTTGTTTTTCTCGCCATGTACATGTATACATCCAAACGAGACTGTGTTGTTTCTCTATGTCATATAATATATATGCATGATTTTGTATTTATTTATTTGTCGTGGTTATGTAGTGTATACTGGAGGTGGAGGCCCTTTGAGAGCTGAATACAATGAAATTTCATTTTAATGAATGTCAATTAGTGCACATTCAAAGTGACAATAAAGTTAGCATTCTATTATGTATGAAAAATATAATGCCACTCCTAAGTTGCAGAATAACAGAGTCAGAAGGGACCTTGGCGGTCTTCTACTCCAACCACCTGCTCAAGCAGGAGACCCTATACCTGTGATGGCGAACCTTTGGCACACGTGCCACAGATGGCACAACAGAGGCCTCTCTGTCACCCCAGGTAAGCTCCGCCACGCATGTGCGTGCACTTCCCACCAGCCAGCTGATTTTCAGGTCTTTACGGCGCAGTTAAAACACTATACAAGCCATCGAGAATATAACTATATACATCCAACAGGAAGTGCCTCACAGGAGAAGATAGAAGTAAATCCTAGAGAGGCAGGTAATGCATCACTGAACAATGGAGATAAATGCTAGAGAGGAATAAAGCTGCATACAAGGCAGACATAACACCTGTAACAGTGTAGGCATGCATGGGGGGTCGGGAGGCATGTGCACCAAAAACAGGTTGCAGGAGGAGTGCAGTGCCCCCCACATGCCTCCCGCCCCCCCATGCATGCCTACGCTGTTACAGGTGTTATGTCTGCCTTGTATGCAGCTTTATTCCTCTCTAGCATTTATCTCCATTGTTCAGTGATGCATTACCTGCCTCTCTAGGATTTACTTCTATCTTCTCCACCTGTTTTTGGTTCCAGGAGGTTTCAGGGAGGCCTGGTAGGTCCAAAACAGGGTGCAGGGGTCGCGGGGCATCAATTGCACATGTGCAGAGGGGTGGGGCTCAGGGGGGCACAAGCACATTGTATTAAAGTTGTGGGCACACGTATGTGTGCTGTCATGTGCACGCGCGTGCTTTCGGCACACAAAGATTAGCCATCACTGCCCTATACCATTTCAGACACATAGCTGTCCAGTCTCTTCTTAAAAGCCTCCAGTGATGGAGCCCCCACAACTTCTAGAGGCAAGCTGTTCCATTGATTAAATTGTTCTCACTGTCAGGAAATTTATCCTTAGTTGTAGGTTGCTTCTCTCCTTCCATCACTTCTTGTCCTGCCTTCAGGGGCTTTGGAAAATAAGTTTTCCCCCCTCTTCTTTTTGGCAGCCTCTCAAATACTGGAATGCTGCTATTGTATCCCCCCTGGTCCTTCTTTTCTCTAGAGTAGCCAAACCCAAATCCTGCAGCTGTTCTTCATATGTTCACATTCCAGCCCCCTAATCATCTTTGTTGCTCTTTTCTGCATTCTTTCCAGAGTGTCTTGGTCATTTTATAATATGGTGACCCAAACTCCAGCATAATCAACTGTTTTTCCATTGCAGAATGTCTGCTTTAGCTAGCCTTTCCACATGTAGTAAATTTATCAGGGTCTATTTATGATCACAAAGGGATGCAGTGGCTCTGTGGCTAAGACGCTGACTTGCCGATCAGAAAGGTTGGCAGTTTGGCCGTTCGAATCCCTAGCACTGCATAATGGGGTGAGCTCCAGTTACTTGTCTCAGCTGCTAACCTAGCAGTTTGAAAGCACGTAAAAAATGCAAGTAGAAAAATAGAGACCCCTTTTGGTAGGAAGGTAACAGGGTTCCGTGCACCTTCAGTATTTAGTCATGCCGGCTACATGACCACAGAGACGTCTTCGGACAGTGCTAGCTCTTCGCTTTGAAACAGAGATGAGCACCGCCCCCTAGAGTCGGAAACAACTAACACACATGTGCGAGGGGAACCTTTACCTTATTTATGATCACACTTCTTTCTGTCATTGAATGATCTCCTCCTGAATCACTGCCGTTGTCAAATTAGTGACACGATTGTTAAGTGAATCTGGTTTCCCCATTGACTTTGCTTGTCAGAAGGTTGCAAAATGTAATTGCGTGCAACCATCATAAATATGAACCAGTTGTCAAGCATCCGAATGTAAATCACATGACCATGAGGATTCTGCAAAGGTCATAAGTGTGAAAAATGGCCATTAGTCATTTTTTCAGTGTTGTCGTAACTTCAAACGGTCACTAAGTGAACTGTTTTAAGTCGGGGACCACCTCTATAGGCAATCCTTGACTCACAATCACAATTGGACTGGAATTCCCATCACTAAGCAATGCAGTCGTTTAAGTGAGTCGTGCCCAAGTGTGTGACCTTTTTGACCTGGTTGTTAAGTGAATTAGACATCAGTGAGGCAGACGAACAGCTGGAACCTGTTCCCAGTATGTGCATGTGCAGAGTTGCCAGAAGAAGGAAACAACTAAAGAACAGGGGTCGATTTGGGAGTAAGGCCACAAGTGGACGATGAATGGCCCCTCCCAGAGGAAATAAAAGAGGAATGAAAGGGGAGTGGAGTTTGCAGGAGAACATTAGTTCGCTTAATTGGCTGTCTTCGGAGTCAGACACCAGTGAGGCAGACGAACAGCTGGAGCCTGTTTCCAATGTGCGCATGCACAGAGTTGCCAGACGAAGGGAACAGCTAAAGAACAGGGGTCGACTTGGGAGTAAGGCCACAGGTGGACGATGAATGGCCCCTCCCAGAGGAAACAAAAGAGGAGCGAAAGGGGAGTGGAGTTTGCAGGAGACAATTGGTTCGCTTAATTGACTCATGACTCTCCTAGACTCCTTGCCACGTTTTGCCTGGCAGCTCTCCAAGCCAGATAAGGACTGACTGTAAATCCTCCCTTGAAAGACTTTGTTGGATGTGAATGAGAAGAATTCACAGTAAATTAATAAAAGGGTTTTTTGTTGGTACAAGAAGTTTGCTTCATGCTCATGGGAAGCCTGGGTCAGAACAGTCCGGTCCACAAGGCTGAGTTTTCTGGTGGCCTCCAGGTTCTAATCAGATCCAACCCTGTATAATGCTTTTGAAATGAGCCAAGTTGTCGGTTGCTTCTACATTTTAAGCAAGTTAAAGAGAGGGGAAATACCCCTCCCTACCTGACGTTGAGGTGGGGGAGAAAAGCCCATATTATATTTGGGAAGGACCAGAAGGAAGAGAGATTTAGGAAAGAGAATCTGGTTCAGGTAGAGATTTGGAAGTTCTCCAAAGGAGCCATTTCTGTTTCTGCCATTTCCTCGTCTAGCTCCACTTAAGGAAACAATTTACAGCCGAGCGTGTGGGATATTATCGCACAAGGTACAAAACTGAAATTTTCATCTTGATTAGTTTTTTTCCCCTCTCTCTCTCTTCTGAAACACAATAAAGATATTCTTTAAGGAAAATGCCGGGTGAGGCAAAGGCTAGGTTTACAATGTCATACGTTTAAGCAGAAAGCGGGATGGGTGGGGTGTCAGAAAGAAAGAATATTAAGGACTGGAAGCCTGATTTATTAAAAGATTGTGGAGAATAGAAAACTAAGTCTAAAGTTCAAAGAGAATGCTTAGTACCAGGAAATAAGAGCCGGCATGGAAGTGATACCCCATAATTTAAGACTCATTTGTAGAATCATTGCATGGGCAAAAAAAATAGATTACAATAATAATTTTGTTGGAAGAAAGTTAAACCCAACTTTATGAACTGTTGTGCAAACCGTCCTCAATCTGGCATTGTTCCCTTACTGCTTTGTAGCATGTGTGTGCAACATCCAGGTCACCGCTAGAACAAACCAGACAAGCTTAAGCTGTGATGAGTGATAGTGAGGGAGAACAGCCGAGATCTGCAGCTCTGGATTGTCTCAAGCGGGGGACCCCAAGCAGAGAGCTAGGCTGTCAAGTAATTTGGGCCTGCAAGCGTCTGTTTGTGTTGTACGCCGAGGAGGGAGGAGGTCTGCAGTTAAAGTCTGCATTGTGAAGAGATCCAGACACCTTGACTAAGGTATGAGGTGCAGAGCAGGGCTGTTGGTTTCAGTCAATCACAATGGAGCTGGGAGGGACCTTGGAGGTCTTCTAGTCCAACCCCCTGCTTAAGAAGGAGACCCTATACCAGGGGTGTCCAAACTTGGGAACTTTAAGACTTGTGGGCTTCCCCACTCCCAGAATTCCCCCAGCCAAGTTCCCAAGTTTGGATATCCCTGCCCTATACCCACGATGGCAAACCTATGGCACACGTGCCTGAAGTGACACGGGAAGCCATGTTGCCTGGCAGGTGCAGCATCACCCATTCCTCTTCTGGGTTTCTGGCGCGCATGCGATGATCAGCTGGCCTTTGGTGTGCGGCAGTGCTGGAAACTGGAAGAGCTGGTATTCCATTTTCCAGCATGAGCATGTGTGCTGGGCAACTGATCGATGCATGTGTATGTGCGGACGTAACTGGAAGACTTGCCTGAAGTACTTTTTCCGGTGCATGCATGCCCCCTGGGCAGCTCCTCTTCCTGGTCACGGCCCAGACGAGCGCACACAAAAGGCTCTACACTATTTCAGACAAGTGGCTGTCCAGTCTTTTCTTAAAAACCTCCAGTGATAAAAGCATCTACAACTTCTAGAGGCAAACCATTCCAATGGTTAATTGTTTTCACTGTTAGGAAGTTTCTCCTTAATTCCAGGTTGCTTCTGAACCCTTCACTGCTTCAAGCATTATCTGCGCACATTTCTGAAGGCCAGTGGACATTAATAGCCACAGCGCTTCACAAGGCTTTACAGCCCTCTCTAAGCGGTTTACAGAGTCAGCCTATTGCCCCCAACAGTCTGGGTCCTCATTTTACCAATCTCGGAAGGATGGAAGGCAGGGGTGGTTTGCTCCCAGCATTACTGCTTCGCTCACATGCGCGCCAGACGTACGCTCTGCTTGTGTGTGCATTTGCACAAAAATAGGTCTGTGAATGCGCAAAACATTAAAAAAGGAAAAAAATAAATTTGTGCAATTACAATTGTTCTGCGCATGCACAGAACTGAAAATCAAGATGGCAGCCCCGTAGGAGAACCTTTACAACAGCGTGGCAGGTCTGGGTCACTGCTGGTTCCAGTGACCCAGGCCGCCAAATCACTACCGGTCCGAATCGGTAAGAACCCACCTCCGATGGAAGGCCAAGTCAACCTTGAGCCAGTGAAATTTGAACCACCAAGCTGCAGGCAGGCAGCAGTCAGCAGAGGTAGCCTGCAGTACTGCATTCTAACCACTGCACCACCACAGCTCATGATTAATGAGGTTATTGTCTTCTTAAAATTCAGACTATTGATCCGTCAGAGATATCAGTCACAGATATTGCCATTTTGGGGAGTTTTCCTAACACTGAGGATTTTATGCTCCTTTTTTTGGTGTGGGGTCTGTTTTCCCTCTAGTTCTCAGTCTTCCTAACTGTTCATGGTACGGATAATAAAATAACTGATCATGTTAAGATCCAATCCCTTACCATGAGGTTTTGTTCCTGAGACATCTGATAAATACTGAGCAAATTATCAACCTGTCTCCTCAGGTACCTCCCATGCATATTTCACAGAAATGTTTTGTAGGTACTCATTGACTTACAACCGGTTGCTTATCAACAGTTCAAAGTTATGACTGACCTTGCCCCCCTAAAGGCATTTACAATCTAAATAATAAGTTCTGAGGTTGCTTGTTGCTCCAATCTCCACCACCACCCCCAGTGGCTTGATTGCGTTTTGAGGGTTCATCAATCTACCCACATTTATGGCTACTTGTAATGTCTTATAGTCACATGACTGCGACTTACAATGTTTTGCCAGAAATTGGTGATGTCCCAATTCGGATCTATGCCTGGTGCCGAAGCCAATGAAGAACACCAGACACGAGGTGGGGGTTTGGTTTCCTTTTATTGAAGCACCCCAAGAAACAGTGATGGGTAACCTTTTGTGGTCGCGTACCCTCACCCATAATGCGTGCACACCACTCACCCCCACGCCCTGCCCCGCTGCACATGTGCACACAACCATCTGCGCTACTCCCTGCCCCCCGCGCATGTGCGCACGATCCCACCTGCCCATGTCTGCGTGATACACAACCAGCACCCCGTTTTACAATACAATACAATACAATAGTAGAGTTGGAAGGGACCTTGGAGGTCTTCTAGTCCAACCCCCTGCCTAGTAGGCAGGGGGTTGGACTAGAAGAAAACCTTTTGGGCCTAGTAGGCCTCCCTGCAGCCTCCTGGGAGCAAAAATGGGCCACTGGGGGGAGCTGCACCCCTGCACCCTGTTTTGGGCCTAGTAGGGCTCCCTGCAGCCTCCTGGGAGCAAAAATGGGCCACTGGGAGGCGCTGCACCCCTGCGCCCTGTTTTGGGCCTGGTAAACCTCCCTGCAGCCTCTTGGAACCAAAAACAGACTACATGGGAGTGTAGCGCCCCTGCACATGCATGTATGAACCCCACACATGCGTGTGTGACCGCCTACCCCTGCGCACACATGTCCCGCATGCCCCCCCCATGCATGTGCGGCCGAGACCTGAAATTTAACTGGATGGTGGGAGGCACATGCACATCCGCAGTAGAGCTAAGCTGGGGGCTCTGCGTGCCATCTGTTCATGGTCACGGATCTAACAATCATTCTATCAGTCTCTAGCCGTCCCTATTCCTAAGCCCTGACTTATCCAGGAGTTAGCTAAGACACATTCTATTTGCTCCAGCCCATCCCTGTTCCTAACTTTCAGCTGAGCTATGCAGGATGTCCAGCTCGTTGTTGCTGTTATCAGTCCTCTAATGACCTAGGATTGCTACAAGTGTTTACACGTGCCTATTTCTTGTTGAATAAAGCATTCTTTGTCCTTATCATACAGGCTCCCTGCAATTACATGCTTTCCAGTTTTCTTTTGAGTGTATGCCATAGCCTCGATTTGTTTTAGCAAACAGCCCATCATTGGTTTTATTTCCCAGTTTTCAGGTATAGAAGACAATGGATTTGCTTAACAGCTGGACGCGTGTGCATGTGTGCGCATGCACTGGAGCACTGGAAACCCAAAGACCAGCTGGCCAGTGCACATGTCAGCCAGTTGGTCTTTGGGTTTCCGGCACATACATGTGTGCCGGCCAGCTGGTCTTTGCACTTGCCGGAACACTGGAAATCCAAAGACCAGCTGGCCGGCGCATGCATGCCTGTTTTTGGCTGTTTTGGGGGCCATTTTCTAGGGCGTTTTGGGGGTGTTTTCCAGTGCTCAGGCCTTTGCGAAGAACAGTGTGCCAGAAACCAGAAGAGCAGCTGGTGACAGCACATGTGCCCACAAAGAGGGCTCTGTGTGCCATCTCTAGCACGCGTGCCATAGGTTCACCATCACGGATCTAGGGTGTTATGACTGACCTCCGTCCACCAAATGCACTGATGGTCTGGATTCTAAGTTCTTCAACCCTCTCATAGTGGTGTGATTGCATTTTGAGTGTTCATCAACCAACCCACATTTATGGCTACTTGTAGTATCCCGTAGTCACGTAACCATGATTTACAATGTGTTTATTTTTCCAGAAACTGGTGTATTATTTCCAGTTTCCAGCAAAAAAACAAAAAACAAAAAAACCACCCATAGGAGATGATTTGTTTAACGACTGCTGTGTTTACTTAATCACCACTGCAAACAAATAGTCGTAAAATCAGATTGATCCCATGAAGACTCACTTCATGGCCAGCACAGCTTATGATCACAATTCTTTGGTCAATTACGGTTGTAAGTCAAAGACTAAATGCATACATGTGCTTTTTGTACTGAATTGCACGAGCAATTCTGAAAAGTGTGACCTTGTGACGATTACATTTTAAAACGCTTCCCTTAATTTTTCTCAAAGGAGTTGCAATTCAGAGCCAAAATCTCAGCAGGCCTGTGGGGTTTCCCCTCCTCCCCTTTCTCCTTTCCCCTTTCTTTAATCTTACATTTTTAAAACACACATGTAAGGTAAATTATGTAACATTTCCAATCCATTTTTTAGCATTATTGTACTTGAAGGTTGGAGGTAGGCCTGCTGTCATCCAACATAAAAAATTTAGGCCAAACCAAACTTACATTTCAATCGTATTAAGATTTGACTTAAGGCGAGAAAAATTTTGAGTGGTGAAGCGAAAGGAAAGGATAGCTTCCTGTTGACAATGATGGGCCAATATTTTTTTCAAGCCCATGTAAAAGCAGGAGAAATTTGGTCCAAAGTAATTTATTTATTTGTCCAATTTATATAGCCTCTTGTCTCATAAAGGGGCAAGGCGGGGGCTCAGTGGTTAAGATGCTGGACTTGTCAGTTGGAAAGCGGAAAGCCCAAGTTGGAGACCTGAGCTCCACATGACAGGGTGAGCTCCTGTTCCTTGCTCCACCTCCTGCCAACCTAGTGGTTCGAAAGCATGCAAATGCGAGTAGATTAATGGATACTCTTATGTATTAAATGTATATAGCGTATTTTTAGGAATATAAGACACACCGGTGTATAAGATGTACCAAGATTTCGAAGAGGTAAGAAAAAAAGGGTTTTGTCCTCCCTGGCCCCCAAGAGCACTCTTCAGGCTTTAGCAGGGCTGGAGGAAGGTAAAAACACCCACATTTTTGCGGAAAATGGGTGGGAAACGGCCCATTTTTAGCAAAACGGCGGCATTTTTGCCTTCCCCCAGCCCTGCTGAAGCCTGCAGAGTGCCTCTGGGGGTTGGGGGAAGGCAGAAATGTCTCAGTTTTTGCGAAGAATGGCCCATTTTTGCACATTTTTTGCAAAAATGGGATGTAAGGGCGGGGCTTCAGGAGGACAAAAATCGTTGTATTCGGTGTATAAGATGCACCAACATTTTCATGCTCTTTGGGGAGGGGGAGCTACGTTTTATAATCCAAAAAAATAGGGTAGTTATGCTAAAGTGAATTAACCTTTAGATGAACCTGACCGTTGAATTGGGCTAAAGTGAAACTAAACTTTGCATGACTCCAACTGTTGGAAGGAATTTCAGAACAATTATATGGGGGTGGGTTTTTGCTAGTTTATGATTGGTTAAGGTCATGTGGACCTAGAGTATAAATGACAGGCATTTGCCTGCAGTTCCTCAGTTCCATTTTTGAGTCAATAAAAGCTGTTGCAGCTATGCTGGTCTGGTTCTTGCCTACTGAAGCCCACTACACAATAGGTACCACTTCAGTGGGAAGGTAACAGCTCTCTGTGATGCCATGTTGGCCATATGACTGCAGCAATGTCTTCAGACAACGATGGTTCAATGGCCTTGAAACAGAGATGAGAACGCCCCCCTAGACTCGGACATGGCTAGTGGAGGAAAGTCCGCAGGGATTCCTTTCCTTTTTTAAAAGCATCTCACAAAACAAATTATTCAGGGCAGTGTGCAATGGTGAAATTCGTTTTTTTTTAATTACCAGTTCTGTGGGCGTGGCTTGGCAGGCATGGTGTGGCTTGGTGGGCGTGGCAGGGGAAGGATACTGCACAATCTCCATTCCCACACCACTCTGGGGCCAGCCAGAGATGGCATTTGCCAGTTCTCCAAACTACTCAAAATTTCCACTACCGGTTCTCCAGAACTTCTCAGAACCTGCTGGATTTCACCCCTGGCAGTGTATCAAAAAACAATAAACACTTTAATATTTATTGTGGGTGGATAACATTTTTCAAAAGTCTAAGGGGTAGAGAACTGCAGGCTGACTCAAAGAGTATGAGTCAGCAGTGTGCTGCAGATGCTAAAAGAGCCAACGTGGCCCTAGATTGCCATCAACAGAAAGATAGAATCACAATCACGAGAAGTGTTAGTACCACTTTCTACTTCACTGGTAAGACTGCATCCAGTTCTGGTCACTATGATGCGAAAAAAGCTGCTGAGACTCTAGAAAGAGTGCAAAGAAGAGCAACAAAGATGATTAGGGGTCTGAGTCTAAACCAGAGGATGAACAATTGAGAGAACTAGGTTTGTCTAGTCCAGGCTGGTCACACTGATGGCCTGCGGGCTGGATACTTCCCGTACAGGCCATGCCCAGGCCATGCCCAACCCGGCTTTGCAAAGGCAAAAAGTACATCTTGATATATCGCGATGCGGCCCAATAAGTCACGATACAGCCTGCAATGTGATCAGGTTTGACACCCGATCATATGTGATTGGGTTTGACATTCTTTATACAGTAATGCCTTAGTAAGGCCACACTTGGAATACTGCATCCAGTTTGGTCGCCACGGTGTAAAAAAGATGTGGAGAGCACCTGAGGGCAGGAGAAGAAGCAATGGGTGGAAACTAATCAAGGAGAGAAGCAACCTACAACTAAGGAGAAATTTCCTGACAATTAGAACAATTAATCAGTGGAACAACTTGCTTCCAGAAGTTGTGAATGTTCCAACACTGGACTTTTTAAGATGATGTTGGATATCCATTTGTCTGTGTATGGTTTCCAGCCTAGGCAGGGGGATGGACTAGAAGACCTCTAAGGTTCCTTCCAACTCTGTTATTCTGTATTCAGTGATAACCCCTGGTCTAGTCTAATGAACAGAACAATTAATCAATGGAATAGCTTGCCTATGGAAGTTATGGGTGCTCCATCACTGGAGATTTTCAAGAAAAGTATGGACGGCCATTAGCCCAGAATTATATAGTGTCTTCTGCTCAAGCAGGAGGTTGTATTTCCATAATGGGAATGTGGACAAAACAAAACAAAACAACCTATGATGTCTCCATAGCAAAATATAACCATACATTAGCCTTTTAAACACAGGAACATCCATGAAATTAACTGAGTTATGGTCACTAATGACCATATGCCACTTGTGCAATATGCCATTCATCTTTATAGATAGAGTCTAAGAATGATATACATCCATGGTATGTTGGACAGATGTGTTTGCCCCGTGCAAGGTTAATATTTACTTCTTATCCCACAAAGAATCATCAGGATGATTCCAGACATGGTTTTCTTAAGATTTAAGAAACCTTAAGTGATAAACCTGGTGATAACCTGTGGAAGATCATTAAAGACAGATCCAACCTGGAACTAAGAGAAATGTCCTGACAGTGAGAACAATTCATCAGTAGAACAGCTTGCCTTCAGATGTTGTGAGGGCTCCATCAGTCGAGGTTTTCAAGAGAAGACTAGATAACCATTTGCCCTGAATGGTATAGAGCCGCGATGGCAAACCTATGGCACGCATGCCAGAGGTGTCACACAGAGCCCTCTCTGTGGCCACGCAAGCTGTCGCCCCAGCTCATCTCCACTGTGCATGTGCACGCTCCTCCCACAAGCCATTTTCAGGTCTCTGCTGTGCATGCGCAGAGGTAGGGTGCATGCAGGGGAGATGTGTGCATGTGCGCATGCACGGGTGGCAGAGATGTTGTGTCGGAGTTTGTTGCAGAAAAATCAAATCCAGAAAGCACACATAGGTAACTGATTCAGCAGGATTCATTAACTTCTTTATATACATAATAGAAGTATGAATAAATGTACAATACCAATAGTAGATTCTTTCAACGTGGTAGAAGTTACAAGCAGAACACAAACAGGAGAGAACAGTTTCGTTTCAGAGTTCAGAGCAGACAGGATGAGCCTTGTTTCAGTTTCAATTCTCAGCCAAGACTCAGTTCTGTTTCAGCTCCCATTGGCTGATTTAGTTGCTATGCCTATTCATTGGCTGACCTTGTTACCATGTCTCTCCCAGTCATGAATATTCTAACAGATTGCATGTGCATGCACGGGGTGGGGGAGGCAGGGGGAAGCCTACTAGGCCCAAACTGGGACGAGGGAGATGCAGTGGCCTGTTTTTGGTCCCAGGAGGCTGCAGGGAGGCCTTCTAGGCCCAAAACGTGGCACCGGGGTCGTGTGTGCATGCGCGGGGGGGGGAGTGTTGGGGGTCACACGCACATGCTCGAGGGGAAGGGCACACGGGGGTGTTACATGCACATTGCATTATGGGTGCGGGCAAATGCACTGTTGAGCGCGCAGGCGCGCTTTCAACACACAACAACAAAAAGGTTAGCCATCACTGGTTTAGGGTCTTCTGCTTGAGCAGAGGGTTGGACTAGAAGACCTCCAAAGTCCCTTCCAACTCTATTATTCTGTGACCTATTTAGCTGGACACTGAACCTAACAAAACATGGACCAAAATCCAGAGTGAAGTCAGGAGAAAGTTGCAGGTGTGGTTTTCTTTTCCTTGGCATTATGATGCTACCCAGTGTTTTCCCCCAAACCTTTGTGCCTTTTACTACAAGGTCTACAATCTAAGAAAAATTACTGGTGGGCTTTTTAGCTGGAAAGGCGTATGATTCCTTTTATTTACAGCCCCGACTTCGAACGAAGTTTCAGTTATTTTACTCTTGACAGAAAAATAAAAAACCAGAGTCCATGGATGAAAAGACAGTTGGACAAACTCTGTTAAATCTCCGATATCCCGAGACCGTATATTTTGCCCGGGTTTTTCCCCCCTAGTTCTTGAGTCTCCCTCCCTCCCTCCCGCTCTCTCCTCTCCTCTTCTCTTCTCTTCTCTCCTTTCTTGCCGCTGCTGTTTCCAACTTTTAACTTTTGAAAAGCCAAGCAGTTTAAGAGGCTGGGAGGATCTGATTGGTATGCAACACCAATTGCCTAACCTGTTCCCAAGCCTGTGCGGAGTGAAAAATGGCCTGCATTTTCTTGATAGCCCATGTGGTTGTAAAGAATAAATGGCTAATGAATTACAGATGAACATTGACGCAAATTAATCTTCCTGATGTCCCTGGGTTATATGGTAGCCATTTAAAAGTTTAATCAATACGCTGAAGTTGGAAACATCCAGCCTGTGCAGTTGTTTGGATGTAATAAACATCAGAGGGGAAACGGCGGCTTGTACCCAGTCCATGTATCATAATGACAGGTATTTATGTTTAATGGACTAAATATTTTTTATTGGTGGAGAGCAAAATGTCAGCCTAACTTTGTAAGCCTCGCATTCAACTTTTCTTTTGTGGTTGGTGAGAGATGGCTGACATGTCAACTGAAAATGAAGTGTGTGTGTGTGTGTGTGTGTGTGTGTGTGTGTAAATGCCAGTAGAGACAAAGCCAAGGAGAAGCAGCCACGTTGGAAAGCAACTGTTCTGCTTTTTAAACACTCTGCGACCATTCATTGAAGGAAAATGTGAACTCCGTTTCTGGCGTGACTGTAAGCCAGTTTCCTAAGGAAGCATTTAACGGGCGTTAGGGCAAATATGAACCAACCCACTGCCCGATATTCTTTCCCTCTGGAGCGTGTTATTTGCAGCATCTTTTCACAGGTTTCACATCTGGGAGTTTTGTAATTAGCCTGCTCACCATCTCTTGTTCACACACAGACACAATGACAGGGTTCCAAGTGACACCCCCAATGAAAGAAAACACACACACACACGGCACTGGATGAGACGAGGGGAAACAAGGAAATGCTGTTTAGAACCTGCTATTTTTGTGCAGAACTTTCTATTGGAGTAAAATCATTGTTGGGCTACCTGCTCTCCAAACAACACCCTATTATTAACTCCAATTTCAGACCATAAATTTCTGATTCCTGCCAGCCTGTTCAACTTTGTCATAAAGAAAAGTGTGTGTGTGTGTGTGTGTGTGTGTGTGTGTGTGTGTGTGTAGGCAGGATGGGGTCATTCTATAAACTAGTTTCTAGCACTGCAAGTTTTGATATTTGAAGGTAAAATGAAGTAAATGAAGTAAAATTTCTTTTAAAAAAAATAGAATGGAATGGAATGGAATAGAATAGAATAGAATTTGGAAATAGAATAGAATAGAGAATGGAATGGAATGGAATGGAATGGAATAGAATAGAATAGAATAGAATAGAATAGAATAGAATAGAATAGAATAGAATAGAATAGAATAGAATAGAATAGAGAATGGAGTGGAATGGAATAGAATAGAATAGAATTTGGAAATAGAATAGAATAGAGAATGGAATGGAATGGAATAGAATAGAATAGAATAGAATAGAATAGAGAATGGAGTGGAATGGAATAGAATAGAATAGAATTTGGAAATAGAATAGAATAGAGAATGGAATGGAATAGAATAGAATAGAATAGAATAGAGAATGGAGTGGAATGGAATAGAATAGAATATGGAATAAGAATAGAATAGAATTTGGAATTAGAATAGAATAGAGTAGAATAGAGAATGGAATGGAATAGAATAGAATAGAATAGAATTTGGAATTAGAATAGAATAGAGTAGAATAGAGAATGGAATGGAATAGAATAGAATAGAATAGAATTTGGAATTAGAATAGAATAGAATTTGGAATTTGGAATTTGGAATTAGAATAGAATAGAATAGAGAATGGAATGGAATAGAATAGAATAGAATAGAATATGGAATAAGAATAGAATAAAATTTGGAAATAGAATAGAGAATGGAATAGAATAGAATATGGAATAAGAATATAATAGAATATAATAGAATGTGGAATTAGAATAGAATAGAGTAAAATAGAGAATGGAATGGAATAGAATAGAATATGGAATAAGAATAGAATAGAATTTGGAAATAGAATAGAATAGAGAATGGAATGGAATGGAATAGAATAGAAGAATAGAATAGAATAGAATCGAATAGGAAGGTACCTTGGAGGTCTTCTAATGCAGCCTCCTGCTTAGACAGGAAACCCTACACCAATTCAGACAAATGATTGTCCAATCTTTTCTTAAAAACTTCCAGTGTTGTAGCATTCACAACTTCTGGAGGCAAGTCGTTTCACTGATTAATTATAAAACTATAACTATAAAAGTCGACCAGATGCAATGGCTGCAACGAAGAGTTGCTCATAATTTGCTCTGGCTTCTGGCCACGTTCTCTCCTAGGATGGATCATCTACAATATCTCACATGTCCGGATTCAGGGTTCTGACCCAATTGTGGGTTTAAGAAGCTCCCCTTTAGGCGCAACTGTATAGCTGTCAATTTTACCTGCTTAAACCTTCATAACACAGATGAGGAAGCCATTGCTTTTTCTAGTGATGAAAAATAGCTGCTGAGAAGGAGCAAGAGAGAGAGAGAAGATAAGACATTATTAAGGATACAGTGCACTGCAAGAAGAAGAATCCACCAGTCCAAGAGCAAAGAAATGTTGTCTGTTCCCTGAAAGTCCATAAGCATATCTCAGATACTTTGCTGAAGGATCCAATCTCGGTCGGTCACTGAGACCAGAGTTTTTGTCATCCCAGCTTTCGGACTTGTGCTGGAGTCCATCCTCAGGGAACTTCTCTTTAGCAGAATGTGTGCTGTTCTGTGTGTGGTATTTATATTGTGCCTGTTGTGTGTGGCTTTTTAGTTGTTGATTGGGTTGTGTTGATAGCTGGCTTTTAAGCCGGTGGCTATCATTTGCTTGTGTTGCCCAGCCCTCGCTTTCTAAGTACTTGATAGGCTGGTGCAGGGGTGGGATTCAAAAATTTTAGCAACCCGTTCTCTGCCCGGTTGCTAGGTGGGCGTGGCCATGGTGGGTGTGGCCTATTTGGCCTCCTGCACCATGGAGAGGGGGTGTTTTCACCCTCTCCAGGCTACGAAGGTTTTCTTTGGGCCTGTTTCTGGCCTTCCAGAACTTCCAGGAGGCCTGTTTTTCACCCTCTCAGAGCCTCTGCACTGGCCCTGCGTTTACCTGGCATCCAAAACAGACTGCGTGGAGACTCCTGGGAAGGGCGGGGTGGGGTGGGCAGGGCCAGCCAGCCCTTGCAACTACCAGTTCGGCGAATCAGATGTAAAATTAGCATCTGGTTTCCCTAAAACCGGTCCGAACTGGCTGAATCCCACTCCTGGGCTGGTGGTAAATCAGCCCTCCTGTTGTCTTACGAGGGGCCCGTTTCC
Organism: Natrix helvetica; assembly: GCF_964273705.1. Taxonomy (NCBI): domain Eukaryota; kingdom Metazoa; phylum Chordata; class Lepidosauria; order Squamata; family Natricidae; genus Natrix; species Natrix helvetica. The sequence goes on along the minus strand of NC_138551.1, from coordinate 100,494,722 downwards.
CAGGCTTCAATTACTTCCCTGGCTGTTTTTGTCCCTGCTCGTCCAACAATGCATAATTTGTCCTCGTGTGGTAGCCTCTGAGCGATGTGCAATGCCCATTTGCAGATCTCGGAAGCTGCGTTCTACAGCTTCTGAGATGTTTGTTTTTTTTTAATTGAAAAAACATTAAAAACATTGGACATAGAGCAACCTTTCTTGTTTTGTCATTACCATACATATTTTACAAATACAATTTCTACTTTTCGTACATGGCTACATTAATCTTATTAACACATCCCTTATCCTCCTTTATATATTTATCTATGTATTACCCAGTTCCAATTTTACAATCCTCAAAATGTTCTGTTCCGACTCCTTTTCCTCATTTCCAACCATTGATCCATTTCATTCCAAATTCCATAATATTCTGTCTCGTCTCTATTTTTGATTTCTACTGTCAGTCTGTCCATTTCTGCACAAATCAAAATTTTCTTTATTACCTCTTTTTCGGTGGGGTCATCTGTGCTTTCCCAATTTTGTGCATAGATGCCAATCTTGCTGTGATTATCACGTGTAGCATTAAATATGTCTCTCCTTTACTATCTTTTTCTTTTATTATTCCTAATAGGAATAGTTCTGGTTTTACATCTATCTTTTGGTCTAACATCTTCCAAGGTGTTTTTGATGTATGCCAGGGTGATGATGTGTGGTTGGTCTTGTATCTTGTTTCTTCCTTTCTGATCCCATCATGTTCCACAGACAATGACTCTGCTTGAATAGTTCACGTATGTAGCTGCTCTCCAGCTGTTTGACTTGCTGCATACTACACTGGATTCTCACCCTGCTGTATAGTGTTCTGATGCAACTCCAGAAGATGCTGGAATAGGTGAGATGGAGGGCATTTGTCCATACAATCACCAGGAGTTACACTTCAATTATGTTGCATAACTGACTGATTAAACTTTCATCATCGCATATACTCCCAGCTAATGTAGATTACTTTAGTTCTGGAAGTTTATTGTGCCCAGCCAACCTGCAAGTTACACCAGCAATATAGTTAATCCAATGGCAGAAAAGCTACCATCGCTTGTCCTGAGGAGGTATTTTTTGTTTGTTTGTTTCACTTCCACTCTTTCACGTCACTTCACTTTGTGGCAGCTCCTCAAATACTGGAAGACTGCTATCATGTCACCCCCTCATCCTTCTTTTCTCTAGACTGGCCATACTCAGATCCTGCAACCGTTCTTCATATGTTTTACTCTGCAGGCCTTTAATCATCCTAGTTGCTCTTCTGCACTTCTTTGCATACAAGTCTGTTGTGGCCCAGCAGGATCCGTTTGAGCTGCTGATGGACTCGGATAGCGAGGAACCATATGAGTCTGCCCTGGACGATGTGGAGGACCCTGTGCAGTGTTCATACTCAGAGCAGGGACCAGAGAGGCTGGTTGGCCACCAGGAGGCGCCTGAGGCATGGAGCAGTGGGGAGGATCAAAGGCAGTTTGTCCCTGATGCTAGATTGAGAAAGGCTGAGAAACGGAAGCAGCAACTCCGTAGGCAGACTCACAGAAGATGATTAAGCACAGGTGGTTGTGGATTGGCCCCTCCCAAGAGAGATTATAGGTGAGGCATTGGGAGGGGATATTTGCAGGAAACAACCATTCGAATTAGTAGAAAATCTATCTGTGTATTCTAGCTGTGTTTGGACTATCTGCATTGCTTCATTTGACTTATCTGGGTTGCTGCAGAGCTACTCTATTGAACGTGAGTTGTCTGGGCCCTCAGCCAAAGGATTTGTTATCTCAGTAATTAAACAGTGGCAAACAGCCAAGCCTGTGTTCTGGTTTATTCACAAGTGTGTGTGTGGGGGGGGGGGGGGTCAGAACACAAGTCCATCTTCAGATTCTGGTGTTGGAACCATGTATCTCAGACAGCACCCTCAGAACTCAAGCTCCTTTACTTTTGATACTGGGTAACATATATATTGTAGGGACGCAGTGGCTCAATGGCTAAGACACTGAGCTTGTTGATCAGAAAGGTTGGCAGTTTGGTGGTTTGTGCCACATAGTGCCACGTAACGGAGTGAGCTCCCGTTACTTGTCCCAGCTTCTGCCAACCTAGCAGTTCGAAAACACATGGAAAATGCAAGTAGAAAAAATAGGAACCACATTTGGTGGGAAGGTAACAGCGTTCTGTGTGCCTTCGGTGTTGAGTCATTCCACATGACCATGGAGACATCTTCGGACAGCTCTGGCTCTTTGGCTTTGAAACAGAGATGAGCACCGCTTCCTAGAGTCGGGAACAACTAGCACATATATGCGAGGGGGACCTTTACCTTAACATATATATTATAAAAATGGAGTTTACCCTGCAGATGTAAGTCTGTTGCCTGACAAATAACACTGCATGTTGTTTTAACAAAGAGGAAGAAAGCATGGTGGGTGGGAAACCTTTCATCATAAAAGCTTAGGAAAGTGATAAAACAGCCCCCTTTTGAGAGAAGGTCATACATAGCTCCTTGCATCTGAGATTTAAAGTAATTTTTTGAAAGAACCAAATGATCATTCCCAGTGGGCTGAAGAATGTGAAAGCCTTAGCCCCCGTTTACATTTGTGTATCATCCATGTTTCAAAATGCAACCCATGAATAACAACACATCAACTACAGCATAGAAAGCGTTGAGGCACAAACCCGATACTTAAAACCCAACACACCCCCATTGTTGGGGAATGAAATGCACAGCAGGAATGGTTCCAGTTGACAGACACGCAATGAAGTCGCGGCAGACAAAAACATATTAATTATATTCCTTTCGCAATTAAGATTGTAACTGTTTAGATATCCCAAATTGTCCCAGGCTGTGGTGGCTTTCAAAAATTTTGTGTTGGGATTGAGAGGGGGTGGTGGTGGTGGAAATCATGGTGGTTTCAAAAGGGTTGAAATTACCAAGGGTTGTTGTGGCACCATGAGGTGGTAGCCAGGGACAAAACCAGAGAGAATTATAAACCAGGGAGAAGTGGAAAGGAAAGGTGGGGGTGGGGTGGGGGCAAAGGGGGCAAGGAGAGGATCGAAAATGTGGCTCCAAAGAAGTATTTGCTCTTCGTGAGCGAGGTGTAAAAACAGACCATTTCCAATGTTCTTAGCTACTTAAGGAAACGCAGCTGGGGGAATTGCTTTATAGCATTCCTGCTATAAAGCAATTCCCCCAACTGTGAGGGTGTAAGAGATGGTACTTATACTTAATAATAAAAACCTGGAGTCCCAGAGCATGTTTTGTAGGGCTACTCAATATTTAGACTAGACTAGACTAGACTAGACTAGACTAGACTAGACTAGACTAGAATAGAATAGAATAGAATAGAATAGAATAGAATAGAATTCTTTGTTGGCCAAGTGTAATTGGACACACAAGGAATTTGTCTTTGGTGCATATGCTCTCAGTGTACATAAAGAGAAAATAAAATATATTTGTCAAGAATCATAAGATACAACACTTAGTGATAGTCATAGGATACTAATAAGCAATCAACTCATACTAAGAAACAATCTATATATATAAAAGCCAAATACCACTCACTCATCACAAAATCTCCAGAACTGTAAAGCCTACAGACATGAAATTCTGCATGTATGTTCCTCTTGGTTTAAGAAGAAATGATTTTTCAAAGTGACCAACAGATCATCAGTATTTCTTATACAGTATTATATTAACATGTGTCAATGCTAAGGAGTTAGATGTTCTACTCCCCCTCCCCATCTGAAAGGAACTCTGTGCCAACCGCCAGTTGTCTTACATGGGCATGGTCAGTGCATGACTCATCCTGCCTGTGGGCTCAGAGTTTAGACATTCTACTCCCCCTCCCCACCTGAAAAGAACTCTGTTCCAACTGCCAGTTGCCTTACAGTTGAGTTACACATTCTACATTAATTTTCAAGCTTTACGTGTCAATGTATCAAGCCTGACCACATAGTTTCGTAGTGGTATCCAGCTAGTAAAACAATATAAATTGTAAAGATACAAGCAACATGGTTATAGCCATAAGTGGGAAGAGATAGGTACTAGGAAGGATGAGAAGAATAATAGCAATACAGTCTTAGTAAATAATTTGACAGTGTTGTGGGAATTAGTTGTTTAGCAGAGTGGTGACATTTGGGGAAAACCTGTTCTTGTGTCTAGTTGTTCTGGTGTGCAGTGCCCTATAGTGTTGTTTTGAGGGTAGAAGTTGAAACAATTTATGTCCAAGATGTGAAGGGTCTGTAAATATTTTCACAGCCCTCTTTTTGACTTGTGCAGTGTACAGGTCCTCAGTGGAACGCAAGTTGGTAGCCATTGTTTTTTCTACAGTTCTAATTATCCTCTAAAGTCTATGTCTGCCTTGTTGGGTTGCAGAGCCAAACCATTTGATATCAAATGATTGAGAGGAATTTTCTACACTGGGCGTGATTTCCTTTTCTCTTGGTTCTTTTCTTGGAAATGTTTCATGAACCCAGGTCCCTATCACAGCTTGACTCAGCCCTACAGAAAACCCAGAGATTCCTCTCAAGCAAAGCAGCTTACCCAATATTTTCTTCAATGAGAATATCTACTTCTCAATATTTATTTATTTATTTATTTTGTCACATGTACAAAATAAGAGGAATAAGAATAAACATGAATAAGAACACAGAAAATGGGTACAAATAAATGGGGACAGTAGGGCAGGGAAGCTGGGCACGCTGGTGCGCTTATGCATGCCCCTATGTATATGTAGTATATATAGTATGTAGTACGGTACAGTATCGGAACTATCTGCGATGGGTTGAAAGTTCTGATTCTGATAACATTTTCCAAGTTTGGCTCGGGAGAAAGAAAGAAAGAAAGAAAGAAAGAAAGAAAGAAAGAAAGAAAGAAAGAAAGAAAGAAAGAAAGAAAGAAAGAAAGAAAGAAAGAAAGAAAGAAAGAAAGAAAGAAAGAAAGAAAGACCATCGTAAATTGTAACGCAGTTGTTAAATTTGTACACTCGTTCTTCTTGTCCCGTTTTGGATAAGGAGTATCTCGGGAGGGGATGTAGCTGTCTGTGCCTAACTGAAGTCTTTCATAGCATTTGATGCCTCCACAGACTGAGGTATTTGCAAATTTAAAACCTCTAGGCTTTAAAATGGTGCTCCACCTTATTTTTCACTTCATATATGTACTCCAGATAATGTATAATTGATAGCTTGCATTTAATGACATGGGTGGTATACAGATGTAAATGTTATTATAGCTTTTATATTTTATGTTCTCTCTGAAATATCATTTTGCCTTTGAATAATAATCCTGTTCCAATTTCTGGGGCCTGGAAGGAGAGATGGTGGAGTGTTTGCTCTTCTGTTCTCTTCTCCCTCCCTCCCTCCCTCCCTCCCTCCCTCCCTCCCTCCCTCTCCCTCTCTCTCTCTCTGTCACTCCCTCTCATCTCCCTCTCTGTCTCTCTATCTATCTCTGTGTGTCTCTCTGTCTCTCTCTCTCTCTCTCCATGTATTTGTCTGTTTGTTATCTTGCCAGGGGAATATGAATTAGATCTTGTGTGTCATATATTTCTTTAAAGTAATTTGGAATTTTAGGATATAGGAATTTCGGTGATTGAAAGGCTGCCTGGATGAGCTACATCCCATTGAAAATAACTGTACTTGTACATGCTTACATCTGTCTCGGCTCGTAATTCACTTTCACATTGGGTTATAGATGTCTGTATTCAGTGAGTCTATCTCCCCTTCAGGTATTATTTCAGCCCTTTGAGATAATAAGGAAAGTTTAATTGCGTTGTTAATTGATTTTTTGCACAACATTATTACCTTGATTGATTGCCGAGTTGATGAAAATGTTAGACACAGGCAGCGTAAAGTATCAGCGCTGGTAAAGAGTAGGAGTCTTGCGGAGAATAGATAACCTTGACGTTAAGAGCTATATCCTTCAGATATGTCTTCCCTTGACATATTGATGGCCCTTGAAAAGGGAAAAGTTGATTGTATGCAGAATGCAATCATTAAACCCACTTCAGCTAGCTCTTGATTAATTTGTTTTTTTTTCCCCTGAAAGATCTAGTTAAAGAGAAGGTCTCACCAGTATCAACAGCCATTTTTCCCCAGGATTTGCTTTAAAGCATCTTGTAACAGAAGAAAGGGATGAGGCTGTGCTGAGCCCTTAGCATCACTTACCATCCCTACTGGTTGGCAAATGTGAGCACAGAAGGTCACACATTAGGTCAGGGTGGGTGGGCAGAGCCTCCCACAGCTGCTGCTACCAGTTCACCAGAACCGGAAAGAACTGGCTGTATACGGGCTAGTGTTAGGCCACACTTGGAATACTGCATTCCGTTTTGGTCGCCACAATGTAAAATAGATGTGGAGACTCTAGAAAGAGTACAGAGAAGAGCAACAAAGATAATTAAGGGACTGGAGGCTAGAACATATGAAGAACGGTTGCAGGAACTGGGTATGCCTAGTTTAATGAAAAGAAGGACTAGGGGAGACATGATATCAGTGTTCCTATATCTCAGGGGTTGCCACAAAGAAGAGGGAGTCAAATTATTCTCCAAAGAACCTGAGGGTAGGACAAGAAGCAATAGGTGGAAACTAATCAAGGAGAGAAGCAACCTAGAACTGAGGAGAAATTTCCTAACAGTTAGAACAATTAGTCAGTGGAAGAACTTGTCTCCAGAAGTTTTGAGTGCTCCAACACTGGAAGTTTTCAAGAAGATGTTGGATAACCTGGAGACGACTTCCGGTCCCCGAAGGCGACGGACGTGCATGTCCGCTGCTCGTCTTTTCAGTGGGCTCCCCTTGGGAGCACAGGAGGCCTTGGAGGGGCTCCCTGCCACAGGGCGGCTTGTTGGGACCCCCTGGATCGGTGGCGGCCACGGGGGAGTCTCCAGCTTCGCCCCAGGAGCCGGGAAGCATGGGGTGCACGCGGCAGTGCTGTCACATCGCTGCGCGTCTTCGCCGAGCGGAGCCTGGAAGGAAACAATTAATTGAAGGCTACAGCTGAAGTGCGGTGAGGTGGGAAGTCTACCCAAATCTCTTGCTAATCTATCCAATTGATGAACAGCAGTCTTTTTAAAGCTTTGTTTCAATCTCTGGAAGAGTTAAGATTGGGGGGGGGGGTTCCACCCCCCTCGGAAAAGCAGCATTCGTAATATCTCTCTCGGAGGAGGAGAGAGAGTTAAAAACTTACTTTCACTTCCCTTAAGCAATGGGAGAATGACTTTTTACTACAATTGTGAGAGAAAGGATGGCTGAGTTGATTTTCTTTAAACTATTTATGAGAACTTTTGACTTGTTGTTTTCTGAACTCCTGTGAAGGCTGAGCCAAGATGGCCAACTTCCTCCTTCTTCCTTGCCTTTACGAATGAGATTCCTCTCTTGAAAGTTTTTCTGGCTTTGAACTGTTTTGCACCCCAGAGACCTCCTGGAGCCTCTTCTACCATGTATTTCCCTTGGATTTGGAATATTTGATTCACTTATTTGGCTTGGAGCTGCACAGGAAGATTAACATTCTCTTCTGGGCTTGCCTGCCTTGTAATCTCTCCCAGTTGTGCCATTTCTTTGCACAGACTTATAACTATCTCTGAGTTTCATAATGGGCCCTAAAAAATTACCGCCTGGTAAGGCATCCTCGGCCCCGACATCCTCTACGTCCAGCCCGATCACTCAACAGACACAATTGGTGTCATTTTTACAACCTAAAGCTCCCGAAGAGAGTCCAAAGGATTTATCTGTTCACCAAATGCTTCAAACTCTTTTAAAGGGACAGGACGAATTGAAAAAACAACTGACAGATCTAAATGACCAGCTCAGAGAAACACAACAACAAGCTACACAAAATAAACAGAGAATAGGTGTACTGGAGGAGGGCATGGTTGGGATGAGGGAGGAGGTTAAGACAATTCAGAAGGGGAATATAGGATTTGAAAACCATATGATAAAGATGGAATTTGAAAGGATGTCTTTTTTCCTTAGATTTCAAAATTTGCCAGAAACGGAGAATGAAGTTCTTAAGGAGATTATGACTACAATCCTAGCAGAATACATTAAAAGAGATAAACAGCAGCTGTGGTGGGATATTGACCTGATTTACAGGATCAACTCAGCATACGCTAGAACACACAATGTTCCAAGGGAAGTCCATGTTAAATTTCTTAGAAAGACCACAAGAGATGAGGTCTTAGGAGCTCAAAGGGTGGGACCACTAAAATATAAAGACAAAGAAATAACCATTCTTAAACAGATTCCAAAGAAAGTAAGAGATAAGAGGAAGAAATATTCCTCTTTAGCAAAGAAATTATATAATAAAGGAGTCTGATTTAGATGGTTATTGCCAGAAGGTATGCTGATTTTCTGGGAGGGCAGCAGATTTAGAATTAATACAGTTGTGGAGGCGGAGGCTTTCATTAAAAAACACAATGCCCTCCTAGACGAAACAGGGGACAGTACACAAGATATGAAGGAGGGAGGGGACGAGGCTCTGCCAGAAGACAGGGGGGAGGATCCAATACTGAGAAGACTCAGGTCACAAAAATGAGTTGAAACATTATTGCAATTGTTGTTATAATGTAATTCTTGGAAGTGATACAAAAATGATTGAATATACTGATGATCTAGTGTAAAATCAAAAACTGCCAATGTTTATTCAAATGTTGATGTTTTCCTATTTTTCTTTGTAAAAGTTGCGAGATTTGGGGAGATTACCTCCTCCCGCATGATGTAGCTGTCAAAATTTTCTATACCTTTTTTTTACCCTTTTTCCTTTAAAAAATTTGTAAAAACCAATATTTTTTTTTCAAAAAAAGAAGAAGATGTTGGATAACCATTTGTCTGAAATGGTACAGGGCTTCCTGTCTAGGCAGGGGGTTGGACTAGAAGACCTCGAAAGTCCCTTCCAACTCTGTTATTCTATTCTATTCTAATACCACCTCTGGCCAGGGAAGGCCTAAAATATTTGACGGGCTGCCACAAAGAAGAGGGGGAGTCAATCTATTCTCCAAAGCAGCTGAAGGCAAGACAAGAAGCAATGGATGGAAACCTAACCAAAGAGAGAAGCAACCTGGAATTGCAGGAGAAATGTCCTGACAGGGAGGACAATTAACCAGTGCTTTGCTTAGCAGTGGAAATTTTGGGCTGAACTGCGGTCATAAATTGAGGACCACCTGTAATGGGACCTCAGCCTTCTTTGCTGTGATTCTACAGATACACAAAAAAACAGCTTGGTCACCAAAAATCAAGAGATGCTAGTAGTTCTTGTTTGAAGTTTGAAAGAATTCCCACCATTACCCATGGTTTCTCAGTCTACTGTTCTGATATGGATTTTACAAGAATTTGCTTCCTTGGACTGATCATGTTGACATTCCTGCCAAGTTTCTATCTGCAGTTTACTTTTTGGGATTTTAGAAGCGATTTGCCCTTGCCTGCTTCCTAGGGCAGAGAGAGAGAGTGACTGGCCCCATCACCCAGCTGGCATCGTGCTTAAAGTGGGACTTGCAGTCTCCCAGTTTCTAGCCTTCACCGCTACACCAAACTGGGTCTTTTCCTAAAAGTAGACATTTCCTAAATAATTACTTCTAACCCAGTTTTGTGGCCCGCCAGCTGCCAGCAGAGCTGACAACAGACTCGGATGATGAGGAGGTTGGGTAGGAACATGGGCCAGTTTTGGAGCCTGGGGAAGGTTCTGATGAATGCTCTGCATTGGACGCAGAAATAGAGTCAGGGCCATCCAGCATTTCCCAGCCACCAGAGAGGCAGCTGCCTTTGGAGGCTGAGATGAGTGAGAAGGAAGAACAGCTGGGGCCTGTTCCAGATGCACGTATGCACAGAGCTGTTAGGAGAGGTGAGCAATGGAGGACAAGGAGTCAACTTGGGAAGCAAAGGACATGTGGATGCTGAATGGCCCCTCCCCAGCTGGGGAATAAATGGAAGAAAAGGAGAGTGGTGGTCATAGGAGACAACAGTTTGTATTTCTGAAGATTTTGCTCATTGAGTTCCGTGCCACCAAGACTGCTTGCCAGAACTCAAATTGCAGCCTTTCGGCTGGGAGCTCCCGGCCTACTGATAAGGTCTGTACTGCAGTTAACTCCTTGAAGGACTCTTGCCTGGACTTTTCGGTGGGTGAATGCAATTAATTCGCAAGAGGTAAATAAAGAGGGTTTTTCGTGACAAGGAGTCTGTTTCTTGCTTCTGTTAAGGTTGGATCAGAACACCCGGTTACTGTGATGATTAAGTTACCAGAACCCCTGGTGAATGAAGTTGACCAGATTGGTGACTGGATAACATTGTGAGAGCAGGTCCTGTCTCAGGTTTAACCAGTTCTTCCGGATCCATGGAGCCTTATTTAAATTGAAGAGGAGCTGGGCATTTATTTATTTATTTCATCAAGTATGAATTAGATAACAGATATAAGTATAGACATGATTATGAATATATGAAATGGATACAAATACAAGGGAATATTAGGACAGGGACTGTAGGATATGCTGGTGCGCTTATGCATGCCCCTTAAAGACCTCTTAGGAATGGGATGTGGTCTACAGTAGACAGTCTAAGGTTAAAGTTTTGGGGGTTTAGGGAAGAAACCACAGAGTCAAGTATTGCATTCCAGGCATTGGCCACTCTGCTGCTGAAGTCGTATTTTCTGCAATCGAGTTTGGAGCGGTTTACCATAAGTTTGTATCTATTGTGAGCTTGTGTGTTGTTGTGGTTGAAGCTGAAGTATTCATTGACAGGTAGGACATTGTAGCAGATAATTTTATGCATTACGCTTAGGTCAGATCAAAGATGCCGAAGTTCTAAGTTGTTAAAGGCCAAAATTTAAACCTGGTGGCATAAGGTATTCTGTTGCGAGCAGAGGAGTGGAGGACTCTTCTCGTGAAATATCTCTGGACTCGTTCGATTGTATTTATGTCTGATATGCAGTGCAGGTTCCATTTAATACGTTTGCTTTGGCAATAACATGAAAGTTTAAAAACCGGTGATCAATGAAGCAACGGTAGCTACCAGTATGAAGATCGTGTTATATGTAATGAATGTTAATGCTTTGTTGTAGGAAGCCTTTTGGGAGCTGGTGGCATATAAATCCAATCCTTCAATCCATCAATGTTGTCTTTGGCCATCCTGGACATGCTTTAATGCATGCCGTGGGGACCTGGGGACTTCTCTTCTTTCAAAGTTTGAGCTCTGCTGGAGAAGATTGAGAAGGACTGGAGAGCAAAAAAGCATGAGAAAACATGTTCTCTTCACGTTGCTCTTAGAAGTGGGTGGGGGGGGGAGAGATGTGGGCTTCAGCAAGCAGCTTCAAAGGAATGCTTGGCTTGAGCCTTCATCAAAGTGAAGTACTTTTGAAGATTTGCACAGCCCTTCTTCTTCTGCATAAATGAATCCAAGTTTGTGCTCTTAATGCCACATCGGTATTTCAGCCTAAAGATTGCCAGTATTATTGAATTTGTTTACAATGAATTAGAATTAGAATTGAATAGAGCTGGAACGGACCTTGGAGGTCTTCTAGTCCAGTCCCCTGCTCAATTAGGACAACCCAGGGATGAAATTCAGCAGGTTCTGACAGATTCTGGAGAACCGGTAGCGGAAATTTTGAGTAGTTCAGAGAACCAGCAAATGCTACCTCTGGCTGGCCCCAGAGTGAGGTGGGAATGGAGATTTTGCAGTACCCTTCCCCTGGAATGGGGTGGGAATGGAAATTATGCAGTATCCTACCCCTGTCACACCCACCAAGCCATGCCCACCAAGCCACACCTCGCCCACCAAGCCATGCCCACAGAACCGGTAGTAAAAAAAAAAATTGAATTTCACCACTGGGACAAGCTATACTATTTCAGATAAGTTACTGTCTATTCTCTTCTTAAAAACCTCCAGTGATGGAGTGCCCACAACTTTTGAAGGCCACTTCTATTCCACTGGTTAATTCTCCTCACTTTTAGGAAGTTTCTCCTTAATTCCAGGTTGCTTCTCTGTTTGGTTAGTTTTCAACCATTATTCCTTGTCCCAACCTCTGTTGCTCTGGAGAATAATTTGACCCCCCTCTTCTTTGTGGCAGACCCTCAAATACTGGAAGACATATATCATGTCACTCCTGATTCTTCTTTTCTTTAGACTAAGCCAAACCCAAATCCTACAGCTGTTCTTCCTAAGTTTTGGTCTCCAGGCCTTTGATCATCTTAGTTGCTCTTCTCTGCACTTTTTCCAAAGTCTCAGCATCTTTTTTGTAGAATGGTGACCAAAATTGGTTGCAGTATTCCAGGTGTGGTCTTAGTAGGGTTTTATCAAGCGGTACTAATACTTCACATGATCTTGATTCAGTGCCCCTGCTTATACAACACAGGATTGTATTAGCTTTTTTGGCCGTCGCAGCACATGGCTGGCTCATATTGAAATGTTCATCCATTCGGACCCTCTCACAGTTACTATTTTTGTGCTAGGCCTCAATGACAAGCATTATCTTAATAACAACCTCACTATACTTTTTTAAAAAATATATTTTTTTATTAAACATTTTTTTTAAAAAAAGACAAAAAATATTATTATTGTTTTTTGCAATTTTCTTCTGTACAACATTTCCACCTCGGTATACATCCATTGTAAATACACTTCTCCCCCCTTATTTCAGTTTCTCTTTGTCTTTACATATGATACTATTATATACATTCCTTAATTTACAATCCTTCATTATGTACCGTTTCCATTTATACCTGTTTGTTCATCTCTACCTATACATTGCTATTTTCTAACTCCTGTGTCTTCTTCATTTAGTCTTTCCTTAAGCTTTACACTTGTCCTCCAGCCATTTGTACCACTCGTTCCATACCATATAATATTCTGTTTCCTCCTTTTCTTTTATTTCTTTCGTGAGTTTGTCCATCTCTGCACACTCTTAACACTTTCATTATAACATTCCATTCTGATGATATATTCTTCTTCCAATTTTGTGTATATATTATTCTTGCTGCCATTATGATATCTATAATTAAATATTGTGGGTTTTTTTTGTCATATTTCCTTGTAGGTATTCCCAATAGAAATAATTCCGGTTTCATATCTATTTGCTGTTTAGTAATTTCTTCGAGCCATTTTCTTATTCTATTCCAATATTTTTTAGCCTTTGGGCATAACCACCACATGTGGTAATACGTTCCTTGTTTTTGCTACATTTCCAAAAGTCTGGTGATAAGTTCGGGTATATTTTAGCCAGTCTCGCTGGTGGGAGATGCCACCTCACTATATTTTTAATGACAATTAAAAAGCAATTGAAGAAGACCATGCTACTTTATCTCTCGTACTAATGCATCTATTTCCCAATGGCCTTTGATGAACAAGTCTCCATAAAACCAGCTATGACACAATGAAATGGATTTTGATCTTTATTAGGCCACCAACTCTTTGCCCTGGAGCATCCTGGCCTCTGTTCCAGATGTTTTCCCTAATAAAAACACAGAGCTGCTTTCCATCGGGCATTCTTAAGTAACCAGAGGCTACTCCAGAGTAGCTCCTTTTTTGGGGGGTTCAGTTACAGTTCTTCGTGTTTTCATTTTTAAATGGAGTTTGTCACAGTCTTAGGAAACAGGACAAACTGGTTCAGGTCTTGAAACAGAAATGCGAAGACTCCAGTTGAAGTCCATCTCTCAACCATGTTTCATTGTATGATTCTGGACTGTTTAGGTGCTGCCTTGAGGCACTTTAAGCACTTTAGCTCAGTGGCTAAGACACTGAGCTTGTTGATCAGAAAGGTCAGCAGTTCGGCGGTTGGAATCCATAGTGCAATGTCACAGAGTGAGCTCCCATTACTTGTCCCAGCTTCTGCCAACCTAGCAGTTCAAAAGCATGTAAGAATGTAGGTAGGAAAATAGGAACCATCTTTGGTGGGAAGGTAACAGCGTTCTGTGCACCTTCAGCATTTAGTCATGTCGGCCACATGACCACGGAGACGTCTTCGGACAGTGCTGGCTCTTCAGCTTTGAAACGGAGATGAGCACCGCCCCCTAGAGTTGGGAATGACTAGCACACTCGTGCGAAGGGAACCTTTACCTTTGAGTTTCTAGAAACAGACAAGATACTAAATAATCCAGCAATCTAAGGTTGCCTCATCTCAAGGTTTGCTTCTTTCAAACTGCTGAAGTCTTTCTTGCAAACAGGAACCTCAAACGGAACTTCAACTGCAAGTAGCTGCCCATTGCATATAACGTCTTATGGAGCTTAGATCATATGGAGGATGAGGAGGTAACAACAGCTTGCTAGGACCCCGCAGTGAAGATTTAGTCCACCCCAGGAGAGAAAGTAATCATAATATCCATTGTCTAAGGCAGGGGTGTCAAACTCAATTTCATTAAATGTTGCATCACGGCTGTGGTTGACCTCGGGTGCCTGGATGGGCATGGCTGACTGGGTGGGCATGTCCAGCTTGATGCCACTCCCCAAACTGCAACTATGTTTCCTCTTCACATTGGGTAGACCAGGCTGAAGCTACACTGGCCTGATCTTTCCTCTTTGCATTGGGTAGACCAAGATAGATCCGCGGTCTGGATCCAACAATATCATGGTCTGGATGCAGCCTATAGGCCTTGAGTTTGACACCCTTAGTCTAGGTAGATGCCACTACTATTGGTATCCAACCTGTGCCTTCAAATTGTTTCTGCTGTGTAAGATTTAGAAATTCACCTTCACATTTGCTTAGAGCACAAACAGCAGAAAGAAAATTTAAATCTGCAAAAGATGTTCTCAGAAATACAGAAATTATCAAACACATATGAGAGGATAGAGAAGAAGTTGGAAGACTTAGAGTATCTAACAGTAAAATATGATGAAGAAGTTGGAGATGTTTATCAAATGGAAAAAGTGGTGGTTAAAATCCTAAAAATAGAAGAGGAAAATGAATATAAAGAAATTAAAATTGCTGATATTTATGGTGATTGGTTTGTCTCTGAAAATGGAAAGAGTGGAATACTGAAAGAGGAATTAAATGGAGGGGAAATCTACCCCAGATGGCAAGATACAGAAGAAGAAGAAACAAAAGAATTAATGGATTTAAAGAGAGAAATTTTATTAGCAATATCATTGATAACAGTACTGACAATCAAAGATAAGCTGATTAAGGAAACAAAAGAAGGGCATTGAAATTACATGAGAGATTTTTATAAGCAAGGAGTTGCTAAGAGGAGTCCTTACAAAGTTGATTAAGGAGATGATTAGAGGACTGACACCACAAATGGCAGAAGATATGAGACTGTTTTGCTACTGGAAAGATACAGGTTGATAGTTAGAAGAGTATAATTTAAAACTAGTTAAACTTAGTGAAATTTAGTGACAATAGATATAGTTAAATAAATAAATAATAATGATAATAATGTATACATGTGTAGTGTTATGATAAGTAATAATTGGATATGAATATTGAATGGTACCCATGAAAGGAAGATTAGAAATCCTTTTGGATTATATATAAAGGTTAATAAAATAGAACTAAGTTAGATACAGTTAAGTCTTGATTATTAGGGGGAAAATGTTATGATGCAGGATATAGTTAAATAAAGGAGGGATAATGATAACAACGTATATACAGGTATGGGTACAACATAAGGAAACTGGATGTAAATTGTAAACAGTGATTTGGAAAGAAGGATTAGAAAACTTTGTTATTAAATATTATGGATGTTTAGCTAGAATAGAATATAAGGATTCAGTGTTATTGGAGGATTTTAGAAATAGTAAATGAAATGCCAGTATGTGGTTATGTATTAAATCTTGGTATATTTTATGATGAAGGACATTTAAACAATTATAGTCAAATGAAAATGGAGGTATGATGATGGTAACATGTATAAATATCTGAGTTAAAATTCTTGAGTAATATGAATTATGTTTGTTCACTGTGGAAGAGATGCACGAAAGCCTTTTTGTAACCAACTGATACACTTTCTACAGTATGTAAAGAAGGATGTGTTGTGTTTGTTTTGAAAAATAATAAAAAAATATTTTAAAAAAAGAGCACAAATGTTGACGACACAATTATTATTATTTCTTTCTTAGACCGGACAAAACGGTTGTATTTTTCTTAGTGCTGGCTTTGCAGAAAGATAGATAGTGAATGGGATTTTTCAGTCTCCCACAAATCAGATTTCTAGGCCTAAACTGGGATTGAAATCACAGATCCTTACAAAGCATACCATGGACTGTGATGGAAGCAAAGGACATTGCTTTAATTGTCCTAGAAGAGTATGTGTAGTTTGTGGCTTCCTTTGACAAATTAATGCTGCCCTCTAGTGGTCAAGATCTTTGGTTTAGGTGGGAATAGATTTCTTTGACCTTTGGAACTTGCTTTCCATTACATAGGAAAAGCGGAAAAAAGAGACTTATTGGAAATAGGCCATATCTTTAGGGATGTATCTCTAGGAATAATTTTTCATGTAAAAAAAAAAGCCACTTTCATAGCAACATCAATAAAATCTGAATATAATGTCTGCTAAGCTCTTCTCTATGTCTGTCTACTGGAGAGAGAGAGAGAGAGAGAGAGAGAGGGAGGGAGGGAGGGAGGGAGGGAGGGAGGGAGGGAAGGAGAGGTATGATAGATGAAATTATGACTGGGGAGACATGATAGCAGTCTTCCAATATCTCAGGGGCTGCCACAAAGAAGAGAGAGTCAAGCTATTCTCTGAAGCACCTGAGAGCAGGACAAAAAGCAATGGGTGGAAACTAACAAGGAGAGAAGCACAAATTTTCTGACAGTGAGAACAATTAATCAGTGGAACAGCTTGCCTCCAGAAGTTGTGAATGCCCCAACACTGGAAGTCTTTAAGAAGAGATTGGATAACCGTTTGTCTGAAGTGGTGTAGGGTTTCCTGCCTAAGCAGAGGGTTGGGCTAGAACAGGGGTGTCCAAACTTGGGAACTTTAAGACTTGTGGACTTAAAGTCCACAAGTCTTAAAGTTCCCAAGTTTGGACACCCCTGGGCTAGAAGAATTCCAAGGTCCCTTCTATTATTCTGTTATTCTCAGAAGACACAGCCAGTATGGGAAAGGGTCAGGATTGCTATTCACTTACTTTCCCTACCAGTTCACAAATGTGAGCTTGCTTTGCTCACATGGGCCCAGTCCATGTGTGCGCTTGGCCTTTCACTCATGTGCTTTGGCTTGAAAACATGCCTAAAAAGGACGTCATAGAGCTGGGGCGACTGGATAGGCCCACCCGCAGTTTCCACTACCAGTTCAGGCAAACTGGTTTGAATTGGCTGAATGCCACCTCTGGAAAGGGTGAAGGATGTTCTAAATCGGGAGTGTCAAATCAAGGCCTGCAGGCCAGATGTGGCCTGCGATGTAGCTAGATCTGGCCCACGGGGATGTCCTTTGGACAGCGAAGGACTGGCCCCCGCTGCCTCAGCCCTGGCCCAGGCCGGCCAGGTGCTAATCTATAGCTTGATGGCTGCCATCTGGGTGGGAATGCGGTCAGACTTAGAAGGAATGAAAAAGATGGGAATGAGAAGGAGAGAAGGAGAGAGGGGAAGGAGGGAGGGAGGAAGATGGGAATGAGAAGGAGGGAGGCAGGGAAGCTGGCCACACCCACCCTGGCCACGCCCCCTCCCCGGCCCCCGAGGTCAACCACAACCCTGAGGCGGCCCTTAATGAAATCGAGTTTGACACCCCTGCTCTAAATTGTAGTTCAGCAGCAACTGGAAGACTTTCTACTGCCAATCCACACCCCGTTAGCTGGCTTTGGACCTTAAGAAGAAAAATAAATACATGCAATTTTTTTTACACAGAGAGAGGGTGGGGAAGGGGGGAGGGAGAGAGAAGCTACAGAGCCTTTCCTACGAAGTCCTACCCGGCTATTTAAAAAATGATTGCAATAATTTCTCTGAAAGGACCTCTGTTCCAGGATCTGTGGAAAGCAGTCGCCAAGATCACAGCATTGTCATTCAAGAAGGAAGAGCTGCTTTTTGTTCCCTGTGCAAATGAAGTACTGTGTGACATCTAAGGCACAGTGTGTTATTTGTTTCCCTGCAAGGGGATGTGTAATGGAATCGTGCTCCCCCCCCCCCCGCATGCCGCTTTAATCTGCTAACCTAAATGGCTCAGATCCTTAATGCATTAGAGAGCCTTTAAACTGTGTCTCAGCCTGGGTCACAGAAAGCAAACCACCGTTTGTGGCCTGACTACATCAGGATGACATAAAAATACTCTGGCATAATATGGTAGATTATTAAACATCTACTTGTCTGTTCGTTTCCATGCACTTCGCCTAGGTCAAATTAAACCTTAGCCTATCCAGACCCGGTTATATGTAGAGTTTTAAGTCGTTTAATAATAAAAATTCCTGGACATCTGTTTTCTCCCATTATTATTATTTTCTTCCTTTGTAGAGAAAGGACACCCATTTCATCCAAAGTGGAAATATTGCAGTGGAAATACTGAAATGCTTTTAATCACGCATGAGGATGAGTTTTTTACAGAACCATTATTGCAATTTCCGTTGGCCTCCTTCAATGTTTTCAAACCTGACAACTTTAACATGGGTGGATTTCAACTTCCAGTATTCTCCAGCTAGCATGCTTTAAGATATGTGGACTTCGACTCCCTGAATTCCCCAGGCAGCATGCTTTAAGACTTCTGGGAGTTGAAATCATGTTAGTTGCATCAAGGCCAGTGGTGGGTTGCCATTTTTTTTTACTACCAGTTTCCTCGCGCGCTTGTGCAATGCTTCTGCGCATGTGCAGAAATGTCTGAGCGGGTGGGTGGAGCCTCCCGCCACTGTCACTACCGGTTCGCCCGATCCGGGCCAAACTAGGAGCAACCTACCTCTGATCAAGGCTCACCTCTGATTTCCATCAATGTACAACATTTGAGGTTCTCCTAAGCTTATGAGAGCTGCCTCCAGCACACCATTGGATCTAGACTCTTTAGTATTTTCAAGATTGAAAACTGGGGATTACTGTTTGCCTTTGGCCTGGAAATAAAATGATAAAATAAATGATAACTTATGAAGTTGTTTTAAAATAGAAAGAATCTGTTCCAGGCAGGTGATTAAAGATTCAGCTGTTTAATTTGGCACCAATTGAAGCTTTCAAATAATTTGAAGGGTTCCCCCACCTCAACTGAACTTTATGGTCAAATCCTGAAAGTAGCTCCCTGGACATTTAGAACATAGAATAATAGGGTTGGAAGGGATCTTGGAGGTCTTCTAGTCCAACCCGCTGCTCAAGCAAGAGACCCTATGCCAGGGGTGTCAAACTTGATTTCATTGAGGGTTGTGTTTGACCTCAGGAGGACAAGGTAGATGTGGCCAGGGTGGGCATGGCCAGATTGACATCACTCATGTCAGGAACATTTGAGGTGACCCAAGTGTCCCAGCACCGAAAATGGGCTCCCGAGCTCCATTTTCAGCTGTGATGGCCTCCTGCTGCCCTCTGCTGGTGAAAATGGAGCTGGGGGGGCACACCAGTGGTGGGTTTCAAAAAATTTTGGAACCTACTCTGTGGGTGTGGCCTCCTTTGTGGGAGTGGCTTGCCAGCCATGTGACCTGGTGGGAGTGGCTTGCCGGCCATGTGACCGGGTGGGAGTGGCTTGGCAGTCATGTGACCGGATGGGAGTGGCCAAGACAATGTCACTGAATTTTTTGCCCCAATGAATGATCTACAAAAAGAAAATATAAAAAAGGAAATTTATTATTTTGTGCACTTACTACTTAAATAAGATTAAAATAAGTACACAAAACAATAAAAGAGCTACTTACAGAAGGTAAGTAGCTTACTACTTACTACTTGTATTTCAAAGGGAATAAATACATATTTAATTTTACACATGTTAACAGCTGTTGGAATTGTGTTTGCACAACAGTGGAAAAAACAAAGATATGAAAATGAATAAATATTAGAATGTGCAAGAATGAATAAATTGACAATTAAAACCAAGAAGGCTTTGAATACTTTTTCACGTGGAATTTGTTTTATCAATTGCTAACTAACAGAAACAGCAATTAGAAATCTAAAAGTATGAAAGAAAACACCAATTATGAAAGGAAAGGTCATTAAAATGTATAAGGAAATATTATTAGTACTTGATCATTATTAATGTGTAGATAACTGCAGGACATTACATACCCACAAACACAAACTATGACAGTGCCAGGAAAATACACACACACACACACACAAAACAATTCCCCCCCAAAAGACTGCAGATGAAACCAGTTTTTTCCCCTAACCCTAAGAACAGGAAAGACAAAGCCACAGGAATAAAAACCATCAAGGCATTGTGGGAAATTATAAAGGACAGTGCCAGGAAGTTTACAGAACCAGCAACCACCTCACAATTACCTAAACAACCAGGTATCACACAGAAACACACAAAATCTGGCAAAGCTGCCTTGCACCAACCTGGCCTGCCCATAGAAAAGAAGCCACCTTGAGACACATACCATACACCAACCTGTACACTTAAAAGCAACATATTGCATCACAAATAAAACATTTGCAAAAAGGAATAACATTTCTTGTAATAAACATTCTATAAACAATAAATAAATAAAAATTCCCTAAAAATAATTAAAAACCACCAGGTTCAGAGAACACCAAAGGACCCCACAGTCCTCTCCCTCCTTATCTTTTTCCTTTTTGTCCTTCGACTTCTCCTCCTCCTCCTTTCCCCACAACCCCATCTAGCACTGATGATGTTACCTAGTTTGGTAGTGAAATGTCTGTAAAAAAAACCACCAAGCTCAGAAAGCAGCAAGGATCCCACTTTCCCCCACCTCCTCCCTCTTTCTCCTTTTTGTCCACCCCCCCCCCCCAAAGACTGCAAATGAAACCAGTGTTTTTTTCCCCCTAACCCTAAGGACAGGAAAGACAAAGCCACTGGAATAAAAACCATCAAGGCATTGTGGGAAATTATAAAGGACAGTGCCAGGAAGCTCACAGAACCAGCAACCACCTCAGAATTACCTAAACAACCAGGGTGAAACACATTAAATGTGGCAAACCTGGCCTGCCCATAGAAAAGCACCCACTTTGAGATATATAAACCTGGTCTGAACACTTTTAAGCAACATATTGCACCACAAAGAAAACATTTGCAAAAAGGAATAACATTTCTTGTAGTAAATATATTTTATAAACAATTAAAACATAAAAATTCCCAAACAATAATTTAAAAAAGATATTCTATAAATAAAAAAAAATCCTTAAAAACCATTGTTAAGTATTCCACCAGCAATAATTTATACTATAACTATTTTAAGGTATTGTACCAACTGTAACCATTATTCCGCCAGCAATAATTTATACTGTAACCATTTCAAACTATTCCACACACAATAATTTAAAATGAAAGCATTAAAAACATTCAATACACAATAAATTACAATAAAACAATTTAAAACAATTCTATACACAATACATTTTAAAGTATTGAGTATAGAATATTTTAAAATGGTTTATTTTAATTTATTTTGGATAGAATCTTTTTTAAAATAGTCTGAGACAATTTAAAAAAAGAATCCATCCACAATAAATTGAAGTAAACCATTTTAAAATATTCTATACTCAATACTTTTAAGTAAAATTATTTAAAAAAATTCTATGCACAATAAATAAAATATTATTTTAAAATACATTAAAAAAATAAAAGAAAAAAAACCAGGTTACTTACCAGCAGGCAGAATCAGCAGCTCTCCGATGCTGCAACAGGCAGCAGACAGGCAGAGAGGCAGGAGGACAGGTAAGACTGTTTAAGACTGCTTAGGGCTTAGCCAGCCAGGCGAGGCTGGAGAGGGGAGGGTGGGGGGCTTTTGGCCTAGCCTCGCAGAGGCTTGCCGCCCACGCCAGCCCGGTGCTTCATCGAGGAAAGGCCCAGGAGCCTTTCCTCGGCGAAGCTAGCTTCCCGGCGGCCGCGCGTTCCATGCGACGCCGGCGCTTCATCCCGGAAAGGCCCGGTGGCCTTTCCCGGGCGAAGCTAGCTTCCCGGCGGGCGCGCGTTCCACGCGACGCCGGCGCTTCGTCCCGGAAAGGCCCGGCGGCCTTTCCCGGGCGAAGCTAGCTTCCCGCCGGCCGCGCGTTCCACGCGACGCCGGCGCTTCGTCCCGGAAAGGCCCGGCGGCCTTTCCCGGGCGAAGCTAGCTTCCCGCCGGCCGCGCGTTCCACGCGACGCCGGCGCTTCGTCCCGGAAAGGCCCAGAGGCCTTTCCTGGGCGAATCTAGCTGCCCACCGCCCGCACGGCCCATGCCAGCCCGCCGCTTCAGCGAGGGAAAGCCTAGAGGCCTTTCCTCGCTGAAGCTAGCCTCCCGCCCCCCCTCACGCTTAGTTGCTTACCTGAAGGAAGCAGCAAGCTCCCAGCGAAGAGAAGGGAGTTTTGAAATGGAGGACAACCCGCTTTTAAACGGGTCGCCTCCAGCCCGCTCACTGATTGGCTGAACTCCAGCCAATCAATGAGCGGCTAGCTGGGCTAGCTAGCTTAGTGCGGACGGGCGGGGGAGCGAGCGAGCTCCGTTGGGATGGCAAGGGGGATAAAGTGACAGGACCGGTGCCGGTTCCCGGTTACTTCCGGGTCCGGTTACTTCCGGGTTCGGTCTTCAACCGGTTCGCGCGATCCGGTGTGAACCGGTAGGAACCCACCACTGGGGCACACATACACCCCCAGGCTCTGTTTTTGCTTGCAGGGGGCAGCAGGAGGCCATCACAGCCAAAAATAGAGCCTGGGAGGGCCATTTGTGGCCGTCCTGAATTCCTTTTTTGCTGGCAGAGTCACTGTGAGCTGTTCCTAGAGCTGCCCCACGAGCCAGATCTAAGCACCGCATGTGCCAGATCTTGAGTTTGGCACTCCTGCCCTATGCCATTCAGGACAAAGTGCTGTCCAGTCTCTTCTTGAAAACCTCCAGTGATGGAGCTTCCACAATTTCTGAAGGCAAGCCTTCCCACTGCTTGCTTTCACTGTCAGGAAATTTCTCCTTAGTTGTAAGTTGGATCTCTTTAATGATTTTCCACCCATTGCTTCTCTGGTCACAGGAATTGCAGCCAATGCAATTGTGGACATCTATCTCCCTTCCCTACAGGAGGCTCTAGGAACTGTACAGAAAGAGGCAGGGAATAAGTCATTCAGATCCCAAATACCCAAATGCTGTTGCATTCATTGCTGGACCTGGTGCGCCCTTGTTGTGGGTAGATCATAACTTCAGAGGAAGATTCCCTTATCGCATTAGTATTTCTGTTTGGAGAAACTAGTATATCTTTCATGTAACACAGGGGTGTCGAACTCATGGCCCATGGGCTGGATGCATCACATGCTTGCCACGCCCATCCCTGATTTAGCCGAAGGGGAAAAAGTCGTGATACGTCAGGTGATGACAATGTGACGTTACAAGTTTAAAACCCTGATGTAACACATTGGTTGATCCTTTATGGGATACCTATGACATTAATCCACTTTCAGCCTTCCATCTGGCTGAACTACTGGTAAAGGGGAACAAGAGAGGAGAGGGGAACAGAACGGAATGGAATAGAATAGAATACGACAGAAGAGAAAATTAGGATAAGATAGGATAGAAATGTATTTAGAATAGAATAGAAATGTGTTTAGAATAGAATGGAATGGAATAGAATAGGAATAGAATAGGAATAGAATAGGAATAGAATAGGAATAGAATAGGAATAGAATAGGAATAGAATAGGAATAGAATAGAATAGCAATAGCAATAGCAACAGAACAGAACAGAACAGAATAGAATTTCTCTATTTAGAAGGAAGGCACCATTATCTCAAATTGTTCCAGTGTTTAATACTAATTGGAAGGAAATCTGATCCAGTGACATGATCTCATACCCTGAAACGATGCCTTTTTATTTCCTCCAAACAAGCCTGTACATTGTAGTTTAAATATTCAGGGGTTTTGGGCACCGCACACTATTTTTTAAAAACTTGTGTTGGTATGCATGCATGTATTTGTTTATGAGGATAATTGCTTCCCCCTCCCAGACTTCTCTCACCCCACCCAAGCTCTAGTAGGTCTCCCGTCCTGACAGTCCAATGTAACGTTTGAGTGAGACAGATATCTCTGCACACACGCGAACGATGGCGAGATTGTTACTTACTCAGTATAATTAGAACATCCATTCCGCAGAGGGAAAACATTTAAAAGATAAAGAGTGTATTTAAAAATGAATCTTCCCCTTGCAATTTTTTCATAATTATACTTTTAACAGCTTTTGGGGCGACGGTGGAAGAGGCTACTTAAGAAAAATTAGGTGCTTCATTTGGAGAAGAATGATCCTTCAAGAGAAGGGATTCTGTCATTTTTCAACAGCCTGGATAGAAAAGAGCTTCCAGTTCTCATTGTATTGGAACTATATTTCGCTTATCAGGTCTAGCGCTGGATATTTTAATTAAAAATGCCACGTAGGTCATTAAAGGTTGGCCATTTTCTCTCTCTCTCTCTCTCTCTCTCACTCTCTCTCTCTCTCTCTCTCTCCCTCCCTCCCTCCCTCCCTCCCTCCCTCCCTCCCTCTGTCTCTCTGTCTCTTTCTCTCTCGCTCTCTTTGCTACACGTTTTCTGGAATTATTTTCAGAAGCTATTTTCAGAAGGAGAAATATTAGAAAAGAAACATCTTTCTCCCATTTGCTCTTCCTAAAGCCCCCAGCATTTGCAGAGTTTTCTCAGCTGCTAAGAGTGGGAAAAGGATGGTGTGTGTGTGTGTGTACATAAATCCTTGTGTGAGTTTGCCTCTCTGTATAAAAGATGCAGGCCTCTTTGTCACCTCATTGAAACGATAAGGGAGATTATTGCTTTACAAATACTGTAACCTTCCTGATAAAAAATAATAGTCATTCCGCTGAGACTGTTTTTAGCTTAGCTTTTATCAGGGACCTCTGAGCAAAAGAGAAACACCAACAACAATACACACACAAATGTGAACATAAACCACCCAGTAATGGAACTGAAGCTGCGCTCCTTAGTGGGTGCTCTCCTTGAACACAACACTTCATTAATTTAAACCACCGTCGACCAAAGGAGTTGAAAAAAGAAAAAAAATCAAGCTGGCTTTAACAGTCACAAGTCCTTTTTCTCCTCAGGCCAACCACAGAAGCAGCATCTGGATTTCATTCCTTCCTGCCAGACCGTCCAACCTCCTTTGCCCAATGTCCCTGGAACTGAGTTCCTTTCCTTGAAGGACTTTATTTAAGGTGACAGCTCCTCACACTTCCGCGTTCAGATCACCTCAAGTCGCCGAGATCGCCCTGAAAACGAGAGCACTTCTGCCACAAATTCCAAATTTAGATTGACTGAGGTTGTCCTTAGGCCTCTCGGATTGAAACCCCCGTGACAGCGGAGGCTTGCCAGGAACTTCAGAAACAACACTGGACTTTGTAATGATGTCTAGGGAAGGAAAAGGCGGGGTAAAAAACAGAAAAAAGCGGTCTGCAGGAACCACAAAGAATATTCTAAGTGATAGGAAAGGATGTCAGGTTTTGTTAGCGCTGGCGACAGTGTCAGAGTATACGTGGAGCGATACAGCACCAGTATCTCTGACCTGTGTTTCTGTTTTCTGTCACCGCACACAATTCCAGGCTTGTCTTGAATCCTGACAGTGTCTTCTCAGATCAAGTTATTGTCCAAAGAGCCACTCTACCCAATCATCGCCTTTTGTGGGAAAGCCTGGCCTTTTGTCTTGAACACACTTGATGTCTATTTAAAATCGGGATGGTGACGACGGGATCTGTTTGACTGTCAAGAGATCATTGACAATATTAATACGCTGCCCTCCTTGTCTCATTTTCTAAGCCGCGACACCTCATCGCAGGTCTGATGCATTCATCAAAGGAGCACCACGATTTCCATAAACAGCCTCTATCCCAGAGAGAAAGAGAGAGAGAGAGAGAGAGAGAGAGGCAGGCAGGATTGACTTTATGGATAGCTTTATCAGTCCCATCTGCCAAAGGAACTTGAGGAATGTTGTTAATAAAAGACAACTCGTGCTAATAAAAATACACTTCATGGTCTTTAAATTTTGATACTTAAAATCGACAGCCCTGGGTAGCCTCCTGGGGAGAAAGAGAAGCGGCGATAGCTTCAGTGTTTGTCATGAAAAGTCATTCTGGAAGATAAAAGCCCTGTTTTTCATGGATGGTGACTTCCAGAAAAAGAATAGGGGGATTTGTCTATTTCTGATAACATGTTACCTTCTCAGCTGCTCATCCGTCAGTCTCACCTATCTATTTCTTCCTTAATCTCTGAAGAAAAGCAAATATGCATTGAAATGTGGAATTGTGTACATGTTATATTGTGCATATTACCCTGTTTCCCTGAAAATAAGAGTTCCCTGGATAATAAGCCCAATTGGGCTTTTGAGCACATGCGCTAAAATAAGCCCTCCCCTGAAAATAAGCCCTCCCCAAACATATTGCAACACAGCAGCAGCCATGAGGTGACCACGCTCGCTGCCTCCTGCACCTCAAAAATAATAAGACCTCCCTGAAAATAAGGCCAAGTGCTTATTTCGGGGGTCAAAAGAAAATAAGATCCTGTCTTATTTTCAGGGAAATACAGCATATATATAATGTAGTCTCTCCCAAATTAGGTCTTTTCAAATACATTATTTTTCAAAATAGATTTCAATATATTCTTTCAAAAGACACTTTTCAAAATATCTTTAGACCTGTGCATGTATCAGAAAGGCAGCCCCCATTGAATTCAATTGATTACACTCAGCACTCATGATCTTTATTGAGTTGGTTGTTTTCTGGGAATCTTTAAAAGCAGAAGAAATATGGATAGCTTAGCTGTGATCTGGTAGATCAGATTAATTTGGAAGCAGCAACAATTGAAAATATAACTCACTAGGGACAAAAAATTCAGTTGCAGTTATAAGACTTTTCAATTGAATGTATACCATTTGTCTTTATTTATTTTTTGTCTCAAAAATATTTAATCTGAAATTAAAAAATGTTTAAGGATTAATTTAATTTTGTTGGCCTACATTTCAAAATCTGATGAAGGAAAGAACAAGGCTTCTTTCAAAGACTAATGAACAGATCAATCTAACATCCTCCTGATTTTGTGTGTCTTTGAACTTTACAATGAACATTATTTTAGTATCTATTAATATATGATAGTTTTATAAAGGCTTTTTTTGAAAAAATAGAGGCATATTTTGGAAGGACAACATAATCAAATATTTATTTAAATAGAATTATTGTGTTCTTTTTAAAATCCACAAATAGGATAGAACAGATTTATAAACAAATAGACACGAAATGTTTCTGCCAAAGGGTCATTGGTAATATTTGACCATTGAGTGTTAAGGCAAGTATCTTCCATGTGTTTTGATTCCAACTGGATTCCATTTGATTCCGTTTTGATTCCACTCTAATGTTCAGAAAATATAGAAGTTGTAGTACAGACCTAATTCTATATTATATTTCTCTTGAACAGAACGTGCAGATTTAGAATAGAATTCCCAGAGAATTTCACCTGAGATTATGTTATAATATATGTTGTTTTTTAACAAGAAGTTGAGTAAGTATATGAATGAATATGTTTTGCATTGATATTTTATTATGTAGTTCTATGTGATATACTGTATAACGCTGTGGTAAAGATAAAGGTTCCCCTCGCACATATGGGCTAGTCGTTCCTGACTCTAGGGGACGGTGTTCATCTCCATTTCAAAGCTGAAGAGCCAGCGCTGTCCGAAGATGTCTCCGTGGTCATGTGGCCAGCATGACTAAACACCAAAGGTGGATGGAATGCTGTTACCTTCCCACCGAAGGTGGTGCCTATTTTTCTACTTTTCATTTTTACATTCTTTCAAACTGCTAGGTAGGCAGAAGCTGGGACAGGTAACGGGGGCTCACTCTGTTACACAGCACTAGGGATTCGAATATAATGTAATGATATGCAAGAGCTAATATATTTTCAAGGGAACTCTGCAGGATGTGGCTCCAAAAAGTCGAGAAGTCAACCATGACAGTGTGAACTTCAACCCATTTTTGTAGCCTGTGTCAGAGATGTGACACACCCGAAAAGAATAAACTGCGCTCTGATTGCAGCATTATGGCCAATGTGTTGATCTATAGACAACTCTGTGCATTTTCTTGCTTGTAGTCTACCCAAACAACCAGATTGCTAACATTCTATCTAAAGTACATGAATGTTGATGTGTAATTTTGCTCTCTGAATTTGAGTGGAGCCATTGCGAAGTAAATTCAAAGTCAAATTGTATGTGAAGATGCAAAATAGACATATTTAGTATTGCCCGATGAAGTGACAACATCTAGTTGGCCTTGGCTGATCTCAAGGACCTAATTTGTATTTGGAGTGATCTGTAGGGCAGAACTGTAGAGATGCGGTGGCTCAGTGGCTTAGTTGCCATCTTGTTGATCAGAAGGTCAGCAGTTCAGCGGTTCGAATCCCCAGCACTGCCTAATGGGGTGAGGTCCCGTTACTTGTCCCATCTTCTGCCCACCTAGCAGTTGAAAGAGTTTCATCTTCAGGATCTGGCCTTCTAAAGAGCAGTCAGGGTTGATCTCCTCTAGGACCTATTGGTTGGATCGTCTTGCAGTCCAACGGACTTGCAGGCCATAAGAGACTGAATACTCAAATACAAGATTGGAAGAAACTCAGTTTTTATACTCCTTGTTTTTATTCCCATCCCCTGTAAAGGCTCGCATAAACACATCAAAGTAAACCTTTCTGGTTCTCTCTCTTTGCTGCAGGTGTTTTGGGGAAATGCCGCTATGTCTACTATGGGAAGCATTCAGAAGGCAACCGATTCATTCGTGATGACCAGCTTTGAGGTCTGCATCATCCTAGTTGTTGGCACGTACTACCCAACACATCTTCCGTTTGCATCTGCAGATCAAGCCATGCAGTGGTACACCCCATACACCCACACAGAACACCCACCGCGTTCAATTGGTCGAAGGGAAAGAATGAGGAAGTGTCAATCAGAGTCCTCCAGTATCTTCTGCTGACTTTGCCGGGCCTGTCATAAAGCATCCTTCTGCTCGAGCCTGAGTAGACACATAGATTTTGACAGGATTGCCTTTAAGCAGGTTCCAACTACCCCGGTGACAGACGGCTGCAGCAAAGCA
The DNA here is from genome assembly GCF_964273705.1 of Natrix helvetica. Classification (NCBI taxonomy): domain Eukaryota; kingdom Metazoa; phylum Chordata; class Lepidosauria; order Squamata; family Natricidae; genus Natrix; species Natrix helvetica. The sequence continues at coordinate 100,465,663 of NC_138551.1, read as the reverse complement.
CCAGACCTGACAGCAGGGACACCCATGATGGATTGCCTGACCCAAATGTTGCTTACAAAAGAGCAAAAGGTCACACCTGGGTCTCCCCGAGCATGCTCAGACGGTCCGAAGAGGAGGATCTCCCTTCTGGCTTGCAGCCTGTTGAGTGCGAAATCTACACGTCTGTCGAAAAAGAATGGGTGCAACTGGAGCAGTTTAAAGGGCATTGCTTCCTTATCCGACTTTATTTTCCAGAAGAATTAAATATTTCAGGTGGGCCTACAAAGAATGTGTGGAGGGCACGGCGGGAGGGGGGGTGCTGCTTGCAGAGGAAAAATAAACGTGATTTAACTGTAACATCTGGAAGCGTGGTTTCTTGAGGGGAAAAAATGGGGGGGAGGGGCGGTGTTGAAGCTTGACTGGAAGGAATTTGGAAAATTAAAAATCTGCGGAACTAGTTATATCTCAACCTTCTGTTTGTGGTGAAGGCAACACCTGAGGATACTTAAGAGTCCAGGGATATGGAGGTCAAAAAGAAGTCAAGAAGGAGACTGTTACTGCTTCGTAAAAGATCCACCTCTACTTTACATGCAAAGCCATCTTCTAGGTGAAGCCATTTTTTAAAAACAATTCCCCTACCTGCAATGATGGCTCCAATTGTTCTGACCGAGGCTTCCCAAGAGCATGAAGCAAACTCCTTGTCCCGACAAAAAACCCTTTTATTAATTTGCTGTGAATTCTGCTCATTCAGATCCAGCAAAGTCTTTCAAGGGAGGATTTACAGTCACAGACCTTATCTGGCTTGGAGAGCTGACAGGTTGATATCTGCAAAACGTGGCAAGGAATCTCGAACCAATTAAGCAAACTAATTGTCTCCTGCAAACTCCACTCCCCTTTCGCTCCTCTTTTATTTCCTCTGGCAGGGGCCATTCATCTTCCACCTGTCACCTTACTCCCAAGTCAACCCCTGTTCTTTAGCTGTTCCCTTTGTCTGGCAACTCTGTGCATGCGAACATTGGGAACAGGCTCCAGCTGTTCATCTGCCTCACTGATAACTGATTCTGAAGGCAGCTGATAACTGCATACGGCTCTGGCCCCGTCTCTGCCTCTGACAGAGAGCCCTCATCAGAGCCTTCCTCAGACTCCATGACTGACCTATGTTCCTCCCCAACCTCCTCACTCTCTGAATCTGCTGCCAGCTCTGCTGGCGGGTCACAACACCAATTCTGTAAAACAATCTAAGCAAAATCGCTATTAGGAGACTGTTCTGACCCCCGCCCCACGCCTGTGAATACACCAGAACACAGCCTTGGCTGTTTGCCACTGTTTAATTACTGAGATAATGAAACCTTTGGCTAAGGGCCCAGACAACTCACATTCAATAGAGTAGCTCTGCAGCAACCCAGATAATTCATGAAGCAACGCAGATAGTCCAAATGAACAGACACGGCTAGAATATACAGATAGATTTTCTTAACTAGTAATTCGAATGGTTGTTTCCTGCAAATGTCCCCTCCCAATGCCTCACCTATAATCTCTCTTGGGAGGGGCCAATCCACAACCACCTGTGCTTAATCATCTTCTGTGAGTCTGCCTACGTAGTTGCTGCTTCCGTTTCTCAGCCCTTCTCAATCTAGCATCAGGGACAAACTGCCTTTGATCCTCCCCACTGCTCCATGCCTCAGGCGCCTCCTGGTGGCCCAACCAGCCTCTGGTCCCTGCTCTGAGTCTGAACCCTGCACAGGGTCCTCCACAGGGCATCATGTGATTCCTCGCTATCCGAGTCCATCAGCAGCTCAACCGGATCCTGCTGGGCCACAACAGGAGACTATGTGGTTTGTCAAATCACACACAAGAAGTTTCAGCACCCTCCTATTTTCCTCCCAGTTTAGGATGACTTCATGGCCTTCTGAATTTTTCTGGAATTTCAGGGAACACATGGTAAATTTAGTGTGTTTTATATTGTTAGATGGTACCACAAGTGAGAACTGAAGGAAAATAAACTAAGTGCTTTTCACCTCCATCCATAGCTGTACCCTGATACCTAACTGTATCCTTAGTGTGCATCCTAAACGGAGCATGTGAGCATATGCATGTTGACAGTTGGAGCTTCTCAGAATGAGATCCAAGCTGGAAATGAGGAATTTCCTGACAGTGAGTACTATTAACTAATGGAACAGATTACATCCCAGAACTGTGGGTGCTCCATTACTCCATTATAAGTTTTCAAGAAAAGATTGGACACCTTTTGTCCAGGATGGTATATGGGCTTCTGCCTTAAGTTCATAGATTCTTAGGTCCTCTCCAACCCTATGAATCTATAATTAGGTCAAGGTTCATCTTCTTCCACCATATTGCTTCTCTCTATGTCCCACCAGATGCCCTCTGGGATGGCTCTATGATAACTCAAGGTGGCCAATTTGCTGCAGCCAACTCAACACAAGTCAACTCGCCACGGGACAAGAGTTACACTAATATCAAAGAAATAGTTGAGCAGAATCATTAAAGAAAGGATGCCAAAGGAGGGACAAAATGAAATGTAAATGACAAAAATTAAACCAATTTTTAAATTATTTTAAATAATTAATTGAATTGTTGAACTGTCCCACAGTGAGTTGTCCCATAGTGAGTTGGCCGTGGTGAATTGGCCATAGGGAATTGACTGTGGCGAGTTGGCCACAGGGAATTGACCGTGGAGAGTTGGCCATGGAGAATTGACCGTGGAGAGTTGGCCACGGGGAATTGACCGTGGAGAGTTGGCCACGGGGAATTGACCGTGGAGAGTTGGCCACGGGGAATTGACCGTGGAGAGTTGGCCCCGGGGAATTGACCATGGAAAGTTGGCCACGGGGAATTGACCGTGGAGAGTTGGCCACAGGGAATTGACTGTGGAGAATTGGCCACAGGGAATTGACCATGGAGAATTGGCCACAGGGAATTGACCGTAGAGAGTTGGCCACGGGGAATTGGCCACAGCAACTTGTCCCATTCCTTTATGGGATCTTCAAAAAGTGAAGAAGGAGATGCATCCTTCTTATTTTTCCACTGCAACTGCTATTTAAGAATAGTCAAGACCAATAGCTCCTGATGGGTCTGTTCATCATAAATTTAGCCATTTCCTTTTTTTAAAACCAAACAAATTACCCATGCAATGAATTTCACAGTTGAACTATGCACTGTTTGAAGAAATGCTTGGTGTTGGCTGTCCTAAATCTTCGAATCAGTTTCATTAGATGCCACTGGCCCTTGCATTTTGAAAGAAAATGAAAAAAGTCTTCCCTGTCCTCTTCCTTTACACATACCCCTTGCCTCCCCCCACAGCTGAATCATCCACATGAAAGCTTTTTATGCAGCAGATCATGAATTGATTAGAAAGGAATTACCTTGTAATTGAGTTTAATGACCAATTAATTGATCTTAAATAAGATTTCCATGAGTTGAGTCAAGAACAGCCAGAAGAATTTGCTTTGAAAACTGGTTAATGGAGATAAAGTTTAGGCTGAGGTTGAGCGTTAGAGGATACCAGCTCTGGAACAGTAATGCTTACAGGATGGATTGGAGGAAGTTATGAACACACAAGCAAACTGTAAGTCATGATTATTTACATTTCATTGGTGATTTTGCTGCATAAGTACACATTTTGGTCCAGAATGGAACAACTTGCCACAGCCAACTCGTTGAGGCTAACTCACCATGGCTAACTTGTCATGGCCAACTCACCATGGCCAACTTGCCCTAGGGGCAACTCATTGTGGGACAATTTAATAATCCTATTTAATTATTTAAAATAAAAAATAACAATTTAACTTTTTTGTCATTCCCATTTCATTGTGTGTGTCCCTCCTTTTGCATCCTATCTTTAATTATTCTATTCCACCATGTATTTGGTATTAGTGTAACTCTTGTCCCACAATGATTTGTCCTGCAATAAGTTGGCTATGGCAAGTTGGCCATGACAAATTGTCATAGATCCTTTTGATCATAGCCTCCTCCTCCTCCTCCTCCTCCTCCTCCTCCTCCTCCTCCTCCTCCTCCTCCTCCTCCTCCTCCTCCCTCCTCCTCCTCCTCCTCCTAGTCAAACAATCCATCCATGTTTCTCCTTAGTATGTCCAACTTTGCATTCCAGTCTGAAATCACAGTCACCACATCTTACTTCCGTGTTCTCTCATTTTCCAATTTAAGTTGATCATAAAATTCATCAACCTCCATATCTGCATCAGCCTTTGGAGCTTCAGCTCAAATGATTATCAAATTAAACCAGGATGTTAATTAGTGCTATTGCCTTGTAGCCAAGGGCAGTGTGCATTGTGCATTGTGCATTGTGCTCTTGGCTACAGGCATTATCTCCTTCCAAACTATAAACAGATAAATATGCCTTCTTGTTTTCTTTCCATGTTCCATGTCTGATCCCAGTCCATCTCAATTTGATGTTGCCTATGGTGTTATTTTGTAGTCATTTCATCTCCCATTGTGTTGAGCTTTCCTGAGCTCATACTTCTTACATTCGTGTTTCTACTATTATTCTGTCTTTGCAGCTTTAAATTTCTGTTTCCCCATATGACAACAACAACCACTAGATGTCCTGAAGGCTTTGATCCAGCCATGCCATAAACACCATTAGTACTTCAAAAGATCCTCAGCTCTTCCTCCATAGCGTGTTGAGTGCATCCAACACAAGGGGCCAATCATTCAGCACAACATTGTTCATCATTTTATATTTTTTTTTATCTATGTGGTTTTCTTGGGAATATCTGAAAGTTGAGTCATGGCAACTGGGCTTCTTTTCTTGTTGGTCTGAAACATTGCACTACCCATCCAAGCAGCTGTCAATGTTCCAACTGATGAACCCACCAAACCAAGCACTGCCAAGACGATCCAATCTCTTAATGCAAAACTTTATTGAGTACATCATCTTGGCAAAGATGAGGGCAAAGCCAGATCTAACAATTTCCCATGCAAACCCACATAATTAAAGTTCAGGTTCTCCCGCCCCCTATTAGACTGGATTAGGTGTGATATTCACTTACCTTCCCCACCGGTTTACAAATGTGAGCATGCATGCTTGCGTTGCTCACACACGCCACGTCCACACATGTGCTCAACTGTCTGCGCATGTGCTTTGGCTAAAAAAAGTGGCTAAGTGGGATACCATAGAGCCAGGGTGGGTGGATAGGACCAGCCATGATTTCCACTACCAGTTTGGGCAAACCGGTCTGAACCGGCAGAATACCACCTCTGGATCGGATCACATCGTCCAATGGAGTCTCCTGGTATTGTTATGAGAAAGCCTTTTGGCACTGGTAAACGCCTGCTGAAATATCCTTGGTTCTCACAGCTGGCATCTTGATGTCTGGAACCTAAGTTATATCTCCCGCTCCCATCCCCTCATAGCTCATTGGCAAGCTGAGAAGCGATAATAATAGCACAAACATCTTTTGAAGCTTGACAGCAGCTTCTTCAGTCTGAACCAGTTGATTAGGGAAATCTGAGTAGGCAGAAAGTCGTTGGACTGTACCAAAACATTTAGAGGTCATTCAGTGGGGCCTTCTTGATAAGAAACTAGAAAAATGTCAGAAGTTTTTCGTTGTGCAGCAGCACATCCAGCAAGTACACACAAGTAAATGAACTTCAGCAGGATTCAATTATATAAAAGGAACTTCTTTATATACCAAATAGCAGAATTCAGCATATAATACGAGGAACACAGAAACAATATTCATAGAAGCAAATCTTTACAGAGATACAGAGGTCTTCGTTATGTAGAAGCTGGGAGAGTTACAGAGGCCAAACCAACTTTTATATACAGTTCAGCAAGTCTAAGCCACACCCAGACTCCAAAAGTGTCTCCTATGGCTCCATACAAACAAATACTATGTTTCAGTTTCCAAATAGTCCCCATTGGCTGACATTTTGCTATGTCTATTCCAACAGTCCCCATTGGCTGACATGTTGCCATGTCTATTCCAACAGTCCTCATTGGCTGACCTGTTGCCATGTCTATTCCAACAGTCCCCATTGGCTGACCTTTTACCATGTCTATCCAAACAGTCCCCATTGGCTGACTTGTTACCATGTCTTTCCAAACAGTCCCCATTGGCTGACCTGTTGCCATGTCTATTCCAGTCTATGAACATACTCTGACAAAAAAAAAACTAGTGGAAAATCCTTCCCTCGGTAGAGGTGAAGGCCTCAGACACAGCCTGTTCTCCATTTTTTTATGGTGCTCCCTTATCAATCTTTGGAAAGTTCAAAACGACTTCACAGATTCACTAAGGAAGCCACACTTAATGACCCCTAAGAGTTTTAGGAGTTGCTATATTCTCTACCTACTCAGATTCCCCCTAACTTACAAGTTCAGACTGAAGAAGCTGCTTGAATGGGCAGCAGCAAAACATCTCAAACCAACAAGAGAAGAAGTCCAGTTGGCATGGCTCAACTTCTGGACAATTCTACATGGATGCCTGAGAATCTTCATCAACATATTTTCTTGGGAATGTTTGTCTTCTCCTGTACAGTATGAATCGATGCCCTTCTCCCTTGTCACTAAAATGATCAGCCACTGCCAATCTCTTCTTAAACTGCAGCTGTCTACCTGAGAAAAGTGCCTGCTTGCTTTTGCTAGCATCAGCTCTCCCAGGTATACTAGACAAGGAACATGACCAAATGAACCAATTCTACTTTACTGGAAGGCTACATTAACATTTAGAGGGATGCGGTGGCACAGTGGCTAAGACCCTGAGCTTGTTGATCAGAAAGGTCGGCAGTTCAGCGGTTCAAATCCCTAGTGCTGCGTAACAAAGTGAGCTCCCGTTACTTGTCCCAGCTTCTGTCAACCTAGAAGTTCGAAAGCATGTAAAAATGCAAGTAAAAAAATAGGAATCACCCTTGGTGGGAAGGTATCAGTGCTCCGCACGCCTTCAGCATTTAGTCATGCCAGCCACATGACCACAGAGACATCTTCGGACAGCACTGGCTCTTTGGCTTTGAAACAGAGATGAGCACCGCCCCCTAGAGTCGAGAATGACTAGCACATATGTGAAGGGGAACCTTTACCTTTACATTAACATTTATCATGAAGCTACATTTTCCAAGTCTTAAAATCAAAGTTCTTGTTGCCAGTTTTAACTGCTTGATTCATTAGGGCGGGTCCATTCTAAGTTTCTTTCTGACACAGTGGTTAGAATGCAGTATTGCAGGCTAACTCTGCCGACTACCAACGGCTCTATGCTGACCGGCTCAAGGATGACTCAGCTTTCTATCTTTCCAAGGTTGGTAAAACGAGGACCCAGATTGTTGGGGGCAAGTTGTTGACTCTGGAAACCACTTAGAGAGGGCTGTAAATCACTGTGAAGCGGTATGTAACTCTAAGTGGAAGCCTGCTGAAGGCTCTGGAGGGCTAAAACTGGCCCTAAAACTGGCCCTACGAGCAAACTGGAAGTCTGTTTCCAAATTTCCATTTTGCCCGTAGGGCTGTTTTTTCGTGCTCCGGAGGCAAAAAATGGCCTCAAAAAAATGGCTGGCTGAAATCAGCTGCCCAATGTGCATACACACGCTGGCCGCCTCACATGCCCTGACAAATGGCTCCGCGTGCCACATCACGGGCCTATAGGAAGGCACCACATGGATATGACTCACAGAGCAGCTGAAAGCACTTTTTCCAGTAGAGAGAATTTCCCTGAAGATGGGCTCCAGCATGAGTCCAAAAGCTCAGAAGAGTAAATCTCTGGTCCCAGTGACTGACCTAAATTCAATCTCACTGCTCTTCATTCATCCTCCTAGGAACACACAAACACACACCCCAGTCACCTCCAACAACAATCCCATCACCATGATGAAGCAGCACAGCGTTCTGGGGGAAGTGTTCTGACCGAGGCTTCCCAATAGCATGAAGCTCTTTGGTCCTGACAAAAAACCCTTTTATTAATTTACTATGAATTCTGCTCATACACATCCAGCAAAGCTTTTCAAGGGTGGATTTACAATCACAGACCTTATCTGGCTTAGAGAGCTGCAGGCCGATATCTGCAGAACTTGGCAAGGAGTCTCGGAGAGTCATGAACCAATTAAGCGAACTAACTGTCTCTTACAAACTCCATTCCCCTTCCACTCCTCTTTTATTTCCTCTGGGAGAGGCCATTCATTGTCCACCTGTGGCCTTACTTGCAAGTTGACCCCTGTTCTTTAGCTGTCCCCTTCGTTTGCACATGTGCACACTGGGAACAGCTCCAGCTGTTTGTCTGCCTCACTGATGTCTGACTCTGAAGGCAGCTGATAACTATCAGATGGCTCTGTCCCCATCTCTGCCTCTGACGCAGAGCCCTCATCAGAGCCTTCCCCAGCCTCCAGGACTGGCCCATGTTCCTCCCCAACCTCCTCACTGTCCGAATCTGCTGCCAGATCCGCTGGTGGGCCACAACAGGAAGGGAACACATTTCATTCTCTATTTCACAGTTTTTCTGTGGGCTTCTTGTTTTATTGCAAGCCGCACTGATGACATATTGTCAGAGGGGAGGGAAAGGGGGGGGGGGGAAACAAAGGTTCTTTGAATGACAGTATAAAATCCAGTGACTTTTTTTCGAAAGAGGGGAAAAAATGAATGATGGGGTTGAAATTATGCTGCTGGAGCATTTGCAGCAAAAACAATTTATGTAGCTGCGGTGAAGCACATCATAGATAAAGATTCATACCAACCTGCTTGGTTTGAATGATACATGCCAATCATAAAATGAGTTTTTCCCTTCTTTCCTGGACTACAATTTCCCCTGGAAAAAAATGATCTCCCTTGCATTTTGCTTTGCCTTATTGTGATGAAGGAGAATAGGAGTAAATATGACATTTAATAGAGCTTATAAAAGATTGTATTGTTCCTAACCCTTACTTCCCCACCAATCTGTCACATCAAGCTTCAGAGAGCTTTTCCAGGATCTGAGTAACATTGATGGCATTTCCAGAGAAGAATATTCTAATGATAGGAGCCCATTTGCCTCCTCAAAATTGTGTTCTTGGGCCACTGATTCACGATTAGGAAAATAATTGGATCTACAGACTTGAAAACTTGAAATCTTGGGTCTAGATTACACAGAATAGCAGACTTGGAAGGGACCTTTAAGGTCTTCTAGTCCAACCCCCTGCTCAAGCAGGAGACTCTATACCATTTCTGACAAGTGGCAGTCCAGTCTCTTCTTGAAAGCCTCCAGTGATGGACCACCCACAACTTCTGCAGGCAAACCGTTCCATTGGTTGATTATTCTCACTGTCGGAAAATTTCTCCTTATTCCTAGGTTGAATCTCCCCTTGATCAATTTCCATCCATTGTTCCTTGTATGGCCTTCTGGTGCTTTGGAAAATAGGTTGACTCCCCTTCTCTCTGTGGCAGCCACTTAAGTATTGGAAGACTGATATCATGTCACCACTGGTCCTTCTTTTCACTAGACTAGCCATTCCAGTTCCTGTAACTGTTCTTCATATGTTTTTAGTCTCTGGTCCCCTAATCATCCTGGTTGCTCTTCTCTGCCCTCTTTCCAAAGTCTCAACAGCTTTGTTCCTTATGCCATCTGCTGCAAATTGGCAGGATTCCATGCCATGTATATGTATACATTCAAAGTAGACTGTGATGTTTCTCTGTGTGGTATACGTGTGAGTAATGTGGGTATATCCATAATGGTTATCTTTTGAGAGCTGAATGCAACAAAACTTCATTTTAATATATGCTGATTAGTGTACATTTGAAGTAACAATAAAGTTCTATTCTATTCTATTCTATTCTATTCTAGTCTAGTCTAGTCTAGTCTAGTCTAGTCTAAATACATTTCTATTCTATTCTATTCTATTCTAAATGCATTTCAATTCTATTCTATTCTATTCTATTCTAAATACATTTCTATTCTATTCTATTCTATTCTATTCTATTCTATTCTATTCTATTCCATTCCATTCCATTCCATTCCATTCAATTATATTCTTATTCCATATTCTACTCTACTCTACTCTTCTCTAATCTAATCTAATCTAATCTAACCTAACCTAACCTAACCTAACCTAACCTAACCTAACCTAATCTAATCTAATCTAATCTATTCATAACTTTTCTATAGTGTGGTGACCAAAACTGGATGTATTCTCAGTGTGGCCATACTAAGGCTTTATAAAATGGTACTAGTACCTCACGTGATCAATCCCACTGTTACTGCAATTTAGGATTGCATTGCTAAGATAAACTTAAAATCAGCCTGTATTTGGGAAATTTTTTCAACCATAGATCTTCAGGGCCCAAAAATGTAATCATCACAGAAAGAAACACAGATCATTTCTTCCTGTTTCATCTTCCTTTGGGTAAGTCATTTTAACTTTGTAATGATCCTTTTGGGGGGATAAACTCATCTCTGAGTTTTGTTTGTTTGCACGCACTGAAGTTTGTTATCGGCAGAAGTGGCCTAGATCTCTTGAGATAGTCAAATCTCACAAGAGATCTCTTGGTTTTCACACAGGATCTCATGAAAGTTTGGTCATTTTTTAAGGTCATTTGTTATGTATTTAAGAAACAAGCACTTCTATTAAATCTTGTTTAATTGTTGGAAGTCTGTCCATGTGGGTATTAAAAGTCAAGCTCAGATTGGTAGAGTCTTTATTTTTTATTTTATTTTTTATAAAAAAAGCTATTTTATATATCATCAGACTGCTGGAAGTGTAGACAAAATCAGGGAACATTCTACCATATGTGGTGGACGTGCCCAAAAGTAAAACAATATTGGAATAGATTAATAAAATGGCTCGAAGAAATAACCAAGCAGCAAATAGACATGAAATCAGAATTATTTTGATTGGGAATATTGACAGGGAATTAGGATTAAAAAATCCAATATCTAATTTTACACATCGTAACAGCAGCCAGAATTATGTACACACAAAAATGGAAGAATAATTTTGCTCCATCACAGGAAGAGGTGATAAGGAAAGTCCTAGAATGTGCAGAGATGGACAGCCTCACAAAAGAGATCAAAGATAAAGGAGAAACAAATTATTATAAAATATGGAATGAATGGTATAGATGGTTAGAGGACAGGTGTAAAGCTTAAGGAAAGATTAAATGAATAAGACAAAGGAGTTAGAAATCAGTAATAAATATGTATAAATAAAAACGACATACAATGAATGACTGTAACTCATACAATGAAATGACTGTATATTTGTATGTATAAAAACACTGGAATTACATGTATAGATAACGGCATATTGGAGTAGGGGATGGAAATGCACATATAATGGATGTATATTGATATGGAAATGCATAGAAGGAAACTGTTAACATTGTTTCTTTTTTGTTTGAAAAACTGTGTAATAAAAATTATTTAAAAATTAAAAATAGCCATTTTAAAAAGCCTTTTAAGGTAGCGAGTAACATCTTTTGCTACGGCAATGGTAGCCTTGAATGTGACATGTTTGTTGTAAAGATTTTCTCCTTATTTCAGGGTTTAAACTTCCTGCTGGGATGGCCCCGATTTATCGGCGACAGAAAAAAAACCAGAACACATGTGACTATTTATATGCTTTCATAATATTATAAGCATAAATCACAATCTACTGCAAGGATTCATACTTGAGACAATAAGAGCCTTGGGGCATTCTTCACTGGTGTTCTGATCTCTTGGTAACGGTACATGTCCCAAGGGTGCTTTTTCCAAAAGGCAACTGGACATCCTTGGTTTTTTTTTTCCTTTGAAAACATTTCACTTCTCATCCAAGAAGCTTTTTCAGTTCTAACTTTCCTTTGAAAATGTTTCACTTCTCATCCAAGAGGTTTCTTCAGTTCTAACTTTCCTTTGAAAACCTTTTTCTTCTCATCCAAGAAACTTCTTCAGTTCTAACTTTCCTTTGAAAACGTTTCTCTTCTCTTCCAAGAAGCTTCTTCAGTTCTAACATTTCTTCAAAAACATTTCTCCTGAAAGAAGCTTCTTTAGTTCTAACTTTCCTTTGAAAACATTTTTCTTCTCTTCCAAGAAGCTTCTTCAGTTCTAACTTTCCTTTGAAAACATTTTTCTTCTCTTCCAAGAAGCTTCTTCAGTTCTAACTTTCCTTTGAAAACGTTTCTCTTCTCTTCCAAGAAGCTTCTTCAGTTCTAACATTTCTTCGAAAACATTTCTCCTGAAAGAAGCTTCTTCAGTTCTAACTTTCCTTTGAAAACATTTCTCTTCTCTTCCAAGAAGCTTCTTCAGTTCTAACTTTCCTTTGAGAACATTTCTCTTCTCCTGAAAGAAGCTTCTTCAGTTCTAACATTTCTTCGAAAACATTTCTCCTCAAAGAAGTTTCTTCAGTTCTAACTTTCCTTTGAAAATGTTTCTCTTCCCATCCAAGAGGCTTCTTTGGTTCAAAAGGGAAAAAACCAAGAAAGTCCAGTGGTCTCAAAGGTGCTTCACAAAATGCACCTTTGGGGCAAACTTGACCTGGATGATTGAGAATCTCCCTAGAGGTCATGTTAGATGGTTATGTCTAAATCTATGCTCAGCCCTGGACCAATCAGCACATCATCACAATTACCACTATGCAAACACAAAGGAGGAATCCAGTGATTATGTATGAAATACAAGTAGTCTTCAACTTACGACAGCTCATTTAGTGACCACTCAAAGTTACAACGGCACTAAAAAAAGTGACTTATGACCATTTTTCACACTTATGCAGTATCCCCACCACAAAATTCCGATGCTTGTCGATTGGTTCATAATTATGACCGTCGTTGTCCTGGGGTCATGTGATTCCCTTTTGCAACCTTTTGACAAGCAAAATCAATAGGGGGAAGCCAGATTCACTTAACAAACAAGTTACTATCTTATCAACTGCAGCGATTCACTTAACAACGGGGGCCAAAAAGGTCATAAAGCGGGGGCCAAACCAATGTCTCACTTAACAACAGAATTTGTTTGGCTCAGTTATGGTCCTAAGTGCGAGGAGTGCTTAGTGCTGGCTCTTTAAATGATCCAGATCAGGAGGCCTAGCTTAGTTTGAAAGCAGCTCAGCTCCTCGAAATGACAGATCCTTGGCAGGTTGCAGACTTATTTCGCTTAGGGAAATTGTGAAGAAATAATAGACTGGATGGCTGCAAACTCTTAAAGCCACTCAATTCAGCTCCCGTGAAGGCAACAATTGTACCGCTGCGAAGTCATTCTGACTGCTTACGGCATTTACGGCAATTTTGCAAGAGGACGGTCAGTTATATTTGGTGACTTTTAGGGTGATTAACTCTTGGCAGGCATTAGGGAACTGAAATTAGACTCCAGGACACTTTTTTCAGGGGAAGAAAAGAAAAGTGCTTCTGACAAACGCCAGCTCTGAAAACTCCTCAACCTCCTTCTTGTTCCCCCTGCTTGAAAACGGTTTTGGCTCCCTAAGAAACTCTCCCATGCCCTGGACAACGCTTCCATGATCAAGATTGTATTAATAGTCTGGGCAATAATAATAATAGTAACAACAACAACAACAACAACTCATGATGAGTGCAAACAGGAAACACAGAACTTGTAGATTCCAATTCTTTTTCTTCCTCCCCCTCCCCCTCCCCCTCCCCCTCCCCCTCCCCCTCCCCCTCCCCCTCCCCCTCCCCCTCCCCTTCCCCTTCCCCTTCCCCTTCCCCTTCCCCTTCCCCTTCCCCTTCCCCTTCCCCTTCCCCTTCCCCTTCCCCTTCCCCTTCTTCTTCTTCTTCTTCTTCTTCTTCTTCTTCTTCTTCTTCTTCTTCTTCTTCTTCTTCTTCTTCACCTCCTCCTCCTCCTCCTGCTCCAAATTAATAACTCACAAAGCAGGACAAGAAGCAATGGATAGAAATGAATCAAGGAGAGAAGCAACTTAGGCCCTGAGGAGAAATTTTCTGAGGGTTAGAACAATTAACCAGTGGAACGGCTCACCTCCAAAAGTTGTGGGTGCTGGAAGTTTTTAAGAAGAGAACTAGACGTCATTTGTCCCGAATGCTGTAGGGGTCAACACTGAAGCTGACCTGGCTGAAGCCATTTTTCTCCTGCCTCATAGTTGCCATGAATTTTGAAAGGAGAAAAGGAGAGGGGAAGTATATAGACCGGCTACTGAGAGAGCTGAGATGACACAGTAGTTAGAGTACAGTACTGCAGGCTACTTCAGCTGACTGCTAGCTGCAGTTCGAGAGTTCAAGTCTCACCGGCTCAAGGTTGACTCAGCCTTCCATCCTTCCCAGGTGGGTAAAATGAGGACCCAGATTGTTGGGGGCAAATAGGCTGACTTTGTAAAACCGCTTAGAGAGGACTGTAAAAACACTATGAAGCGGTGTATCAGTCTAAGTGCTATTGCTATTGCTACCGATCAAAACAAAATGTTTTCCTGTGGGAAATCAAGGTCATCCCAGCAGATGGCAGAGGAGTGACCACGCAGCCTCCCAGCTGCCTTCATTGGACAATGTGGAAAGTGACACCTGGGGGGGGGGGTTATATTTGCTCTTTTCATTGGGGGAAAATCCATGGGAACCTTTAGAGTTTTCACTAGCTGTGCCAATATGGTGTGTCCAATAAACATGTTCTTTGAGGAATCTATCTGTCTCGGAGTCCTGCTTTTGGTGGATGCTGTCACGATGTTAAAAGGTTTGCTAGGCCTGAACTGCCTAAACTGACACTCAAGAGTTAAACTAAGAAAGCTTTATTGCGCAGGTCATAAAACAAAAAAGTTCTTATCTGAAAGTGATTTATTGCGCATGCGGTTACACATTTCCAAAAAAATTCCTTTCTTCTTTGTTCGGCAGCCAGCTTGGCAGACGTAGCTTTCATTATCAAAATGTAACCATTAGTTATTTCTGTTTCATTTACTTTTTATTTTATTATTAAAGTTTGTTTATTAATTAGAATACTTTTAAAGACTTTTATTTTTCTCAATATCTCAAAAGATATGCGGAAGGGAATCAGCCATGGTCCATTGATCTCAGATTTCCCCAGGGCATTTTTCCCCTGACAGATGCATTACTTGGAACCCTCACAGTAGGTTCTCCTGCTTCTGCTTCACCATTAAACCATCTTTCCAATCAGCCTCCATGTTTCCAGTGTCTTTCTCCCCACTTGGAACTGAACCCAGATGGACATTTCTTCCATCATACCTACTGGTCATGTTTATGTCAGTCACTCTATTATATCTTCCTCAGATTTTTAAGGGGCTCTATTATTCTACATACATTCTAGGTTAAATTTAAGAATGCCACTTTTCAGCATATTTTTCTAGCCTATTCACTCCTCATTTGTTTCTGGATATTTGAAAGATATTCTCTTTTCTTCGGTTTTTCTGCTGGTTAGCGATGGCAAGCAAAGTTATGTGATTTTGAAATTAACAACTCAAAATAATTAGCCTGTGGAGTGGCTTTTCTCAAAGCTGGATTTAAGTCTCTCTTTCATCTGGAGAGTTCCATTTGGAATGTTGGATCTTAACACGGTTTTTGTTTTTGATAAGACGCTGAGCTTGTCGATCAGAAAGGTCGGCAGTTCGGCAGTTCAAATCCCTAGTGCCGCGTAACAGAGTGAGCTCCCGTTACTTGTCCCAGCTTCTGCCAACCTAGCCGTTCGAAAGCACGTAAAAAATGCAAGTAGAAAAAATAGAGACCACTTTGGTGGGAAGGTAAAAGCAATTCCGTGTGCCTTTGCCGTTTAGTCATGCCGGCCACATGGCCACGGAGACATCTTAGGGCAACACTAGCTCTTCGGCTCTGAAACGGAGATGAGCACTGCCCCCTAGAGTCTGTGCAAGACTTTACCTAACAGCTCAGTAACAATAACATAATTCAATGAAACTGTCATTTAAAAAAAAAGCAATGATAAGATGGTGCTATGAGGTCATCGTAACACCTAATATATTTTGCATACTTCCCTAAATACAAATTCTGGGATTAAAATAATGTGGATGTGATGGTTTTGTTCTATAGAAGATTCCCCCAAAGCAAAGATTGAGTGGACGTGGGTTTCTAGCCAAAGAAAGTTCTAAGAGACAATGAATGACAAATAGGTATTTTATAGAGAAAATAAAATACAAGAAAGCGAAGGGGCTTTTTAGGCCACCAGGAGACTTCAAAGAAAGAAGCAATTCTGCGAAAGAAGAAAGATTTCAGATGACAGGAACAATTGGCATTCACAGGCTATTAGAAAACAATGTGAGGGATGGTTTCAGGTTGCAGTGATCAGGCTAGAAACTGGAGACTGGGAGTTATAGTCCCACCTTGGGCCAAAAGCCAGCTGGGGGTGCCTTGGACCAGTCTTTTTCTCTTAGGCCTAGGAAGGAAGAAATGGCAAACGGCCTCTGGAAAAACAAAAAAATCTTGCCAAGAAAACTGCAGGGATATGTCCAGGCACCTGTTGAAGATGGAAGGAAGGAAGGGAGGGAGGGATGGGGGAGGACAAGGGAGGGGGAGGAGGGGAGGAAGGGAAGGAAAGGAAAGAGGGAGAGAGAGAGGGGGGAACAAGGAGGGGGAGGAAGGGAAGGAAAGAGGGAGGGAGGGAGGGGAAGAACAAGGAGGGGGAGGAAAGGAAGGAAAGAGGGAGAGAAAGTAGGAAGGAGGGGGAAGGAGGGAGGGGGGAGGATGAGGAGGAGAAAGGGAAGGAAGGAAGAAGGGAGGGAGAAAGCGAAGGAAGGGAGAGAGGGAGGGAGAGGGAGGGGGAGAAAGGACGAGGAGGAGGAGGAGGAAGGGAAGGAAGGAAGAAGGGAGGGATGAGGATGGGGAGGAAGGGAAGAAAGAAGGGAGGGAGGAAGAAAGGAGGGAGGGAGGGAATAAAAATGTAATATGTGGATAGGTAAAATCTCACCAGAGGAAAATCTTTTGTGACTCTAGTATCACTCTGGCATGTGACTCCATTTTTCCTTGAAGCCACAGAAACAACGTTGTAATCACGTTTCGACTCCAAAGGATGCTGAAACACAAATTGGGAACTGTCCCCTCTTTCCACTTCACCCGAGGCTGGAGGCAGTCCCTGTGGTGGGGCAAAATTAGGGGGGTGTAGGGAAAAGGGCGTGCCCCTTCCCAAAGTCAGAGACCTCCCCGCGGGAATGCCATCAAAGCCAAGAACTCATTTCCAGCTTCAGCTCAATCTGAATTTGCAATAGAGGTGGTATTCAGCCACTTCTGACTGGTTCTGGAGTACCGGTAGCAGAAATTTTGAGGAGTTTGGAGAACCGGCAAATACCACCTCTGGCTGGCCCTGCCCATCTATTCTCTGCCTCCTGATTGACCTGGTCTTCTTCTGTTGCCCTGAATAGGAGAGCGGAGCTGGAAAGCAGGTTAGTAGAGTAGAAGGGAATGGGGATTTTGCAGTATCCATCCCCTGCCACACCCACCAAGCCACACCCACAGAACTGGTAGTAAATAATTTTGAATCCCACCAGTGGTTTGCAAGGCTGCTTGCCTTCCTATTGGCAGATGGGAGGAAGAATCTGTGGCTGCCCTTCCTTTGCCTGCACATGCACACCAGAAAGAGAATGGGAAAAATATGGATTTGTTTATATTCATATCTCTTCTTTTAACCCTTCTATGTAATGGCTCCTTTCTCCCGGCTGCCATCAAGAAGCCAATCATAGAGGGATATAAAACACCTCCCAGAATGATCTCTGCACCCAAAAGAAATAAGCAGTTTGCTGGCGTGATGTAAGGCCCATCGAGAATGACAAACTCAAGGATTTTTCTCCCCCCATCCACCAAGATTATTTTCCCTGCCATTTTTCATCTCCTGCCTGCAGGCTGCTGTCTCTGATTCATGAGATGTGGGAGGGCGAACCTCTGAAGCTTTGGTGATCCACTTCTCCTTATCCTATTGCCCAGAGCTGCACCTCCGAGGGAGGGATCATAAATTTATCCCGGGCTTCTTTAATAACCTCGCTGCTTTATTTAGCCCTCTGACCCCCACTCCCACCCCTGCTGCGGTGAAGTCTGGGTCTGCCTTGTACAGAAGAGTATTCCTGAAAAGCAGGGAGTTCTTGGCTCATATTTATACGATGACCAAAGGGTGTAAAAAGAAAAGAAAGATCAGGGAATCTCAATTCCAAAGGAAAGCCATGATTCTTTCTTAAATAGGTAAAGGTAAAAGTTCCCCCCGCACATATGTGCTACTCGTTTCCGACTCTAGGTGGCAATGCTCATCTGCGTTTCAAAGCCGAAGAGCCAGAGCTGTCCGAAGACGTCTCCGTGGTCATGTGACCGGCATGACTCAACGCCGAAGGTGCACGGAATACTGTTACCTTCCCACCAAAGTTGGTTCCTATTTTTCTACTTGCAGTTTTACATGCTTTCAAACTGCTAGTTTGGAAGAAACTGGGATAAGTAATGGGAGCTCACTCTGTTACACGGTGCTAGGGATTCGAACTGCCGAACTGCCAACCTTCTGATCGACGAGCTCAGTGTCTTAAATAGATGATCTCTATATCAGGAAGTAGATCCTTTTTCTCTGGTGTGCTGGGTCTGTCAGCACTGAGAGAAGAGGGGGATGAAAGAGCAATTTTACAGTAGAGGTGAAATGATAAAAAAACAGGAGCTCATAATAATGGTTTCCAGCACCAGGGGTGATAATCACTTACCTTCCCTTTGCAAATGGGAGCATGCCTTCCGTACATATGCTTTGCCTAAAAAAGGGGCCTAAATAGGATGCCGTAGAGCTGGGGCGGCCACCTCTGTCTAGGACCTGCTCAAAAGCAAAATAATGATAATAATAATACTGGCCAAAAATGCATACATGGTTGGAAAAAAATGACAAAACAACATATTGATTTTAAACCAGAAATATTTCTATTGGGGATTCTACCCAAAAAATACAGTAAGGAAAATACATATTTAGTTATTCATATATTAACTGCTGCTAGAATTGTATTTGCACAAATTTGGAAGAGTGAAGAGATATCTACAGATGAGAACTGAATTAGGAAAATATTAGAATGTGTGGAAATGAATAGATTAACAGTGGCAATTAAGGAGAAAGAGCAATGAATGGGTAGGCCCATTTTTCGCCCTCCCCGAGCCACCGTGCGTACCCTGCACTTACCTGCATCCACAATGGGCCACGTGGGGACTCCTGGGAGGGGTGAGGTGGGCGGGGCCAGCCAGGAGTGGGATTTGGGGGTTCTCTGAACTGCACAGAATCTTAGCTAGAGGGTCTCCTGAACCCCTGCAAATCCCCAGCAGCCCACCCCTGATTTCAAGTCTGATTGTAATAGGAAGTTGCTAAAAGCAAATACCACAGAATGTCACTTTCAAGTCCACTACATAAAAATTATGCAGCCAGAATTAAATTGAAAGTTGGGAAATAACTACTCTCTTTCGTGTTCTCCTTCTCCTCAATTCTTGGTAATCATTAGTAAGTGAATAAGCTGTTAACTGCAATCTTTTAGCCATCCTACACATTTTAACTCGGTCTTTTCAATAACTGTGACACGGAGTGATTTCTTTTTCTTCCCCAATGGGATATTAAACATTTCAGCTGTTTTATCTCGTTACTAAATTAACAGATTTTTCTGAGTTTGCACAGGATGGTGGAGAATTTGAGAGATGGTGCACAGGATGGTGGAGCACCGCTGACCAGGGTCCATTTCCCAATCTCAGAATGTATTTCTCTCTGGCGACAGCTTGGTAGCAAATATGCGAAGCATAATCTCCATAAAGGCATTACAAAATTCCAAGGGTGAGAATAATAAGAGATGTGTGACAGCAAAAGTGACCAACCAGCAAGTAATGTAATGCATAACACCCAACATGTCACTGGAAGGCAAAAATCACAAAACTGCAGTCTCACTTATTTTGGCCATGTCATGTGGGGGAGTTCACCGGAGAAAGCAATGATGTTTGGAAGAGTTGGCGGTAAAAGAATAGCAGGCCGCCAGAGAACAAGGAGGTTGACACCAGCCAAAGCAGAGCAGAACAGAGATACAGTAGAACAATTCAAAGAAGCAGCACAAGACTGGAAGACATGGATTGACCTGGCCCATATAATCATCAAGAGTCAGGCATGACTGAATGGACAACAACTTCATCACCGCACCTACTAGATTGATGGATACCCTCTCTCCTTCTCACTCCCTGCCTCCCACTCACCCATCTTTTATTCCCAAAGCTCTGTATCATTTTCATTGGTTATTCTCTTGTTCCATTACTTCTCTACTGTTACGTTTGCCCTTCTTTTCATGTTTCCATTTTTATTGTTGTAAGTCACTTAAAAAATTGACTTATGACCAATTTTCGCACTTAACAACATTTGTAGCATCCCCAGGGGCAAATTCAGACACTTGGCAACTGACTCATATTTGGTTGCGGTGTCCCAGATTCACTTAACAACAATTTGAGCATTGTGTCGAGAAAGATCATACAATGAGGCAAACTCACCTAACAAATGTTACACATAACAACAGGAAGTTTGGGCTCAATTGTCATTGTAAGTTAAGGACTAACCTGTACTTGAACATGGCTCTTATTATTTCCTTCTGGCTACATGTCCCCAATTTCTTCATCCTGTCTTCACAGAGTATGTCCAGGTAATCATCTTGGCTGTTGTGTCCTCTGAACCCTTTTTCAAAACTGTCAATCTCTTTCTGGAAAGGGGATGTCCAGAACCATAGACTATACTCCAGGAATGGTCTTACTAATGTCAAATAGAAAATAATGATGATTTCTTGTTTCTTTGATGTGAAGTTTCTTCTAATAGAGCCCAGAATTATGTTAGCGCTTTGGGCAGCTGTCTCATACTGTTGAGTCAGTTCAGTTTGCTATTAATGACCTGTTCAGTTCCTTCTTGGATGCTGTATTTCCATACCATGAATGCTTTATTTTGTATGCATGCCTTATATATTTTTTCCTCTGTAGTAGTATATTGTAGTATTGCACCCATTTTTCTGTCGAAGGAGGCATTATTCCTTTCAACCAAGCCTTCCAAAGTAGTCCTGATAAAATTGTGATTGGGTTCTTTCACGGGTGGCATGCAGAGCCCTCTCTGCGGACACGCGAGCTGTTACCCCAGCCCAGCTCTATCATGCATGTATGCACGCCTCCCGCCAGCCAGTTGGTTTTTGGGTCTCTGCCACGCATGCGTGGGGGTGGGGCACATGTGTGGGGTTGTGCATGCATGCGCAGGTCACATGTGTATGCACAGGTTGCAAGTGCATACGTGGGTTGCGTGTGGATGTGCGGGAGCAGGGGGCAGTGCGCTCCTGCCTGTGGCCCATTTTTTCTCCCAGGAGACTGCAGGGAGGCCTACTAGGCCCAAAATGGAGTGCAGGGGTCGCGTGCGCATGCGTGGGGGGGTGGAGGGAGAACAAAAGGGATCACATGCATGTGCACAAGGGGTGGGGGGAGACATGTGTGCATGCGCAGGGCATGGGGCGCATGGAGGGGTTCATGCACACATTGCATTATGGTCACACGCTGGCGTGCACATGCGCTTCTGACACACAATGACAAAAAGGTTCACCATCACTGACCTAGGGGTTGCACACTTCTCCCAATTTTATATCATGTTCACATTGGATATGGCTTTTTATGTCCATCTATTTGCAACCTCTGTAGCAGTGCAAATTTCAAAGAGGAACTCAGCTGAAAGAAACATTTACTTTTAATGTAACAATGGCAGCTTTGAAATGATACAATCTCTTCCATCTTCGGCAGTAATAGTTCTGTTCTAGGTAATAGAACATAGAATAATAGGCTTAGAAGGAACCTGGGAGGTTTTCTAGTCCAACCCCTTGATCAAACAGGAGACCCTATACCAGGGGTCAGCAACCCGCAGCTCTGGAGCCGCATGTGGCTCTTTTATCCCTCTGCTGTGGCTCCCTGTCACCGGTTGGCTCCACAATTGATAGGGCTTTCGGTTAGGACAGGTAGAGGAAAAAGGACGCCATGCTAGGAGGAGACTCTATGGTGGGGGAACCAGACTTCCCGGTCGGCTCCAGAATTGAACGGGGGTCTTCCAGTTAGGACCTTTGTGACTCTTTGTGTGTTTAAGGTTGCTGACCCCTGCCCTATACCATTCCAGACAGATGACTGACCAATCTCTTCTTGGAAACCTCCAGAGATGGAGCACTGACAACTTCCAGAAGTAAGCTGTTCAATTAATTCCTTGCTCTCACAATCCCATTTCTCCTTCGTTCTAGGTTGGGTCTCTCTTTAATGATCTTCCACCTGTTAATTCTTGTCGTGCCCTCAGTTTTTTTGGAGAAAAGGTCAATCCCTTTTTTGTGATAGTCTCTCAAGTATGGGAAGACTGCTATCACATCACTCCTAGACTTTCTCGTCATTAAATTACTAAATTAGGAATTTGGGATGGTCAATAAGCTTTGTGTAATCAAAACATTTTTTGATTGTTGGTATAACTAAGAAAGAGAAGTTATTCCCCAAGTGTATTATCCTTGATTGGAGAATTACATCCATTTATAAATTATTATTTTCTATAGTAAACACCTTTGGATTGGAGTTATGTTGGCAGTAATGGTGTCACTGGCCTAATGATAGAGTAGAATAGAGTAGAGTAGAGTAGAATAGAATAGAACAGAACAGAACAGAATAACAGAGTTGGAAGGGACCTTGAAGGTCTTCTAGTCCAACCCCCTGCTTAGTCGGGATACCCTACACCACTTCAGACAAATGCTTATCCAACATCTTCTTAAAAACTTCCAGTGTTGCAACATTTACAACTTCTGGAGGCAAGTTGTTCCATTGATTAATTGTTGTAACTGTCAGGAAATTTCTTATTGGTTCTAGGTTGCTTCTCTCCATGATTAGTTTCCCTCCATTGCTTCTTGTCCTGCCCTCAGATGCCTTGGTGAATAGGTTGACTCCCTCTTCTTTGTGGCAGCCCCTCAAATATTGGAACACTGCTATCATGTCTCCCGTGGTCCTTCTCTTCACAAGACTAGACATACCCAGTTCCACCAAAAGTTCTTCATATCTTTCAGCCTCTAGTCCCCTAATCAACTTTGTTGCTCTTCTCTGCATTCTTTCTAGAGTCTCAATATCTTTTTTGACATCGTGGTGATGAAAACTGGATGCAATATTGCCTGTTTTCATAGAAAGAACATTTCTAGAATGCAAAAGCGTGTGTTTGGTCAGACCTTGGATGTCCACGAATTAAGCTAGAAGAGGGGAAATTCATTTTAACTTTCTCTGAACCCAGATATTTGATAGCTTGGTCAATGTCACGGGAGCTTCCTAGCAGCACTTAGATGAGAAGGAATGTGGTTTTAAGTTTCTGAACTATTGCTGTAGCCTGCATCCATTTGTTCCCCCCTCCTCTTGGAGTCTTGTTCTTGTGTGACATAACAAGGATTTGAAGTGACACACACCAAACTTTGAATGTCCTGCAGGCAGTTTCAGTGGCTTAGATGCTGTCATCTTGAACCACATCACTGGCTCAGCGGCTTCGTCTGTGACACATGTCAGAAACGTTCTTAAGTCTGCTCTTTTTTTTTTGTTGGGTTTTTTTTTTCATCAGGATGCTTCTGTAGTTTAGCAAGGGAAGAACTGACATTTTCAGTTTGCATGGAAGTTGTTGTCCCTTCTTCCTGCCTCCTCTAACTGTCAGTCTGAGTTTCCCCTAAACATATCACAGTGAAGTGAAATAAACCGTGTCATTTAGAAATATATTCAGTAATAACCAGGCTTTTATAGCAATATAAAAGAGACTTGGGCACGTTTTCTCATAGAATAGATGCATGACGCAAAACACCAGCAGTGGGCTATCTCTGACCTTTGCGATGTGCCGAACTCAAATCTGATGTGCAGAACTCGGCGGCCTATGGATTCCTTGACATTTCAGGGATCCCATCCCCACCAATCAAGGGAAATTATTTGATAAATAAAACCCAACATAAGAAGGGTATTTCTTCACCCCATGTGCCAGGAGTTGGAAGAATTAACATTTGGATCAAAATACTTACCGTATTTTGCGGACTGTAAGATGCACCTAAATTTACAGGAGGAAAACAAGAAAGAAATATTTTTGACCTCCACGTTTCACGTTTTCGCCCTCCCCAGCCCCCAGAATCACTTTGCAGTGCTCCGCATGGTCTGTTTTCACCAAAAATGTAAAAATAAGTCTGAAAATAAATAAAATAAGCTAGAAAACAGAAGCCAAAATGGGAAATAGAAGTCTTTGTTTGTGTTTCCCCCCTCTAAATTAGTATTGAATAAAAATTAACCAAAGTTACTAATTACTATCAAAGTTAAAATATTGACCACAATGTAAATAAAATGCTGATATGAACAATTAATAGTATTACAGGTGTTAGTACAACTGTTATTATACGATTACAAAAGTTAAAATTGATAGGAAGGCAATGGAAAATGGAGAACTACAAAGGCTAAACATGAATGCCAATACAGAAGGCTGTATAACTATTTTATATTGGTTTTTTAAACAATTTTTAATTTTTTTGAACAAGGACAAACAAACATAAAAATAAAAATAAAAAACCCATCTTCCATTACAAATTGTAGAAAGTGTGTCAGTTGGTTACAGTATTTCCATGCATCTCTTCCATAGTCACCACCTGCTTTTTATAACAAATCGCATATTTTAAATTCACCTATATTCATGTATATCACAATTATTATATCTCAACCTCAATTTGACTATAATTGTTTTTACGTCCTTTTATGTATAATATTCAAAATCTAGAATAGCATTATATGATAACATTCCATTAAATCATCCTATAATCATCCAATCACAATACATCTTTATAACATATTCTAGATAAAGCTTTTAAACCTCCTCTCATAATCTCCATATATTGTTCATATAAAATTTCATATTATCAAACTACTATATCTATATGTATTGTTATCATTATTAGTCATTATTTAACTATAGCTATTGTCGCTTCATTTTATACATACTACTAGTAAACTAAATTTAGCTTAATTTTTATTATACATTTTCATTGCATCAACCTGTATCCCTCCAGCAATAGTACGGTCTTATATCTCTTGCCATTTGTAGCATTAATGTTCTAGTTACTTTCTTAATAAATCTTGTATAAACCACCCTTGGCAACATGCTGTTCCTTTCGTATCTCACAAAAGCTTGAAACCCAACATCTGCTCTTTCCATCAGCTTATCTTTGGTTATCGCTAGTGCTTCTATCAAGATTTCTCTCTTTATCTCCATCAATTTTTCTCTCTTTTCTTCTTCTGTGCTTTGAAGTCTGGGGTAGAGTTCCAATCCATCAATCTCCCCTTTCCATAGTCTGCTCTTGCTATTACCAACCACACTCACTTTGTTATCAGTATCCACAGTTTTCTTATCTCTTTGCTCATTTTTTTTCTTCCATCTTTTGAACTCTGTCCTCCACTTTCTTCATTTGGTAAACATACTCAGTTTCTCCATCATATTTTTCTGTTTTGTATTCCATATTCTCCAATCTCTTTTCAATTCCCTCTGTCACAACTAATAGATTTTGAATTTCAAACATAATCATTTGCAATGTTACAGTTTCTTTTTCCTACTGGGCCGTTCTTTCAATTTTGCAGATTCTGCCACTATAGGGTTCAAGGCTGTTTTAATAAACTTCAAACAGGTTCATTTATTATCTTTCAAGTCAAAATGTTGTTTTCCCTCCAATAGCTAGTGATAGAACTTCCAAAAGGCACCTGTATAAACAACTTGTGCTCTTCCTACTATCACTGTCAGTAAACAAGCTGAAAGAACCTTGAATCTCAAGTGATCAAAGAGAAAGAAGAAAAAACAATGTATCCAGCCTCCAGACTCGAAGTGGCAGTATAATCCTTCTTATTTTCTTCTTTATATTCCAAGCTTAAGAAAGAAAAAAAAACCCTTAAATGGAGATCAAAAACAATCCAATCAATCAAATCAAGCATTATAAAAAAAGGAGAATTTTAATCCATAGGTATAAGCAAAAGTGAAAAAAGAAGAAGAAAGAATTAATCCATTCAGTTTAAAAAATAGGGAGCCCCTGCAAAAGTTCCATCTGTGAAAAAAAAAAAGAAATTAGAAACTGGATAACACACTAAGTTCAATGCAGATCAATCTCACTGCCTACAATCTTTTGTCTTCAATCTTAACAACTTAATTTTTTTTTCTTGGGTAGTATCTTTCTCTAATAATAAAATTTCCTCACCAATTCGACACACTTTTCTTCCCATTCCGGAGCTGTCCCAACTTCAGCAGCTTCATTAGCTGTTTTTCTGTCACCGAAAAACAAGGCTATTCCTGGATCTTTCAGGGACTTTGTGGTATCCCTGAGATCAGCAGGAGGTGCCCTTCTCAATCACCATCTCTGCGGGACCAAATGGACCATCCAGCGGCAAAAATTCGACTGCAATCTCGGAGCTCCAAGATCGCATGTTGTGCCATCGCGACGTCAGCTCTCCTCCTCAAACTATTTTATTTTGTTATATTTGTCTTGTTTTTTCTTTGTGTGTGTGTGTGTGTGTGTTTCTGCTTTTTAAAGGTAAAAATGTTCAATAAATCTATTTTTTTTAAAAAAGATGCACCTAAATTTACAGGAGGAAAACAAGAAAAATAGTTTTTGACCCTAACCCTCCCTGGCCCCCAGAAGCACTCTGCAGTGCTCCACGTGGCCTGTTTTCACCAAAAATGGGCCCGTTTTTAGGCTCCCAATCCCTCTGAGTGTCATGTTTTCACCCTCCCTGGTCCCCCAGAAGCATTCTGCAATGCTCCGCACAGGTGCATTCAGTGAAAATGGGCCATGTGGAGCACTTCAGAGTGCTTCTGGGGGCCAGGGAGGGCAAAAACATGATGCACGGAGGGTTCGGGAGGCCAAAAAGGTGCGTCTTATACTCTGAAAAATACAGTAGGTTAAGAAAGGAAGCTACAGTTCTTCCCATAAATGCTGCATGGATGCCCTTGGATGACTTCTGGATGTTTAGTGTTGGGGATGTAACCCTAGGCTTGGCTTGGCAATGTATATAAGCTATGATTACTTTACTGTTACTTTAAATGCTTAACAGATGTAATTGGCTTGTTACCTCAAGCAGCTATAAGAGGGAGCCAGAATGGCTGTTCTCTCTCTGTTTTGTTAAAAGCTGGTTGGTGTATACTGAGGTATTGTGGTTTGCTACTGTTTAGTTATATTTTGTGTGCTAGACTGACTATTTGATAACTGAATTACTGAACCGTGTATGACTTGGACTGTTAACCAGACTCTGAATACCTCTATATTTCTACATAGTAAACTACTATATTTTTATACTATTCAGTGTCTCTGTATGCTGGTTTGTGCGTGTTATTCCATATCACTCTCATTACGCTTCTCTGCATACTCGCTCTCCCAACAGGGAGCTTAATTACTTAACATTTAGCTCTCATTATTTTTCACAATATTTGAAGCAAGTATATCCTCAACTAGAGTCATGGGAACATATTTTCTGGATGAGAGTTCATAAGTTCTACCATCTTCTTCCAACTGGGGTCATCCAGACACTTCCAGGAGATCACAAGGAAATCAAGAAGACACCTGTTCTTCCCAGTTGCATGCTCAAAAGTAAAGGCTCATCTTGAGTTGCTGAGTAACCAGTTCTATCTAAGAAGACAGTTAACCAATATCCAGGTAATACCCTAGAAGTAGTAATTGATATTTGTTTGTTTAGGAGACACCTCTTTGGTAGGAGAATGGTGAAATCAGAGTAGGAAGAACTTGTATGAATGAGGAAAGAGAATCTGAAGATGAGAAAAAGGATATTCCACCTGTGGAGACACAGTAGATGAACCAAGAACCTGTAAACGTTTATTGGTTTGGGAAGAGAAGTTACTGAAATAATAGATTTTCCAAGATTAGAGATACAGTAAAACCTCTGGTCATGACCAGATTGGGTTTTTTTGTAAGCGTCAAATTTCCTGTTGTTCATTTACAACAGCAACCCACATGTGGCCACTGCATTAATTTGGGTTAGGTTCGGGCCATGACTAAATCAGGTTGCGACCAATTTTATGGAATGAATTATGGTTGTGGTTCTACTGCATGTTGCAGGACCCCCTCTCTGGGGATTTAATAGGTCACAGCAGATGGCAGCCCTTACTCAGTCTTTGCTGATCTTGGAAACGCTATTGGCCAACAATTGTAGTATTTGAGTAGTGCATTCGAAAGCCTCAGAACACACAAGTCATGGGAGTTGCATTTCAACCACAATCAATCATCTCCTTGTGATATATATCATAGAGATGATAGCCAAGAAATGTGCAGAAGACACCAAATTGCGGGAGGGAGGGGGGAGACTGCGAACACTTTGGAGGATAGACTTAAGATTCAGAAGACTCTCGACAGACTTGAGCATCGGACCCTAGCCAACAAGATGCAGTTCAGTGGTGAGAAAAGTAAGGTCCTCAATCTAGGCAGGAAAAACCAAATGCATAGATATAGAATAAGCATTATTTAGCTCAACAGCAGGAACTGTGAAAGGGATATCACTGTCCTAGTGGACCATTACTTAAGTATGAGCCAGTGGTGTGCTGCAGCTGTCAAAAGAAGCTAATGCAGTCCTAGGCAGCATCAACCGAGGGGTAGAATCAACAAAACGTGTTGTGTCAGTACCACTTTATAATGCCTTGGTATAAGACCACACTTGGAATACTTTATCCAGGTTTGGTTACCACAAGATAAAAAAAGATGTTGAGACAGCGGTGGGTTGCTGCTGGTTCGGCCCAGTTCAGTGGAATTCAGGCCTGAGTTACAGAACCGGTGACCCAGGCCTGACGTGCCCCCAAACCAGTTCTCCGATGTGTTCTACTGTTGCTGGCATGGTTCTGCGCATGTGCAAAGCAAATTTTAGTCAATTGCGCATGCACAAGCAACTCACGCCCGGCGTGGCACGCCCATAGCAAACTGGTACTAACCGGTTCAAGAACCCACCCCTGTGTTGAGACTCTAAAGAGTGTGCAGAGAAGCCATACAGGGATCAATTAAGGTATGTCTAGCCCAACATAGAGAAGAATTTAGGGTTGATCAAGTAGCTGAGGGGCTGGCACTGAGAGGAGAGGATGGGGTTGGCTTATTTATTTTATTGCTTATTTATTATTCCTTTTCCAAGTCCTCAATTTTCACGAAGTCTATCCCATTTTTTCATTTTTTTTGGTTCTGGAAAGCAGACCCTGGATCGAAAGATTTAGATCACACACACACACACACACACACACACACACACACACACACACACTGTGTGTGTGTGGGGAGAATCTAAGCTAACATTAGGAAGAACTTCCTTATCGGGTTTGATCTTTTAATCAGAGTTTTAAAGGCAGAGGATTGGCGTTTCAGAATTAGCGGGAGGATATATGGGAGGGCCTTTAATCTCTCTCTCTCATTTCTGTGTTGCTTTTCCAACCTTCTTTCTCACCGTCACTCGTAGTTAACAGCTTTTCAGAAACAGATATGAGAACAATCTTTTTTCTCCTGCTGTGATTTCCTACTCAACAAACCATATTGGTCCCTGAATAAATGCTGCAATACCTCAGAGGCACCATCGTATATATATGACTGGCAAGCTTTAATAGCCTTATCAATCATGAATTAGTCCAATTCCCGTTTAAAGCTAACAAAATTAGGAGCATGACTAATTGGCTGCTGTTGCATTTGTTATTATTTCTATTTGTGGTACCTGTATTATTAAAATTCATTTAAATAGCAATAGAGTTTGGCAATTTGGAGCTAGGTTTACCTTTTTGCTGATGATTAAAATAAAATATGTTGGTTCCTCCCCTGGAGTCTTATTGTAGACCTTTCCAGTTTGTCTGCAACACACAACTGCAAATAAAAAGGCGACAGGCAATGCCTGAAGGTTTAACCGAATGAAGATGCATTTGTTTTGGGCTTCTAATTAATCAAGATAACATCTCTTTCAGCCATTAGACAGTAAAATCAATAGCCTGGGCAGCCTGGCTGCCATTTAGACTTCTATACAAACACCTAATATTGGCAATAGTGATGTATTTAACCATTTCGTCCTTTATTATATTTCAAGTAAGAGTCAGCCTCAAACAAGATGTATCAGGTCCCATGATCACAGTTGCCTTGCTGTAAACATTTGACTGTGACACAGTGGCTCAGTAGCGAAGACACTGAGCTTGTCAATCAGAAAGGTCAGCAGTTCAGCGGTTCAAATCCCTAACACCGTGTAACAGAGTGAGCTGCCGTTACTTGTCCCAGCTTCTGCCAACTTAGCAGTTCGAAAGCACATAAAAATGCAAGTAGAAAAAATAGGAACCACCTTTGGTGGGAAGGTAACAGCGCTCCATGCGCCTTCGGCATTTAGTCATGCTGGCCACATGACCACGAAAACGTCTTCAGACAGCGCTGGCTCTTTGGCTTTGAAACAGAGATGAGGACCACCCCCTAGAGTCAGGAACAACTAGCACATATGTCCAAGGGGAACCTTTACCTTTAAACATTTGACTACCAGCTTGGCTTTATAAATAAGGAACTGTTAAATGCCTAAAATGAAATGTATCTGACAAATTTGTGAATTGTCTTTAGCAGCCAACTGCATTTTCTGTATTTCCTACACATGTTGCCATTATTTTGAAGTAAGACATGGAAGGCCAACTGAAGCTGCAGACAAGTCTCATCATTGCAATAATGTTCATGGAGCTATACCTAGTAATCTCCAGGACTGTTGGTTGGCTCGTTTTTGTTGGAATTCATTGTTGGAATATAGTCCTATACAACAACTACAGCGGGATTCAACTTTTAGATTGCAGTATTCACAAGTTTGGATCTATGGTATATACTCCATGCTCTTTTGTTCTAAGTAGAGTTTTTCCCGTTACAGTAATATAGTTGAGCAGTAAAGCACATGGTGACTGTATTGTTTATTTGCTCTATGTAGAAAAATGCTAAACTGTACTCAGAGGTGTTGATAACTTATAGCCAAATGTGTGTTATTTTCAGGACACTGTAATGTTGGATGATGGAACAGACTCATTTGAAACAAAGCTCTGAGGCTCATGGCCAATAAAACTTTAAAAAAATATATAACTTCTCTATAAAATACTCCAGAATGCTATGAAAAGAAAAACGTTCAGGTTGATGTAGGCTGTTGCTGGTTAATTTTCATGGAGTCTCAATTTATTTTTGTGACCCTGATTTCTCTTTGATCTTATGGCCCATATTCAATTGAAGCTTTCAACTTACCAAGTTGTTCCTTAGGTGATTAATAAAAGGATTGGCCCACAGAACTTAGTTAGATGTCTTTTTCTCTTTTGTCATTGAGAATAATGGAGTTAAGTAACCAGGAAGCAGATTCTGGTTGAAAGTTAGGAAGAGTTAGTTAGTTGGAACAGTTTGACAATAAAACCAATTAACTGGAGAAGTTGATTCCTTTTGAGATGAGTGGAGGCTTGAAAAGCCTCTGTTAAAATTGTTTGAATTGCCCTTTAAATATTAAAATAGCCTGATTGTAAGATGAAAGAGGCAGGAATAAAATTAGATAGGGGAAATATTAGAATATAATTTTTTATAGAATGAATAATAATAATAGAAAGATTAGAAGTTTACACGTTAGGCATTTTTTAATGTAAGCTTAAATAATATGATGATTACTTCAATTTGATAAATATGATAGAAATTACTTACATTGTTACTGTGAATTGGATTAATATGAATGATACCCAGAACTAACTCTGTCCATATGCAACATGGATGTACATTTTAAAAATATAATAAAAATATAATAATAAAAATAAAAAAAAGATTGTTTGAATTTGAATATTGAGCAAAAGGCTGACCTTGATATTCTAAATAACCCTAACCCAAGGGTTGGCAACCTTAAACACTCAAAGAGCTTCAAAGGTCCTAACCGGAAGCACCCTGTTCAATTCTGGAGCCAACTGGAAGTCCGGTTCCCCAACCATAGAGTCTCCTCCCGGCGCTGCATACTTTTTCCTCTACCTGTCCTAACCGAAAGCCCTATCAATTGTGGAGCTGAGCAGAAAACATGCTCCTTGCCATAGAGTCTCCTCCTGGTGCGCTGTGCTTCCCCGCCCCCCAAACCGGAAGCTCCTCTCAAAATTGTGGTGCCGACTGGTGACGGAGCCACAGCAGAGGGATGAAAGAGCCACATGTGGCTCCAGAGTTGTGGGTTACTGACCCCTGCCCTAACCCTTCTGATTCTATGATTACCTCCCCCCTCACTTTGCTTAATCTTGTCTTTTTAACTGTGTTCACCATGCTCCATTTTCTTTACATATGGTAACTGCTCTCCACATCGCAGCATTGTCTGGCTTTAATACTATTCTTGATATAGTATAGTTCGTTGTTTTTCCCCTTCTGTATTAGAGAGTCTGAAGATGGTATATGAAGGACTAGCTCATACGTAACTCTGGATCTTCTTTGTGCCTTGTAATTTCTTCCGTTTTTTTCACCTCAACCTCCAGCCACCCTATCCTTGGCAATATTTTAATATGCGGTTCATATCTTTTCCAATATAATAGTGGTTGAATTCTCACTTGCCACGGTGTGTTGTCTTGCTTCATAAAAGAACAATGGCCACAGAAACATGGCCTCCAGCACTGAACAATTTATAGGTATGGAGTGGTTTAAATAGCCAATTTGTAAAAGCTTCAGAGTCAATTTATGTGCTAGCTGTTTTTTTTCCTTCCCCATGGCGTTTACTTTGATAAAAGTGTAAAATGTGCATGGTTTCAATTCTGTTTACTCTGTTTGTAACTCATCAGCTAACGAAAAAGAGAGAAAGGCCCTCTTAGCCCCAGTTTCAAATCCGTTTAGTCATTCCAACGCAACGAAGAAATGCAGAAAACATAACCTTTTTAAAATAAAAAATGTTTTTTATTTTTTATTCTCTTACATACCATTGTAAATATACATTCACATAATTGTTATTCTTCTTTCACATTTGTCATTCTTATATATTTGTCATTCCATTTAATAGGTTATAAAATACAATTTGGACTGCTTTATTTACCAACCCTTCCGCCTGTTGTAACACCACCTTATTTTCCCTTTCTTTTCTCCCTCCCTCTTCTACTTCCTTCCTTCCCCTTCCTTCTTCCCTTACCTTTCCTCTACTCCTCCTTTTCCCCTTCCTACCCTCCCTCCTTCTCTTTCTCTCCTCCTCTCTCCCTCTCTTCTTCTGTGTTATAGGTGTCTCTTTCAAATCTCAGTTTAAGTTTTCTTGGGATGGTATTTCCGCAAACCCAAATATAGTTTAGTATCATTTCTTATTCTCTTACCTTCGCTAATCTATTCTAACTATGTTTTTCCCCTTTACAGCTCACTCTTGAATATATACTTGTATATTTAGTACTTTCTTTTCTGTTTTCCCCCTCTTCCCCGCTTTCTCATTTAATAGTGTGTCGTCTGGGTTCTTCCCCTTGTTCAAAAAGAATAACCTTGAAGATAAATCTTTAATTTTATTTTAGGGTTATGCCAAATGTTCCTCATCTGTGATATTTGGAAAGGAACGCCTGGGTGTAGATACATCTGAACTGGAATATTCAACTTTTAAAAAAAATATTCAAATGTTCATCTCCTGTTATTTCAGTATCACTTTCCCCATGGTTATTTAATATTCTTTTTTAAGACTCAGTTCCAGTGGTGGCCCTGATATTAGAGTGAATTGGATGTTGTTGTACTAATTAAATATTTAATAGATGACAGGTTCTTTAACAACTGCCTAAACCAACATTTTGTTTTCCAAAGTGAGCATCTCGCAAAGTCTTTTTTAACTGGATTTGTTGAGATGAAACAGATAGAGCGACGAACTTAGGGCATACGTGCCACAGGTGGCACGCAGAGTCCTCTCTGCGGGCAGGTGAGCCATCACCCCAGCTGAACTCCATCACACATGCGTGTGCCTCCCACCAGCCAGCTGATTTTCGGGTCTCTGCTGCGCAGGGGCGGGGCGAATACAGGAAAATACGGCACGCTTGTGGGGAGTGGTGGGGAGTCACATGTACCGTGCCCCCCATGGCCCATGTTTGGTCCCAGGAGGCTACAGGTAGGCCTGTTAGGCCCAAAACGGGACATGGGGGGATTGCGTGCATGCATGGGAGGGGGGAAGAGGAGTGCAGAGGGGGTGTTGTGTGTGCATGCGCAGGGGGACAGGGTACGGAAGTGTCGGACAAGCATTGCATTATGGGTGTGGGCACGAGCATGCTTTCGTCGTGCGACAACAAAAAGGTTAGCCATCACTGAGTTAGGATTACAAGAATGGCAGAAACTGAACCATTTCCGTATTAAAACCTCTTTATTCCCCAATATAGTCATACAGAAAGTTTCTTAGTTTCGTTTTAATAGCTTTCCTGTGGATCAGGGAAGAAATAATTTTTGCCACTGTTAACAGAGAAGCTCTCGAGTGGTTGGTTTTAACTGGTTTGTATAAATATGACAATACGCATAGTTCTTGACATACAATAGTTCATTCAGTAACCATTCAAAGTTACAATGGCATTGAAAGAAGTGACTTATGACAGCTTTTCACACTTACGACCATTGCAGCCTCCCCATGGTCATGTGATCAAAATTGAGAAGCTTGGCAACTGACTCATATTTATGACGGTTGTGGCATCCCAGGGTCACATGATCCCATTTTGCAACCTCTTGACAAGTCAAGGCAATGGGGGAGCCAGATTCACTTAACAACCGTGTTACTAACTTAATGACTCCAGCGATTCACTTAACAACTGTGGCAAGAAAGGTTGTAAAATGGAGCAAAAACTTATTTAA
Source organism: Natrix helvetica (assembly GCF_964273705.1). Classification (NCBI taxonomy): domain Eukaryota; kingdom Metazoa; phylum Chordata; class Lepidosauria; order Squamata; family Natricidae; genus Natrix; species Natrix helvetica. Next base: position 100,431,010 of record NC_138551.1, on the reverse strand, counting down.
CAAATACTTCACTTAGGCACACAAATTTTGGGCGCCATTGTTATCGCAAATTGAGAGTTACCTATATTTTCTGGTTACCCATTTGGGTGAGATGAGATTTATAGCAATGCTCATTTTGGGCAATTTCTGAAAAAAAATGTTATTGTTTTTAGCTTTCCTAGAACATAGAATAATAGAGTTGAAATAACATAACAGAATAATATATTTATACCTAGAATATCCTATAACACCTAACATCAAAAATGTCATCAAAAAAGCACAACAAAGAATGTCCTTTCTGCATCAACTGCCCAAGGAGCTGCTGATCCAGTTCTACAGAGGAATTATTGAGTCCGTCATCTGCACCTCTATGACTGTCTGATTTGGCTCTGCAACACAACAAGACAGACACAGACTTCAGAGGATAATTAGAACTGCAGAAAAAACAATGGCTACCAACCTGCCTTCCATTGAAGACCTGTATACTGCACGAGTCAAAAAGAGGGCTGTGAAAATATCTACAGACCCCTCACATCCTGGACACAAACTCTTTCAACTCCTACCCTCAAAACCCTGGTTATACACACCAGAACAACTAGACACAAGGACAGTTTCCCCCCCATGCCATCACTCTGCTAAATAACTAATTCCCACAACACTGTCAAACTATTTACTAAGTCTGCATTACTATTACTTCTTCTTTCCTAGTACCCATCTCTTTCCACATATGACTATAACCATGTTGCTTGTATCTTTACAATTTATACTGTTTTGTTTCTTGATATGATTTGATTCCTTATTAGTAACATATGACTATCACTAAGTGTTGTATCTTACGATTCTTGTTGAAAGTATTTTATCTTCTTTATGTACACTGAGAGCATTTGCACCAAAGACGAATTCCTTGTGCATCCAATCATACTTGGCCAATAAAGAATTCTATTCTATTCTATTCTATTCTATTCTATTCTAATAATATAGACTAAATAATACATAGAATATTCTATAACATAGAATAACAAGTACCATTCCTACATTTCCTACATACTGAATTCTTTTGTTTTGATTATTTTTAATTAAAACATTGCTCAGGCAACTCTATGCATGCATGTCTATGAATTTCTCACAGGTTAAAGCAGCCTTAGGCCCAATGGGAAATTCCTGACATTACTGAAGGAATGATACATCTCTGCTGGCTAAGTGTGCGGCAGCAGCTAAAAAAAGTCAATGCAATCCTAAATTGCATTAACAGAGGGATACAATCAAGATTAAGTGAAGTATTAACATCACTCTATAAAGCCTTAGTAAGACCACACCTAGAACACTGCATCCAGTTTTGGTCACCACACTATAAAAAAGATGTTGAGACTCTAGAAAAAGTGCAGAGAAGAGATGATTAGGTGACTGAAGGCTCAAACATAAGATAAACGGTTGCAGGAACTGGGCATGGCTAGTCTAGTGAAAAGAAGGACCAGGAGAAACATGATAGCAGTCTTCCAATATTTGAGGGGCTGCCACAGAGAGGAGGGAGTCAAACTATTTTCCAAAGCAACCAAAGGCCAGATAAGGAACAATGGATGAAAACTGAACAAGGAGAGATTCAACCTAGAAATAAGGAGAAATTTTCTGACAGTGAGAACAATCAACCAACAGAACAGAAATTGGCCTTCATACTAAGACATACTAAGGAGAAACATGGTTGGATTGTTTGACAAGGAGTTGGAGGATAGTATCTATTCTATTATTTTCCAAGGAATCTGAAGTCCAGACAAGGAATAATGGATGGAAACTGACCAAGGAGAGATTAAACCTAGAAATAAGACACTGAGAACAATCAACCCAGGGAACAGAAGTTGCCTTCAGAAGTTGTGGGAGCTTCATCACTGAAGGCTTTCAAGAAGAGATTGAATTGCTTTCTGTCAGAAATGGTCTAGGGACTCCTGCTTGGGCGGGGGCTAGGACTAGATGACCTACAAGGTCCATTCCAACCCTGTTAATCTGTTTAAAGTTATTTTAAACATTATCTGCCAGGTGTCAAAGCTGCCTGTTTAAGACCCCTCTCAAAATCAACTATTGATGCAGTCTTCGCTACCGCCTCTATTTTTGTGTATTCAACTCCGTGTTGGGAAACCCAAAGTCATCACATATCAGTTCAAGAAGTTAAACAGTCTCCAGTGTAATGTAATGTAATGTAATGTAATGTAATGTAATGTAATGTAATGTAATGTAATGTAATGTAATATGCTGGTTTTGTTGTATTCGGGTCTTTTCCCGTGTAGGATTGAGATTGTCTTGGCAATGTTTTGGCAAGATCTCACTTGCCATCTTCAGTCTTGGGCTTAAAATGGGAATGGAGCTGCCATCTTTCTGTAAATCTTGGTGGGAGGGGATGGGGTGCTGGCTTTGTTTCAGTAAGTGGAATGATTGGTTGTGTGATTGTATCATGATTGGTAGATTGGTGCTGATTGGTGCTGGCTGTGTGTGCATTGTTGTTTTGTATTGTAACGGCCTGGGTGGTGGGTGGTGTTCGTTTGTTGACTAGGGCTGGTTTCCAGTGGGAGGTATCGTCACGTTTATTCATGTTGTGGGGGTATTTCTAGACAGACAGACAGACAGACAGACAGACAGACAGACAGACAGACAGACAGACAGACAGACAGACAGACAGACAGACACACACACACACACACACACACACACACACACACACACACACACACACACACACACACACACACATATATATATATATATATATATATATATATATATATATATATATATATATATATATATATATATATTCTCAGGGCAGAGTCTTGGAACTGCTGTCTGCAACTTGGCTGGGCTCTTGAAGAAAGAACTGGCTAATTCAGCCCAGGCTGTCTCTCTACTACGGCTTTGAGTGATGGGTACAGCCCAGTGCACATTTGCTGAAAACTAGTATCAGGGAATGACATACAGTTTGATAACATAAGATGCTTAGTGGGGTTTTTTTTTTTGATGGCGGGGGAGGGGAGGGGGCTCAAGTGAGATGTTCAAAGCTAATAGCTCTGGTGAGCGGAGTTTTAGCTGTGATCTGTACCTTGAGATATCGTCTGTGTCTGGCTGAGGGAAAAAAGGGGGAGTGAGAAGAGGGGGGGGGATAGAGAGAGAGAGAGAGAATGAAAGCTTATTTCTAGAAAGGGCTTCCGATGAGCTGCATTTGTCATTGAAGGGGAGATGGGTATAATTAGCTTGTCAGTCTCATTTGGGCTGAGCCTGCTGCCTCTGCTAAGAAAGATGGACTAACTGCCAGAGCCCCTGACAGGTAGTCGATAATGCAGCAATTAATGTCATAAATAATTCTGGAACCAATTACATCAAAATGGACTTTGAGCTTTAAAAAAGATCAGAATTCCCCCCCTTCTTCTTCTTCTTCTTCTTCTTCTTCTTCTTCTTCTTCTTCTTCTTCTTCTTCTTCTTCTTCTTCTTCTTCTTCTTCTTCTTCTTCTTCTTCTTCTTCTTCTTCTTCTTCTTCTTCTTCTTCATCGTTTTCTTCTTCTTCTTCCCGACTAACAGCAAAGCACCCTTTTCATTTTTCTTTATAATTACTTTTCATTGTCCGCAGTCGTAATTTCATTTTCTTCAGCCCATATTTTTCAACCTTCTTCGATTCCCATCACCACCACCCCGACTCCATCCCACACCCTTCCCTGTCCATCTTTCTCTTTCTTTCTCCTTCGCGGCTTTTGTTGTTATCAGATATCTTTCCATGCTGGCCAAATCTTTTAGCCCAACCGTTTATATGATAAGTCCCTCTGCACTCTAATGATGAAAGACCCCGTTTTCTCAAATGTCATGAGCGTCGTCAGCAGGGCAACCCAAAAAACAATGGCATTTGGAAATGAAGACATTTGTGAAATGAATTGATTTGTCTTATTATTTTAAAGGTTGTTCTGACTTTGCTTACACTGAACCTATTGATTTTTAAAGTGGGGGGGGGACTTCCTTTCCCCCTTACAGTTGCAATCTGAGGATGGTAAGCATATTCCGTCTGTGTTGCAAAGACGATCTTTGCTGGAAGCTTCTTAACCATGGAGTTGTAACCCCTTCTAGTGTTTAAGAGGTAAACCACACACACACACACACACACCACAGATACACGCACACATGCACAGGTAGACATTTTTATGGGAGGGGTGGCATTTTTAAAAGAAATGGGGGCTCTTGAAATGATGATTGTCAGAAGAGCTGTGTCTAGGTGCCACAATGACACAGTGGTTAGAGTGCAGTACTGCAGGCTATATCTGCTGACTGCCGGCTGACTGCAATTTGGCAGTTCGAATCTCACCAGATTCAAGATTGACTCAGCTTTCCATCCTTCTGAGGTCAGTAGAATGAGGACCCAGATTGTTAGGGGAAAGAGGCTGACTGTGTAAACCGCTTAGAGCAGTGGTTCTCAAACTGTGGATCGGGACCCCTTTGGGGGTCGAACGACCCTTTCACAGAGGTTGCCTAAGACCATCGGAAAACACATACTTTTGAAAAAATACGGACAACAAAATAATTTTATGGTTGGGGGTCACCACAACATGAGGAACTGTATTAAAGGGTCGCGGCATTGGGAAGGTTGAGACCCACTGGCTTAGAAGGTGCTGTAGAAGCACTGTGAAGCGGTATATAAGTCTAAGTGCTATTGCTATTTCTACTTCCATGATGGACATTTTGAGAGGTCAAGACTGAGTGTTGCATGCTTTAGGGTGCTAGCAAGCGGAAATACAGAGTATTTATTCAGTACTTTAAAAATTTACATGAGTCATAAATCAAGAATATTGACATCTCAGGGAGCGGGAGAATTAGTGGGAAAAACATTTCCTAAGGATATTAATTACCGATCAATTTACAGCAGTTATTATATATTTGATACAGTTGCAAAAAAGACCCTCCTGGTTTTTAGGTCTTAAACCCAAATGAACTTTTTTGATTAAAATGTATAAAGTCAAGCAAGATTCCTGTTCTTATTCTAAGGTTACTATTTCAGGAATAGAAGGGATATTTGAAATTAAATTAAATTAAATACACTGCAGGTTGTCCTCGACTTATAACAGTTCATTTAGTGTCTGTTCAAAGTTATAATAGCAATGAGAAAAAGGAATTATGACTGTTTTTCACACTTAGGACCATTGTCGTAGTCTTTTGATCACATGATCAAAATTGAGGCACTTAGCAACTGAATCATATTTATGATGGGTTGCAGCGTCCCGGGGTCATGTGATCACATTTGTGTGACCTTCTGACAAGCAAAGTCAATGGGGAAACCAGATTCACACACTTCCGTTGTCTTTATGTACTCTGAAATTTGACTCCACCCACAGAAACTGCTGGCATTTTGTCTTTGCCTCTGTGACTCTCAGAGAAATCTCTTGTTATACTTTATCCTGGACTTGGAACAATGGATTTTATTGCCTGGACTTAGAATTGAGAAAAGGTCTTTATCTGTCTGGACTCCCTGCCTCGCGATCTCTCTCGGCTGTCCACCTTTACAACTGTTTCTTCCCTGTACTGACACAGTCACCTCTGAGCTCTTTTTACTACAATGCCACGCAAAAGACCACCACCGGGGAAACTGGGTTTTGCTGGCTCTGCCCCAGCGTCTTCAACGTCCAGCCGCAGTGGACAACAGACACTAACATCTTTGTTCCAGCCTAAGCCCATGGAGGTGGACTTTCAACAGATGTTTCAACAACTCTTAAAGGGGCAGGAGGACTTGAAAAACCAATTGAAAGAAATGAACGATCAGCTCAGAGAGAACCAAAACCGAACGATTCAAAATTCACAGAGACTGGAACTTTTGGAGGAGGGGACGGCTGAGATGAGGGGGGAGGTGAATGGGGTCCAGAGAGGAAACCAAGAACTTGAGAACCACCAGAC
>NC_138551.1:100360118-100417618 GCF_964273705.1 Natrix helvetica | reverse complement strand
TTACTACTATTGAGCACGGTACCACCTATACTGTACCTGTGCATTCCGTTTTTGTTGCCTAAATGTAGAACCTTACTCTTTTCACCATTGAATTTCATTTTATTAAATAATGCCCAATGTTCAAGTTTGTCAAGATCCTTCTGTATCTTAAGCCTATCTTTTGGAGTGTTGGCTATTCCTGCCAGCTTGGTGTCATCTGCAAATTTGATGAGTTCCCCATTTATTCCCTCATCCAAATCATTGATGAAGATGTTGAAGAATACTGGACCCAAAACAGAGCCTTGGGGTACTCCACTGCATACCTCCCTCCATGTAGATGCAGTTCCATTCAGAGCTACACGCTGAGTGCGGTTGGTCAGCCAGTTACGAATCCATCTGGTGGTGATGCTGTCTAACCCACATTCTTCTACTTTATCTAGTAGTAGGTTATGGTCTACCTTATCAAAAGCCTTACTGAAGTCCAAGTAAACTATATCGACGGCATTCCTCTGGTCCACTAACTTTGTTACATTATCAAAATCTAAATGAATAGATTCTAAAAATCTAAACGAATAGATTAACAATAGCAATTAAGGAGAAAGAGCAAACTGAATATTATATGATTTGGAAAGTATTTTACCAATGGCTGGAGAATAAAAAAGGAAACGAAGAAGGCTAAAAAATAAGTAAAAAATATATTAAGATAGAGATATAAATAAGATGAAAATTGTTGGTATGTGTGTGATGAGAATAGTGATGTTTAATGTTAATATGGTATCATCACTAGAAGATATTAAGAAGAAAAATGGAGAGTTTTAAAATGTTTAAATGTTTCATATATTATAATATTAAATCTAGGGAAATAATGTTAATATGAATGTGAAAGATGTTTGTACCCAGATGACACATTGCATAAGGAAAGATGGAATGTTTATTTTTGTAATGGAAAAATAATAAAATTCTTTTTTTAAAAACAATCCTCTTGCACACAAAACATCGGTTCGGCCAAACCGGTAGTGGCAGTGATGGGAGGCTCTGCCCACCCGCCCAGACGCTTCTGCACATGCGAACATCATTCGAGCACAAGCAAACTGGTAGTAAACTGGTTAGCAGCCCACCACTGAAGCAGCCTCAATGACGAAGTGTCGGGATTTGATGCCGTTCCTATTCAGAACAGCAATAATTCTGAGCCAAGAAGAGAGCGAGTGGGCCATTTTCTTTCACTTGCAATATTATCACCGTATGGCTGGGCATTGTGACCACTCAGCAATAAAGTGAAAGATTGCATAAATCAATTATCTATATGAGGCGACTGCCTCTCTTTGCATGGTACAGGAAAGGGGGATGATGAACCTTTTCCCCCACGACAAGGAGATCCATTTGTCTGGATTTTCTCTGACCTGGAAACCTAACCCAAATTTCTAAAGCACAAATTATTTGGTGTTCAAGGGAGACATCTATTATTGTTAGGGCCTGTCTAATCAGCTGAGGCTTATAGTATTCATTCCAGATTTCTGCAATCCTGCTATTGTAATAACGTCTTATCTAGAAGGGAGGGAGGGAAGGGAGGGAGGAAGGGAGAGAGGGAGGGAAGTGGGAGGGAGAGAGGGAATGGTGGGAGGGAGGTGGGGGGAAGAAGGGAGGGAGGAAAGGAAGGATGGAAGGAAGGAAGGAAGGGAGATGGGAGGGAGAGACAGAGGGAGGAAGGTGAGAGGGAAGAAGGGAGAGAGAGTGGGAGGGAAGAATGAAAGGGAGGGAGGAGGGAGAGAGGGAGGGAGGGAGGTGGGAGGGAAGAAGGGAGGGAGGAAAGGAAGGATGGAAGGAGGGATAGAAGGAAGGAAGGGAGATGGGAGGGAGAGACAGAGGGAGGAAGGTGAGAGGGAAGAAGGGAGGGAGGGAGGAGGAGGGAGAGGAGGGTGAGGGAGGGAGGAGGGAAGGAAGGAAGGAGCCACAGTAGTTCTCCCTGAGATTTAGGTAACTCAGAAAATCCATCGGCCTGCTATTTGAAAGGAACTCATGTGTCATCACTGTTGGAGACCTTCTAAAGTTGCACCTCCGATTAATAAAATTTGCTTTAACAGTTGGGTGCGTTCAGTTTTCCTGACAAAGTTTTTCAGAAGAGGGCTTGCCCTTGCATGCTTCCTAGGGCTGAGAGAGAGTGACTGGTCCAAGGTCAGCCCTGCTGATTTTGTGCTTCAGGAGGCACTACAACTCGTGGTTCCTTAATTTTTAAATTGATGCCTTAACCACTACCCCAATCCCCTGCCTCTCCGATCCCCATGCTTACAAATATTTCATTTGGCAAGGCCCGTTTCTGGCCTTCTGGAACTTCCAGGAGGCCCATTTCATCCCCTCCCCAAGCCTCTGCACAGGCCCTGCACTTACATCACATCCAAAACAGGCTGTGTGGAGACTCCTGGGTGGGGCGGGGTGGGGTGCATGGGGCGGGGCCAGCCAGGTATGGGATTTGGAGGTTCTCCCAACTGGCCATAATGTTAGCTACAGGTTCTCCTGAACCTGGGTGAACCCTTGGCAGCCCACCCCTGCCTGTAGAACATAATAGGATTAGCCCTCCACCCATCTAGTAGCAAAGCTCACCACATGGCACCTGGGGATATTACATCAGCCCAAGTTTCAACCAAACTTGATTTAGACAAACATGACTCCACATGGGAGTCTGACAACAACCAATAGAATAGCATTTCTTGCAGGGCATGACCAGAAGTTCTCCAGCTGGACAGACGAGGGGAAGTGAGCTGTGAAGAGTCTCACATGAACTCTGTCTGACAAACCAATTCCAAGATCTTTTTTGGATCAGAACCCCCCTGGGGGTTGGGGGTGGTGAAGAAGGGGCAGTGTCTCATCAGACCCAGAGGGAGCGCAACAGGTCCCTCGTAGGTCGGAGATTTGCTCTCTGAATCAGAGTTGGGGCAGCAGCATGGCAACATGGCTGCACAAGAAGCTGACTTCAGGCCAAAGCAATTGAGCAATAGTGTGCAGGAGATGAGATGCAAGCCTGGTAAGAAGATCTAATTAACCCACAGTCATAAATCAAAATTTGGAAAAGACAAAGAACCTTCAGAGTATAAATAATATTAATGGACAGATCCGGATTTTGGCAAAAAGAAAGAAGGGGAAAATGGAGGGTTGAATCACTAGCCCAAAAAGAGCCATTTGCTTGAAACAATTTGGACACAAAAGGAGAAAATAGAGAAGTGACAAACCCACTCAAATACAAACTCTAAATTTGGTTTTGGATTTGAAAAGATTGTGTTTTTAAAGGAGACTAGAAGTTGAAATGGAAGCCAAAACATACCAAGGAGATTTGCTTTGTTCGAGTTTCTTCTAACTAACATATCTTAAGCAACTCCAATTAATGAGAGATGGAATGTAACAAGGGGAAAAAAATCAAGAAAAAAGCACTATTTTCTCTCTCATAACCTAATCTTGCCTGTGTGGCGAATGGAATGTGAAACTCTGAGCAGGAAGATTTAATCAACCAATTGCCATAAATCAGAATTTGGAAAAGCAGGAGGCGAAGAGAAACATAACGGAGTTTGGCTATATGTTCCAATTAATATATTTTGAGCAACTATAACCAAGAGCTGGAAGGTACCAAGGGAAAAAAATAATAAAATCAAGAACCAGGAAAATGCGAAGCTTTTTTTTTCATGCAAAAGATCAAGATAGCTCCCACTTCTCTCCCTCTTCACATTAGCTGAATTAGCTAAATTTAAGGTGGATCAGAACTTTGAAATAAAAACTGTATAACTAATCATAATTTTGGAACTGGACATTAAGGTAACAAGTGGGGGGGATAAAATTAAGAGCTGGGAAAGTACAAAGTTTTCTTTTTTCTTTTTCTTTTTGTTGCCAAAGGAAGAACAAAGGAGCAAAATGGCTCCCGCCTCCCTTACTCTCCACATCAGCTGAACTACCTAAATTTAAAGTGGACCAGAACTCTGAAATAAGAACTGTATAACTACCTGTAACTTTGGAACTGGACATTATGGAAAGGTGGGAATTGAAGAACTATGTGAAATTATAAAAAAATATGCATAAATCATTAAAATCAGGTCTAAATAGAATTTTGAACTCAGAGAAGCACGAAGTGAAGGAAGAAGGGGGATAATGAAGGGGTAGAAATGGTGGAAAATAAAAAGTAGACAAAAATTTCATTGGGTTTGGCAGTGGTACAGGGAAAATTGAAAAGGGGGATATGTCCCAACAAAAGGAAATAAAAAGCAGACAAAAGATCTTATTGAGTTTGACAATGGCATAAGAAAAACTGAAGAGGGGGATTACGCCCCAACAAAGGAAAATACAAAAGATTTCACTGGGTTTGACAGTGGCTTGGGGAAAATTGAAGAGGATGGACATGTCAAAACAAAGAAAAGGTAGAAGACAGGAATAGAGAAATAGGACAAAAGACTTACTAGGAGAAAATCAGACAATTAGAAATTGTTATATGGGGAAATATAAAGCTAAGATATGTGGTATACTCCTATACATGATAATAAAACTGAGTTGCCAACTGATTGAATATGATAATGGAAAGATAATTAAATAAAGGTTAAACTATATGGAATATGAACAAATAGGAAACTGTTATGGGGAGAATGTAAAGCAGAGGTATGTGATTCACTTTTATATATAATAATTAAACTGAGTTGCTAATTGATTGAATATGACAATGGAAGGACAATTAAGTATGTTTTCAAATATATGAAATATGGACACATATAGAACTCCTAAGATGATGAAAAAAGTGAGATGTGTACCGCTTGTTATTCTATATAGTAGATTAAGGGAATTGTAATGAACATTGAACAGTAAGGATTGTTATTTAAAGACAATTAAGGGTAACCTAACCCATGATATGGAAAAATGGAGATTGAACATGAAATATACTTACAATGGGAAATTATTGAGATTATAAAGACAGAATCACAAATTTGGGGCGTGTAAGGATGCATAATTATATGAATATAATGATGAGAATAACTGGGAATTGTAACTAGGTCTACATCTCAGCCAAAAATAGGCCGGGGGGGGGGGGGTTGGTTAAAAATACAATTACTACATAGGTATACTTTTTTCCTCTTTTAAAAAAGAAGGAGGAAGATATATGTTAAAATTAAATATGTATATAATGTATAATGTATAATATGTATATAAGGGAAGGAGATGGGTAGGAGAGAGGGCGGGGGGGAGAGGAGGAGAGAAAGAAGGAGTGGAAAGGAGAGAGAGGAGAAAGAGAGAGGAAGGGGAAGTAGAGAAGAGAGAAGAAAGGAAGTAGGGAGGAGGAGGAGGAGAGAGGGAAAAGAAAGTGATGGATAAGGTACAAATATGGTGTATGGAGAGCAGAAGAGCCAATTTTTTTTGGAAGCCAATTGTTTTTTGGGAGTTGATGGTAAGACGAATTGATGTAAACATTTGATAATATAATAGGTGTTGGTTAGGTAATAGTATACATGTGGTTATATGTTATGAAAATGAAAAAATAAAAAAACTTTATATATATATACACAAGATACACAAAGAAGGAACACCACTCAGACCCATAGTCAGCTCCATAGGCTCACCTCTACAGAATCTCGCCAAATTCCTCGCCAAACAACTCCAACCCTACACAGAATCCATCACCTCACACGTACAAAACTCACTCCACTTCATAGAAACAATAAAGAAAGAAACAACCCAGCGACCTACTTGTGAGTTTTGATGTCATATCCCTCTTCACCCAAGTGCCTATAAAAGAAGCCTTGACAGCCATCCAGAAAAAACACAACCCCCCTAAACACATCCTGGACCTGACCAACCACTGCCTAACCAACACATACTTCATCCATAATGGACAAAGGTACAAACAGATAGAAGGAGCACCCATGGGATCACCCCTCTCACCTGTCATTGCAAACCTATACATGGAACATTTTGAAACCAACGCCTTAGACAAATCTGAACACAAACCCAAACTCTGGCTTAGATATGTTGATGACACTTTCGTGATTTGGCCACACGGAAAAGAAAAACTGGACAACTTCCTCACACATCTCAACAGCCTACACCCCAAAATACAATTCACCATGGAAATAGAAGCAAACAACCAACTTCCCTTTCTGGATGTCCTAATCTACAAAAAACCCAATGGCTCCCTAGGACACACCATCTACCAGAAAAAACACACACACCAACCGCTACTTAAATGCACAATCCCATCACCACCCTGCACAGATCAACTCTGTAGCCAAGACCCTCATCTCCAGAACCAAATGCCTAGCCGACAAAGACCACCTGAAAACTGAATTACACGAACTCACAAATGTATTAATCTCCAATGGATTCCAAAGAAAAACAATCACCAACCTAATCCAAAAGGAGACTCCCCCAAAAAACCAAGACACAGAACAGGACAATGGCATCACCCTCCTCCCTTACATCAAAGGCACCACAGATAAAATCAGCAAAATTCTCCACAAGCACAATATCAGGACAGCCTTTACCACTGACCAAAAAATAGCCAACATCTTAAGAAACCCCAAAGACAAAATCCAGCTAGAAAACCAAGGAGTCTACAAAATACCATGCAAAATCTGCCCAGCAATATACATAGGACAAACAAACAGGAGGATAAATGCACGCATCACAGAACACAAGAACGCAGTAAGAAAAAAAGAAAAAACTTCCTCCCTTTTCCAGCACCTTAAAGCTACAGGACATGAAATCAACTTTGAAGGAGCCAGGTTAATCTCCAAAACAGAACACCTCCACAAAAGAATAATCATGGAAGCCATCGAAATAGAGAAACACAACATGAACAAACGTGATGATACCTCCCGCCTACCAAACATCTGGAAACCAGCCCTAGCCAACAAACGAACACCACCCACCACCCAAGCTGTTACAATACAAAACAACAATGAACACACAGCCTGCACCAATCAGCACCAATCTACCAATCATGATACAACCACACAACCAATCATTCCACTTACTGAAACAAAGCCAGCACCCCATCCCCTCCCACCAAGACTTACAGAAAGACGGCAGCTCCTTTCCCATTTTAAGCCCACGCTTGAAGATGGCAGGTGAGATCCTGCCGAAACGTTGCAAAGACAATCTCAACCTTACACGGGAAAATGTATGTATGTATGTATTTGTGTTGCAACCCCTGGTATGCCTAAATATGGGAGGAAGGTCACTACTCCCCCTTTCTGTCCTTCGGCTTATCACAGAAGACCATGCAGGCAGAAAACCATATTTTTATTTTTAAAGTTGCCTTTTTATATTTGTGTTGTATTTGTACTGATAAATAAATAAAGGGAGACTAGTATAGATCTATTTCGAGCTAATTAGCTCTCATCAGCTAGCCATACCCTTACTGGGATTTGAACCCGGGCTGTATATATCTTAGGCAGGAGTCTTAGCCACTAAGCCACGGGCTCATTTCCTTATCAGTTGAGCCAGGGAAATAGGTATGTATTTGTGTTACAACCCCTGGTATGCCTAAATATGGGAGGAAGGTCACTACTCCCTCTTTCTGTCCTTCGGCTTATCACAGAAGACCATGCAGGCAGAAAACCATATTTTTATTTTTAAAGTTGCCTTTTTATATTTGTGTTGTATTTGTACTGATAAATAAATAAAGGGAGACTAGTATAGATCTATTTCGAGCTAATTAGCTCTCATCAGTTAGCCATACCCTTACTGGGATTTGAACCCGGGCTGCATATATCTTAGGCAGGAGTCTTAGCCACTAAGCCACGGGCTCATTTCCTTATCAGTTGAGCCAGGGAATATATATTTACGATCTAATCTTGGAGGGGGAGCCGGACCTCGCGGGAATTACGGAGACCTGGTTGGGCCACGAGGGAGGTTTACCCCTCGTGGAAATGTGCCCACCAGGTTACCGAGCATTTCACCAGCCCCGGGCCCAGGGAAGGGGCGGTGGGGTAGCAGCGATTATTCGGGAGGAGTTAGAGCCGAGGGAGTCCACTGTGCCACAGACGTCCGGGTGTGAATCCCTTGTCGTGAAATGGGGCCCTGGGAGAGAGTTGGGCCTGCTGATAGTATACCTGGCTCCTCGCTATACATCAGCGGCCCTGCCTGAACTCCTCGAGCTGATCGCATCGGTGGCGGTTGAGACCCCCAAACTCTTAGTGATGGGGGATTTTAACCTGCCATCGGTGGGAGAAGCATCTGAGGGGGTTCGGGAGTTCATGGCTTCCATGACAGCCATGGACCTGACTCAATTGATTCAGGGCCCGACACACGAGGGAGGTCACACCTTGGACCTTGTTTTTGTCTCCGGCCAGTGGTTGAGTGATCTGGGAGGAGGGGACTTAACCATCACTCCCCTGTCATGGTCAGATCACTCACTCCTCCGACTTGACTTCCCTGGTGCTACCCTCCGCTGCGGGGAGGCGGAACCGGATAACACTAGATGGTTCCGCCCCAGGCGCCTAATGGAACCAGAGAGGTTCCAGATGGAGCTTGGGCCACCTTCTGTAGCCCTGACCCGCCCTCGGGTAGAGGACCTGGTGGTCGCGTGGAACAATGCGACTACCGGGGCCTTGAACCGGGTGGCGCCTTTGCGGCCTCTCCGGCGGCAACGATCCACCCTGGCCCCTTGGTTTACCGAGGAGCTAAGGGTGATGAAGCACCGCAAGAGATGCCTAGAGAGTCGTTGGAGATCCTCCCGTTCCGAATTTGACCGAACACAGGTACGAGCCCATTTAAGGACGTACCTTGTGGCACTGAGAGCGGACAAACGTCAATATTGTGCCGCTCTCATTGCATCCACAGAAAACCACCCTGCCGCCCTGTTTTGGGTGTCCCGCTCCCTCCTGTTTCAGAGGCCGCGGGAGGCCCCTTTACAGGGTAGGGCAGAGGAATTTGGGAAATACCTGCAGGATAAAATCGCTCAAATCCGGAAGGATTGGGTCCCTTTCAGTGGCCCAGTGGAGACGTCTGTGGAGAGTCTTGAGAGATCAATCTGGGAGGAGTTTGACTTCGAGGATTTGGACAGAATGCGTGGACGACTGCGACCTACCACATGTTTACTGGACCCGTGCCCCTCCTGGCTTGTACTGGCATCCTGGGAGGTTACACGGGACTGGCTCCTGGGCCTAGTGAACGCTTTGTTGAGTGAGGGGTCTCTTCCGGCCGCCTTGAAAGAGGCGGTGGTGAGGCCCTTGCTCAAGATGCCTTCCCTGGACAATATGGAGCTGGCCAATTATCGTCCTGTCTCCAACCTTCCCTTTTTGGCGAAGGTTGTAGAGAGTGTGGTGGCTTATCAGTTTCCACGACATCTGGAGGAAAATGATCATCTAGACCCGCGCCAGTCCGGCTTTCGCCCCGGGCACAGCACGGAGACGGCCTTGGTCGCGTTGGTGGATGATCTCTGGAGGGCCAGAGATAGGGGTTGTTCCTCTATCCTGGTCCTATTAGACCTCTCGGCGGCTTTTGATACCATCGACCATGGTATCCTGTTGCACCGGCTGGAGGGGTTGGGGGTTCGGGGCACCGTTCTGCGGTGGTTCGGCTCCTACCTTTCCGGCCGGACGCAACGTGTGTTGGCAGGGGAGCAGAGGTCGACCCTAAGCCCCCTCATCTGTGGGGTGCCACAGGGGTCGGTCCTCTCGCCACTCCTGTTCAACACATACATGAAGCCGCTGGGTGAAATCATCCGTGGGTTCGGGGTGGGATATCATCTGTACGCTGATGATACTCAGCTGTACATTTCCACCCCGAACCACCCCAACGAGGCCGTTGAAGTGATGTCCCGGTGTGTGGAAGCCGTACGGATCTGGATGGATGACAACTGACTCAAGCTCAACCCCTCCAAGACGGAGTGGCTGCGGGTTCTGGCCCCCCGGTTCAACCAGCTAATCCCATCCCTGGCCATCGGGGGCGTACAACTTGCCCCCGTGGAGCGGGGGCGCAATTTGGGCGTCCTCCTGGATGCCCAGCTGTCCATGGATGACCATGTGACAGCCGTGGCAAGGGGGGCGTTCCACCAGGTTCGCCTGGTGCGCCAATTGCGCCCCCTACTGGACCGGGACGCCTTGCGCACAGTCACTCAAGCACTGGTGATGTCTCGCCTGGACTACTGTAACGCTCTCTACATGGGGCTCCCCTTGAAATGCACTCGGAGACTGCAGTTGGTCCAGAATGCGGCCGCGCGGGTAATTATGGGGAGTACAAGGTACTCCCATGTGACACCTTTCCTGCGCGAGCTGCACTGGCTTCCTGTGGTCTATCGGGTGCGTTTCAAGGTCTTGATAACGATCTTTAAAGCGCTCCATGGCTCAGGACCTAGATACCTGCGGGATCGTATTCTGCCCCATACATCCCTGCGACCAATTCGCTCACACAGAGAGGGACTTCTCCAGGTGCCGTCCACCAGACAGTGCCGGGGGGCGGCGCCTAGGAGCAGAGCCTTCTCTGTGGCGGGCCCAGCCCTGTGGAATGACCTTCCCCCCGGATATTAGGATTACCTCTGACCTCCGCGCCTTCCGTGTAAAGCTCAAGACCCACCTATTCCAAGTAGCTGGCCTGGCTCAACCATAGTTTGATGATATCGCTCCTGACGGGTTTTTTAATTTTGTGGTTTTATTTAGGGGATTTTAAACTGTGATCTTAATTGTTTCCATCCATCTGTCTACCTCCTCCATGTATATGTCTATTCTGTGTATGTATTGTCCATATTTGTACTTGATATGTTTTTTATTGTACGCCGCCCCGAGTCCTTCGGGAGAGGGTGCGGCTAACAAATAAAATTTATATATATATATATATATATATATATATATATATATATATATATATATATATATATATATATATATATATATATATATGTTGTATTTGTGCTGATAAATAAATAAAGGGAGACTAGTATGGATCCATTTCAAGCTGTTTAGCGCTCATCAGCTAGCCATACCCTTACTGGGATTTGAACCTGGGATGTGTTACATATTAGGCAGACTTGCTAGCCACTACACCACCGGTTCTCCTCCTTTATCAGCTAAGTGTAACACAAACACACACACACACACACACACACACACACACACACACACACACACACACACATATATATATATATATATATATATATATATATATATATATATATATATATATATATATTATATATATATATATATATATATATATATATATATATATATATATATATATATATATATATATATATATATATATATATATATATATATATATATATATATATATATATATATATATATATATATATAAAAATAAAGAATACATTTCTTGCACAGGAACAGGAAGCTCAAGGGCAAGGCCCAGAGAGGGTATAAATACTTCTCTCTTTCTCAAACCCTTGTGTTCAGCTGCACCAGGACTTCAAACCCATGTTGTCTTGTCCACCAATAAACCATCTTTCCAAACAGCCTCCACGTTTCCAGTGTCTTTCTCCCCCCTCCGGATGGACGTTTTTTCCAACAATTCTTTTTTCATTTTCTTCTGCAAACCAGGTGCATTCTTCCAGCACGGAAAATGTGTTCCCTTCTTGATTTCGGCAATTACCACCTCGTATACTTCTTTCCACCATTTTGCAAAACCCAAAAGTCAGCGATGATCAAATACATAAAAAAACAGTAAGGCCGCATGGAATAATCACCAATGAAAAGACTTAACGCTTGTGGCAGTAAAACATGCCTGAACAATGCACTTTCTAATTGAAATACTTCCCCCCCCACACACACACACTCACACACACATCTGATTCACAAATGTACCTACTGGACAGATAATGAATAACTTATATCTTGGGCAGAGTGGCCTAGGTTTGATTTATCTCTTAGTATAAATAAATAAGAAAAGGCTGTCAAATCTCAATGCATAAATTACTTGTCTCCTAGAAAGCTTGCGTATTAGGATAAAGGGGTGGAGAACAAGTGAGCCAGTGCTTTTACCTTAATTGGGATAGCAGGAAGGAAGATAAGTAACCCCACTTGCGGAATAAATCGTAAGCCCATAAGAATATTTACAGAGAATTAAGGGGCTCTGCAAATCATATTTCCAAGTAGACTCTTCGAAGTTTGAAGAAGTTGAAATAATTCCAGGGGAGGCTTCCTGGAGCGAAGCTTGTCATTTTGAAAGGGGTATACAATGGCCGTGGCCACCAGATGTGTTATGTGCATCTGTAAGTCATGCTCAAAATTTGAGGGATTGCCACAAAGAAGAGGGGGGTCAACCTTTCTCCAAAGCACCTGAAGTCAGGGCACAAAGCAACGGATGGAAGGTAATCAAGGAGAGAAGCAACTTAGAACAAAGGAGAAATTTCCTGACAGTTAGAACAATTAATCAGTGGATTGAGTTGTCTCCGGAAGTTGTGAATGCTCCAACACTGGAGGGTTTTAAAGAAGAGATTGGACCCCATTAGTCTGAAATGGTAGAGGGTCTCCTGCTTGAGTAAGGGGGTTGGACTAGAAGACCTCCAAGGTCCCATCTAACTTTGTTATTCTAGGTTCTGTACACAACACCCCTCCAAACAGAAACCCTGTTGCTTAATAGTATCTGTAGCCTAAACAAAACAAGTTTTTTCTTACTATCTGCTTTCCAGCTGTGGTTTTGGCCAGAGGTTTTCCTTTAGGACATAGTGTTGAAGGTATGGTAGTAAACCTATGCCCACAATTGGGGTCAGAATTTCTATTGCTAAGTGAAGCATTTCTGTTGTTAATGAAGTTATGCCCAATTTTATAAATTTTTGCCACATTTTTAAAGAGCATCGTGACAGATATGAAGCAAATCACAAGCTCACGTAAAGTGTTAATGCCACTTTATAATGCCTTGGTTAAGGCCACACTTGGAATACTGCATTAGATCTTGTGAAGCCTTGTGGGCTGTGAATGATCATAATTCACAGCTGTATAAATAAAAGAGGGTTTGGGGGACTAAGATTGTGATTTATGCTTTTTCAGGAAGCCTAGGTCAGAACAGAAATTGACAATTCTTTACAGGATCTTACCTGTTCTTAGCAATGCACTCTATTGGACAGAGAGCTCTGGCATTGTTCCATGGATCTGTTGGGACCACTGTCCTAAATTAGGAATCCCAGTCCTGAGTGCTGCCATACCACTGGGACTATTTGGGCTTTGATTTTCCATATCCTCTCTTCAGGTCCTGGTACTTTATAATGCCTTGGTAAGGCTACACTTGGAATAGTGCATTCAGTTTTGGTTGCCACGATGTAAAAAAGATATGGAGACTCTAGAAAGAGTGCAGAGAAGAGCAACAAGGATGATTAGGGGACTGGAGGATAAAACATACAATGAACAGTTACAGGAATTGGGTATGAAAAGAAGGACTAGGGGTGACATGATAGCAGTGTTCCGATATCTCAGGGGCTGCTGGAAAAGGTGCTTTTTCAGGAGGCAACTGGACTTGGTTTTTTTTTTAAAGATGTTTTGCTTCTCATCCAAGAAACTTCTTCAGTGAAACATCTTCAAAAGGGGGGGAAAAAACAAGAAAGTCCAGTTGCCTTTTGAAAAAGCAGCTCTGGGCCAACCATGACCTGGATGACTGAGAATCTCTACAGACTTTTAGCTGTACAATTTGGAATGGACACCCTTTGAATGGTGTGGGAGTAGGAACGGATTTCCAGAGGAAAAAATGGCAGACTACAGGAACCATTTGCACCACTCAGGTGACCCTGAGGACACAGATAAACCTCTAAGTGCTTCAACAACTCTCTAAAAGGATGCAAATGACCAGCTGTATGCAAGGAATATAAATCCTTCCATTCCCCACCATCCAGTCAGAGCTGAAGGAGCTTCTTGGATGAGAAGAGAAATGTCTTCAAAAGAAAAACAAAACAAGAAAGTCCAGTTGCCTCCTGAATAAGCATCTTTGGGACAACCATGACCTGGATGATGGAGAATCTCTACAGACATCCAAGAAGTGAGTTTTCAAGTAATATATCTGTGCAACACAGGTCATCTTTCTTTGATCAATGACTTTTACTTGGTCTAAAATATTTTCCGAGACTTGATGTTATTTGACCTATTTTTGTTTTGTAAGACCTGGCTTATAGTTGGCCAGGGAGCGACATCAGAACTGGCTTACAGTCTTGGTGTAAGTTCAGGGTTTTTACACACACACACACACACACACACACACACACACACACACACACAGAGAGAGAGAGAGAGTTGGCAGCAATATGGATGGAAAAAGCATGTATTGAATCTATCTTGAGTATCTTGGGTCTCTGAAGGTCACTCTGCTAAAGTAATATATAGTGCCAGGATGGCTGGCTCAAGGTCAGGTCAGGTAGTTTTTCATAATGCATAAACCTGAAGCTCACACACACACCAATCATCTGACCTAAAGCCTTGGAACAAATATTTTACTAAGTAAATCAGGGGCTTGCTGGCATTTCTATTAACCTTCAATGCACTGGTGACAGGAAATGAATAATGATAAATAATAACTCAGGTCGGTAAATCATATCTATAACATCATGGGCAGGAAGAGAGGGGGAAGAAAGTGGTAGACTACCGTATGTTAGGAATGAAGCTTGTAGAGCTTGATTCAAAAAAATAAAGGGAGGACAACCCACGCCAAAGGCCTCTCAAGGTGTCCCTAAAAGTAGTAGTAAAAGGAAATGGGGATTTAAAAATATATGTTTTTAGGTTAAGTGGAAGGGATGTCTTGTAGGGAAGCTTAATGTTTTGGCCATCTGTAATGAGAGACGCGGTGGCTCAGTGGCTAAGACACTGGGCTTTACGATCAAATAGTCCAGCAGTTCAGCAATTCGAATCCCTAGCACCACGTAATGGAGTGAGCTGCTGTTACTTGTCCCAGCTTCTGTCAACCTAGCAGCTCGAAAGCATATAAAAATGCAAGTAGAAAAATAGGGACCACCTTTGGTGGGAAGGTAAAAGTGTTCCGTGTGCCTTCAACATTTAGTCATACCGGCCACATGACCACGAAGACGTCTTCGGACAGAACTGGCTCTTCAGCTTTAAAATGGAGATGAGCCCCCTAGAGTCAGGAATGACTAGCACATATGTGCAAGGGGAACCTTTACCTTTTATATTTACCTTTACTTTCCCTTGCTACTTAAAGGTGTCCATGAGAGAGTCTGCCAGAACCTCCTGGGCAACTAAAGAAGGAATAAAAATATATGTGCAACTTTTTATGGCCGGGTCACTTCCTTATGCAAAACAGAAGGAATCAAGATGCAACCTAGACCTGTGCAGGTCAACTTTTCTTTGCTTTGTCATGTCATATCATGTCATGGAGCAGCGGTGTCAAACTTTATTTCATTGAGTGCCGCATCAGGGTTGTATTTGAACTCGGGGGGGGGGGGGGGAAAGCAGGGCATGGCCAAGGTGGGCATGGTCAGCTCGCCATCACTTTTGTCAGGGGCATCTGTAGTGGCCCAAGTGCTCTGCCAGCAGAAATGGGCTCCTGAACTCCATTTCCAGCTGCATGCAGCCCTTGTCAGGTCTCTTTTCACCTGTGACAGCCTCCTGCAACCCTCTGTCAGGGAAAACAGAGCTCAGAAGGCACCATGGACCAGTTCTTCGCTGTTTCCAGGGTGGCCCCATGGGCCAGATCTAAGCACCCGATGGTCTGGATCTGGCTCCTGGGCCTTGAGTTTGACATCCCTGTCACAGAGGATGCAGGCAGTGTGATGGAAGATGGACCTAGATAATTAGTGGACATGAGCTTTGCAGCACAGAGAAGGCAGTAAATCTCACCCCAAAGAGCCCCACACCTTAGGATCTCCAGTAGCTTAAAAAGCGATACCTTTAGTTTAGCAAGATTCTGTCCATTAAGGATGGACAAGTCAATAAAGGATTGGACTCGACTGGATTTTGCTAGGTCGTCTTTGGGCCTGGGCCTAAGGGACAGCATATTTTCTAGCACTTCTCAGCAAAGCTATTTGGAAAATGCTGCTAGAGAACAACGGGAAGAGAGAGTGGGAAAGAACTGCTGTCAGACCTACCCCAGCTAGGTCCCTAGGAAAGAAAGACCCTCGACTCCACTTGGTTGAAGTGATGGGTTCTTTGACTAAGGATTAGTGGTTTCAGCAAAAGTAAGGCGAGATCTGAGTATTCCGGTGCAAAAGCTACACGTTTTCCATTTTCCTGACTCTCCCTCTTGATCAGGTCATCAGTGTCCAATGTCATCTTGGATTGATGCTTTGGGAGCCGCTTTGATGTCAGCCAAGTCTCAAAGTGGTTTCACATTCTTTCTCAGGCCAGGCGTCCATTGGGAGGCTGGATTATTCCAGTTTGACAACTTTGCTTCCTATCAGCACATTTCCCTTCCCTTTACATCCTTCTTTATTCCTCCCACTCAACTTCTCCATCTTGCAGGATGCCAGGGAGACATAGCAAAGCAGCTGAAGATGGCAGAGCTGATGATTGCATTCTTCCAATATGTTATGTTTATATCTGTCTTCCTTTGTAAAGAAATAAAACTATTCCCCAACCCCCTCTCAATTTCTAATTTCAACATGAATGCCAGACGCTTGTGTGTATGTGTGTCCATGCATGCGTGTGTGCATTAAATCTCCTTTCTCAACCCTATGTGTCTCTCAGTCTCGGCTCTTCTTCCAGAGACCTGGGAAATTGTTGTGGTCCACCGGTGGCCTGTGGAGCTGGCAGCAGAGTCGGACAGTGAGGAGGTTGGGGAGTAACATGGGCCACTCCTGGAGTCTGGGGAAGGCTCAGACGAGGGCTCTGCATCAGAGGCAGAGAGGGGGCCAAGGCCATCTGACAGTTCTCAGCTGCCTCCGGAGTCTGACATCAGCGAGGCAGAAGAACAGCAGCAGCCTGTTCCCAGTGTGCACATGTGCAGAGCTGTCAGAAGGCAAGAAAAATTAAGCAAATAGGGTCAACTTGGGAGTTAGGCTTGGAGATGATTTTCCCCTCCCATAAGACATAAAAGGGGAGTGAATGGGACATGAGACTTTGCAGGAAGCAATTAGTTAATCTGGTCGATTCAAACTTTGAGAAGTTCTGTTTGACTCTATGCTACATTGGTATTTGCAAAACTAATTGGCAATTAGGTCTCTGGCAGCATTCCAAGGCAGATAAGGTGGGTGTTTGTCCGGAGAACGAAAAACAGCCCTATGGACAAACCAGAAGTGACTTCTGGTTTGCTCGTAGGGTCATTTTTTGCCCTCCTGAGCCTTCAGGGAAGGCTCCTGAAGGCTCCAGAGGACTAAAAATGGCCCTACGGACAAACCAGAAGTCTGTTCCCGAACTTTTGGTTTGCCCATAGGGCCATTTTTTTGCGCTCCAGATGATTCAGAGAAGCCCCTGAAGCCTCCGTAGGGCCTCTGGGAGGGAGGGCGGGGGGCTGTTTTTGCCCTCCCCAGGCTTCTATAAAGCCTCTGGAGCCTGGCAAGGGCGAAAAATGGCCTCAAAAAAGACCGAATTCAGCTGGCCAGCACACGTAAGCACCTCGCGTGCTCTGCCAACGGCTCCGCGTGCCACCTGTGGCACGCGTGCCATAGGTTCGCCATCCCGGTTCTATTCTATTCTATTCTACTTCTCAAACTTCTCGTGCTGCTTGCTGATATTGCTGTTACTTGACCCCGCTACATCTATTACAAGCCCTGTCCAGATATACAAACTTTTTTCCACATTTCCAAACCTTAACTGCTTTCTTTTCTTTTTTCCTTTTTCCTGAACTTTCAAAAGTCACTGCCCGGGTATTTCCATTTGGTTTGATTCAGAACATCAGTCCAATCGCCTTTCCTAAATCAAAACTGAAAATCACTTTGAATTGATGAATCAAATTGGATGCTTCTGAATCAATTCAGATTATTTCAGGCATTTTTTTTTTTGCCCATGTGCGGTGACGGTTTTTCCTGAATTAGTTTGACTTGTCAAATCATATCAGATCAATGTAAGTCAGAGCCTGCATGATGTTCTTAGACTTAACACCTAATACTTCCAGAAGAATAGACGAAATTGCATTTGCCTCATGTTAATTTAATACCAACTTGTCATGTTCAGTGACTTAGTAGAGAGGCTCCTTTTTCATAGAATTAAGTGTATTGGTGATTGATATTCATTGGTAATCCTGTGCAATGTTGCTTATATTGAACACCAGAATTCATTAGTAGAAAACCAGACTAACAGTAGACCACGCCAGTGGTGGGTTCCAGCCAGTACGCCTCAGTATGGGCATACCGGTGCACGCTGGGAGCCACAGGCACAGTTCCGGTATGGTGCTGCAAAGGGCCCACCCGCCCGTCCACTCTCCTTACCTCTATTTGAGTTGACCGGGGCATCTGTGCATGCGCACGCAGCATACGACGCCTGCACGATGCTCTGCCGAGCAGCTGGAGCGTTGCAGGGCGGTGGTGCACAGGAGTGCGCAGCACATGTGAATGTGGTGGACTCCCAGCCTGGTCACAGCATACCAGTTGCGACCGGATCTGGAACCCACCACTGGACCACGCCCACTCAGCAACCGGGTAGAGAACCAGTTGCTGAAAATCTTAAATCCCACCCCTGTGTCCAAGGAATATGCTGGAGCCTCCTCCAGCACCACGGCTGAAACCAGTTGATTTTCTTCTCATCTTGCTTTTTTAAGGTTCAACTTTCACAACCATAGGTAGCAGGGGTGGGTTCCTACTGGTTTGCACCAGTTTTGGTGGAACCAGTAGTGGAAATGGTGACTGGGTCGCCGAACAGGTAGGGACAACATGCTCGCCACACCCCCAAACCAGTTTCCCAGTCACTGCAACATCTTATTTGACCTTTTTAAATGTTCTGCGCATATGCAGACCTCTTTAGAAGCAACTGTGCATGGCGTGGAGCACACGTCAGGCACGAGAGCGAATAGAGAGAGCATGCACACGAAATTGCACGTGCACCACGATTGTAATGCTGGCAGAAACTTACCCCTGATAAGCAGTGACGTGCGATGAGGTTTATAGCTGGTGAGGCAGCAATTTTTTTAGACTTGTGGACTTCAACTCCCAGAATTCCACAGTCAGGCATGCACAGTTGCGACCTGCCGCCCTACGCCCTGGGATTCGGCCATGGCACCGCCTGCCAGAGCTGCGCGGAATCCGGGGCGTGCTTGTCAGGCGAGGGCAGCGCAGATGGGGAGCGGACGGAGTGGAGGAAGCCTCTCCCCCCCCCCCGCTTCCCGCACCCGAAAGAACAAAGGGAACCTCTGCCGCCGCCCGGGCAACCTGGCCGGCCTCTCTCGCGGCGGCTCTCTGGTGCCGAGCTTGGGAGTCCCTGGAGGAGCTGGCGGGGGCTGCAAGCACCGCAGGCTGGACTGGAGCCTCGAGTCTAGGGCAGCGAGTCATTCGATAGGAAACTTGCCTCTTGGAAGGAATGACTCGGCTTGGCTCCTGCTTTGTCTCTCCTGCCTCTTCGCTTCTCCGTTCGGTCGTTGGGCGGCAGATCGAAAGCGGGAGCCAAGCTGGGTCATTCCTCCCAAAAGGCAAGTTTCCCATCGAATGACTCGCTGCCCTGATGATGAGAGGTTAGGCTGTGCCTCACTTGCCTCACCTGACTGCACGTCACTGCTGATAAGTAGCTACAGGAAACACAATAGAGCAAAGTAACTTACAGTTGATTTCCAGGGTCATCATTGCTGTGCAACCCACTGCACCAACGTATTATTTCTATGCTGCATTCACCGCTTTGATCATGCCCCATCCGAAACTTCACTCATTGAATACTTCAAATGGCCAACTGCCATAAATCCCGACAATTTTTTCTCAGAAAGGAACATTTCATTCAGATATCTGTTTGTTTGAAATTTTCTATCACTCCCCTTTAACATTCATGAAGGTATCATCCCGTTCTCTTCACAGAAAAATATTTACATCTGTTTGCTTATTTCCGGCGATAATCAAAAGCAGGAGCAGATCAAAGGATTCCAAATAATTCTGAGATAAATCAGGTTTTTTTCTATAAATATAATTTCATATTAACATGAAAAACAGCTGTAGCTAATAGTCCTGAATATTATCAGCTCTGTATTAACATATCAGTGGGATAGAAGTAAAAAAAAATGCACTGGATCTGTGTGATGATATGACAATGGATGTATTTCAGAGGTGTTCTGGAAAAAAATGATCAGAGGTGGTATTCAGCAGGTTCTGACCAGTTCTGGAGAACCGGTAGCAGAAATTTTGAGTAGTTTGGAGAACCTGTAAATACCACCTCTGACCGGCTCCACCCCGGTCTATTATCTGCATCCTGAGTCCCAACTGATTGAGTGGAAATGGGGATTTTGCAGTAACCTTCCCCTGCTGTGGGGAGGGGATTGAGATTTTATAGTATCCTTTTCCTGGAGTGGGGAGGGAATAGAGATTTTATAGAATCCTTCCCCTGGAGTGGGGAGGGAATGGAGATTTTACAGAATTCTTCCCCTGGAGTGGGGAGGGAATGGAGATTTTACAGTATTCTTCCCCTGGAGTGGGGAGGGAATGGAGATTTTACAGTATTCTTCCCCTGGAGTGGGGAGGGAATGGAGATTTTACAGAATTCTTCCCCTGGAGTGGGGAGGGAATGGAGATTTTACAGTATTCTTCCCCTGGAGTGGGGAGGGAATGGAGATTTTACAGTAACCTTCCCCTGCAGTGGAGAGGGAATTGAGATTTTATAGTATCCTTTTCCTGGAGTGGGGAGGGAATGGGGATTTTACAGAATCCTTCCCCTGGAGTGGGGAGGGAATGGAGATTTTACAGTATCCTTGCTCTGGAGTGGGGAGGGAATGGAGATTTTACAGTATCCTTGCCCTGGAGTGGGGAGGGAACAGTATCCTTTCCCTGGAGTGGGGAGGGAACAGTATCCTTCCTCTGGAGTGGGGAGGGAATGGGGATTTTACAATATCCTTCCCCTGGAGTGGGGAGGGAATGGAGATTTTACAGTAACATTTCCCTGGAGTGAGGAGGGAATAGAGATTTTACAGTATCCTTCCCCTGGAGTGGGGAGGGAATGGAGATTTTACAGTATCCTTCCCCTGGAGTGGGGAGGGAATGGAGATTTTACAGTATCCTTCCCCTGGAGTGTGGAGGGAATGGAGATTTTACAGTATCCTTCCCCTGCCATGCCCACCAAGCCATCCCCACTAAGCCATGACATGCCCACCAAGCCATGCCCACAGAACCGGTAGTAAAAGTTTTTATTCTCACCACTGATGTATTTCCTCTGTCACTTTAGCACAAGTTCCTCCAGAAAAGATCTTTTCAAATCTAGTAAAAAATAAGTCCAATTCTGCAACATTAGTGCTAACAGTTTCCAACAGGTTAAGGTTAACACTTACAAGATTAATGTTTGTAAAAGCAGACAAATTGATTCAAAAGATGTTAAATGTTTACACCCTGCATAGAAAGTTGAACATTTTAGCCCTTGCTTGTCTACCATCCACATTTTGAAATAGAAATTAAATCATTTACATTTCCACATGGCTTGGAGTTCATATTTCATGTTCTTACTTTGTGCTGAAGCATTTTTGTTTTTCTACCCATTTCACATGTTTTATCTTTGGATCTTCCATGAGGGAATTTTTATGTCTTTTTTCTTCCTTTACTTTGAAAATTTCTTTCATCTACCAAAAACGCAATCAGGGAAAACAATCATTTGGCCAGATATTTTGCATTAAGAGAAAACGAAATATCCAGCATGCTAACCGTAGTTGTTTGAAAAGTCTCGTTTCATATATCGAATTACAAAGGATTTAATTTTATTCTCTGCTTTAAAAAGTGGGTAAAAGTGGACTCCGGATTCAAAAGTAGAAGAACATGTGGAACAAGCATACCAAATTTCATTCCATTAACTTAACTGTCAAGGAAAATATTGTCCTGAAGTGTGCCAGATATTTTCCTGCTTCCCTTGAAATGTTGTGTAAGAATCAAGCTGATGTATGAATCTAAAGCACTGAATAATTCTAGGAATTGATGCCTCAACTTTTACTTTATTTCTTTGCTCAAGGTGAGTGGTGTGGTGGCCTAGAGGTGCAGCTCTTGCCTCACAATCAGGAGGCTGTGAGTTCAATCCTAGGTAGAGGCAGATATTTCTCTCTCTGGGCACAATGAGAGTATATCAGCTGAACAAAATTCTGCATTGGCAACAGGAAGGGCATCTGGCCAGTAAACATTCTGGTAGCTCCATTCAGTTGTCCATACTCCACCCCACGATGGATTATGGGGTCGTTAAAAGAAGAAGGTGGTTCAGTGGCAAAGATGCTGAGCTTGTCGATCAGAAAGGTCGGCAGTTTAGTGGTTCGAATCCCTAGTGCTGCATAACAGAGTGAATTCCTGTTATATGTCCCAGCCAAACTAACAGTGAAAGCATGTAAAAATGCAGTTGGAAAAATTAGGATCACCTTTGGTGGGAAGGTAACAGCGTTCCATGCGCCTTCGGTGTTTAGTCATGCTGGCCACATGATCATGGAGACGTCTTCTGACAGTGCTGACTCTTCAACTTTGAAATGGAGATGAGCACTGCCCCCTAGTCAGGAACAACTAGAACATGTGTGCGAGGGGCACCTTTACCTTTAAAAGAAGAAGAAGATTATGATGATTTTTTTCCTCAAGGGAACTACACACCCTGTGCAAAGATAATAATATGCATCTTTATTGCCTTATCTGAAAAACTGATGTTACAGGTAGCCCTCAACTTACAACCATTTGTTTACTAACTGTTTGAAGTTACAACAGCACTGAAAAAAGTGACATCATCCTCAAGGTCATGTGATCAAATTTTGGATGCTTGGCAACTGGCAAATATTTATGACAGTTGCAGTATCCTGCAGTGTTCACTTTTGTAACCAAAGTTAATGGGGAAACCAGATTCACAACAATTATGTTGCTAACTTTAAAACTACACTGATTCATTTAACAACTAGCAAGAAAGGTTATAAAATGAGACAGAATTCACTTAATAATTTTCCCTGCCTAGCAATGGACATTTTGGGCTCAACTGTGCCCGTTAGTGGAGGTCTATTGTACAATAAAAGTACACTTCAATATTGAAATATCAAGCAAAAATCAAAGGTTTGAAGAGGGAGAACAAAGGTTAGTTATGAGTTCCCAGCCTTGGTATCAGATATTTGATTGAGTCAATTCATTCATAAATTCTATATCAATTTATGATGTTCTCAGGGTTCCAAATAGCATCCAAAAGTAAATCAGAGTCCAAGGCAAAGGATTCTTCAAAGTTCCAATTTATTAAGAGAGTCATGGCACATCTGGGAAAACCCAAATCTGAAAGCTTTTCCCCACCCAACTGAAAGTTCAAGATCTTGCTCCCACACCCACAAGTCCATCACATGGTCCAATCTTCTACTGCCATGCTGGCAATTCCACCCATCCAGTTCTGCTCGTCTGCAGAGGTGCAAAGACAAAGGATGACCTTGGCTTTCTAGAAATAATTTTGTTATGGCTGCATTGCATCTCATTCCTACAATCCCTCCTCCCATTTTCCCACAATAGAAAATGCATAGTAGAATAATAGAAAGTGTGGCAGGCCAACGATCCAAAAGAAAAGATGGCTGCAGACCTGACAGATATATTTTGCAATTGAGCTGAGGTAAAAATTTGATCTGAATGTTCTGATATGAATGACACGATTCGATTTGATGCTTGTCTATCAGTTTTGAAAACACATAATCAGGAGAATTAATCGAATTTAAAGACATTTTTGTTTCTTTTAGGTGAACTTTTATTTGGGGAGGGTGAATGCTACTTCTTTTTAAAACAATTCAGGAAAGAGCTGGATAGTAATGAACACTTTTTTCTAGTGTCCTGTCAGATTAAATAAAGAAGTGGCCCACTTCAATATGGGTCTAATTCAGAGGTGGGTTCCTACCGGTTCGAACTGGTTCAGCTGAACCGGTAGTGGTATGCCGGCCTGGGTTGCAGAACTGATAGCGACCCAGGCTGGCCATGCCCGTGAACTAATTCCCCGGTTGCTGCTGTCTCCGCCACCATCTTTTTTTGGAGTTCTGTGCATGCGCAGAACATTTTCCATTGAACTGTGAATGTGCGCACAGTGCGGTAGTGTACACACGAGCAAACTGGCAGTAACACCGGCTAGAACCCACCCCTGGTCTAATTGTCCCTCTTCAGAAGACCTTGTGAAGAAAATTTGCCCTCAGTAGAAAAACAAAATCACATTTGCAGAGGGGGCTGCAATTCATCTACTATTCCACTAGACTCATGATTTGTTAAAAGTCTATAGAAATGACAAATAAGTCACTTGATGCATGGAAGGAGAAATGAGCCCACGAAAAAGAAAGAACCGAAGAAATTATTCACAGTTTTGATCAGCTCTTCTGAGATAAGAAGTGAGGTGGTGTCAGTGACAGAGCTTAGTTGTGATAAGTGGTTAATAGAGATGCTTTTTTTGTGGCGAAGCAATCACTTCCCATCCAGGAAGTCTCTTTTTGAAAAGCTCATCCTTCTACAGATTGAGTGTCTATCAGTCATAGCCAGCACTCTTCATTCAGTTGCTAACACCTAAAAAAAGCAGGAACAGTCATTATTCCAAAAAAGACAGAGGAGGGGTTGCACATTTGACTTCATACTGTCACTTCCAGAAAAACTAAGAATTACATTCATTGTTAAAAACAAAAACGAAAGAAGGGGGGAGGGAGGGAGGGAGGGAGAGAGGGAGGGAGGAGATTTAGAGAAAAAGGGCTACCTGTGTAATTCTTGAAAGACATGGGCAGGTTAGAAATGAAAGAGAGAGGGGGGAAGGAGATGGGGAGAGGGAGAGGGAGAAGGGGGGAGGGGGAAGGGGGGGAAGAGAGAGAGAAATAAGATGGCAAACATAGTATTGCACTATAAATCCCACCCATTTTATTCAAGGGATGGAAGGAAGGAAGGAGGGAGGGAGGTGATTGAGAGCAAAAAGGACGTGAGGGACATGGGCAGGGAAAGAAAGAAAGTAAGAAAGAAAGAGAGGGAGAGAGAGAGAGAAAGAGAAGAGAGAAAGAGAGAGAAAGAAAGAAAGAGAGAAGAGAGACAGAGAGAGAAAGAAAGAAAAAAGAAAGAAAGAGTTAAGATGACAATCATAGCATTGCACTATAAATCCCACCCATTGGATGGATGGATGGATGGATGGGAGGGAGGAAAGGAGGGAGGAAGGAATTTGGGTCAGGTGGTCCTTGATTTAGGACTATTTGTGACACATTTATGAGGACAATATTTATCAAACAATTGGGAAAGCTGCACTTGAAGAATGATAGTCTGGCAAAATTCCTCCCAAATTAATCTGAAAGGTCATAATGTGGGCATATGAATCTTGATTTGAAAAGCCCTTGTATTGCACAAAAGCATGGAAGTATTTGCAGTTGACTTGGCAAATTGTAAGGAGCATTTTCAATGCTAGTTTCCTGGGTTTTGAAGCATGAATGAAAATGGTTTTATAATGTCATCTTAAGCTGAAGATTTTATTATGATTGAATTACAATTTATTTTGAGGCTTTCAAAATGATCATCGGAGGTTATGCCATCACTCAGACATGAAACAAAAAGTTATGTCTATGCTGAATTACATTCTCCTGTCTCAAAGTTTGATTGCATTATCACTCTCATTATTCAAATGAACAGAATACCAAGCAGGTAAATTAAATCAAAGCCCTCTCTTTGATCCTCTTCCAGAGTCAGATAGCATCATCAAGGATTATTCAGGCCAAAAAAGTGCGAGACCATGTTATCATGGTCAGGCTAGTTATTCTATATATGCACATTGTGTTAATGTTTAGGATGAAGGTGTTTTCAGAACGAACCAATAACAATCTAAGGAACAATGATTCTAACAATTATTTGTATTTGTATTTATTAGTTTGTCAAACATGAACAAGATAGCAGGTATTAATATAAACATGGACATGAACAAAAGAAATGAATACAAATAAATGGGGACAGTAGGACAGGGACGATAGGCACGCAGGTGCGCTTATGCATGCCCCCTTTGCAGACTTCTTAGGAATGGGGTGAGGTCCGCGGTAGACAGTTTGAGGTTGAAGCTGTGAGGGTTAGAGGATGTAACAATGGAGTCAGGTAGAGCGTTCCAGGTGTTGACCACTCTTGCTGAAGTCGTATTTTCTGCAATTGAGTTTGGAACGGTTTTCCTTGAGTTTGTATCAATTGTTTGCTTGTGTATTATCAAGGTTGAAGCTGAAGAAGCCCTTGACAGGTAAGACACTGTAGCAGACAATTTTGTGTACTGTGCTTAGATCATACCACAGGCGGCGCTGTTCCAGATTGTCCATGCCCAACATTTCAAGTCTGGTGGCATAGGGAATTCTATTGTGAGTAGAGGAGTGGAGTACTCTTCTCGTGAAATACCTTTGGACGCCCTCAATTAGAGCTGAGCTAATGTTCTCCAGGTTGAACTGAGTGATAATGTAGAAATCAGCATATTCCCTTTCAACTCCTGATTATTTCATGTTTGTTAATAGCCATAGGTTGATATTCTTTTCATAAACCAATAATTCTATAATTGTTAATGTTTTAACTTGCATTAATACTTCTATCAAAGAATCTCACAAAGGTAGAAACAAAAGGACCCTTTTCCCCCAAGAAGAGCACTAAGTGAATTGCCATTGTGGAATATTTTTCTTGTAAACCAAACTGAAACATACATCCAAATTATGAAGGAGAGAACTAGCTATTGCCAAATGTGTATTGTTTTGATTTTGGCTCCTTGTCAGTGTTTGTTGCATAAATTCAAATCCAGAAGCATACACAGATAACTGATGCAGCAGGATTCATTAACTTCTTTATATACATAAGAATAGATGAATAAATGTACAATACCAACAGGTGGTTCTTCCAAGTAAACACAAAGCAGGAGAGTTACAGGCAAACACAAGCAGTTAGTTTCATTTGCAACAGACAAGCCCAGACAGACTGCTAGTTTACTTCTCAGAGCAGCAGACTGCTTTAGTTTCTATTTCAATTCTCTGCACAGACTAAGATCTGTTTAAGCTCCCATTGGCTGACTTAGTTCCCATGTCTCTTCCAGTCATGAATATTTTAACACTCCTACACCCAAATATCTCAAAGGCTTAGCCAGCTCTAACATCAAGAAGATGATCTGATGACATGCTCAGTCGTTTTTGTTTTAGCATACTTAATTTGGGAACCTGGACACTAACCTCACAATTGACACAAAAGCTACAAGTGGAGCAAAAGACTTGGAAAGACACATGCTCGGCAGAAAGACCTGCATATGGATCAGAGAGCAAATGAAGGTATCTGATGCTATCAAGAGAATAAAAGAATGGAAATGGAAATAGACTGGTCACAGAGCAAGAAGAACTGATGGCAGGTGGACCAAGGCAGTCATAGAATGGATCCCACTTGATCAAAATTGTCCACAAAAGAGACCTAAAACAAGATGGATGGATGACATCAGCAAGTATGACAGGCACAATTGGCAAAAGAAAGTTCAGGACCATGTAGGATGGAAACATGTGGAAGAGACCTTCATCCTGCAGTGGATAGAGAATAGCTAAGATGATGATGAATTAAGAAGGAGGAGGAGGAAGAGGAGGAGGAAATTGTATGAGGGAGGGAAGAGGAGGAGAGGAGGAGGAGGAAGAAGAAGAGAAGGAGGAGGAGGAGGAAGAAGAAGAAGAAGAAGAAGAAGAAGAAGAAGAAGAAGAAGAAGAAGAAGAAGAAGAAGAAGAAGAAGAAGAAGAAGAAGAAGAAGAAGAAGAATAAGAATAAGAATTGGAATCTACAAGTTCTGTGTTCCTTCTTTGCACTCATCGTGATCTCTTTTCCTATTTTTAAAATTTGGGAAGGCAACCATGCTTTACTTAGAGATGACTTCTACTTATCTCTAATTGTGCATTTATTTATTTTAATTTATATCCCACCTTTATTATGTTTATAAACAACTCAAGGTGGCAAACTACATTATTTAATACTCTTTCCTCCAATTTTACTCACAACAGCAATCCTTTAAGAAGGTAGGCTGGCCTAAGAGAGAGAGGGACTGACCCAAAGTCACCCAGCCAGTTTTACATACCTAAGACTAGACTAGAATTCACCCTTTCCTGGTGATTGGCCCAAAGTCATCCAGCTGGCTTTCATGTCTAAGGCAAGTCTAGAAGTCACTGTCTCCTGGTGATTCACTCAAAGTCGTGGTGGTGCAATGGTTAGAGTGCAGTACTGCAGGCTACTTCTGCTGGCTGTCTGCAAGTTGGCAGTTCGAATCTCCCCAGGCTCAAGGTTGACTCAGCCTTCCATCCTTCTGAGGTGGGTAAAATGAAGACCCAGATTGTTCGGGCAATAGGTTGACTCTGTAAACCACTTAGAGAGAGCCACAAACCACCATGAAGCGGTATATAAGTCTAAGTGCTATTGCTAAGTGCTAAGCGCTAAAGTCACCTAGTTGGTTATGGTGGGACTAGAATCCACAGTCGCCTGGTTTCTTGCCTAGTGCCTTCACCACTAGACCAAGTTGGATCATATTCTACAGGCCAGTAATGGATAAACTTTTCAGCACTGAGTGTGGAAACTGGAGTGTGTGCGCACGCCTGAGGGCCAGAACCTGGAAGAGAGTAGCCGGACGGTGCGCATGCTCACCGCAGCCAGCTGTTCTTCCAGTTCCATTGCACACATGTGCACTGGCCAGCTGCTCTCTTCTGGGTTCTGGCTCGCACATGTGTGCATTGGAACCCAGAAGAGCAGCTAGCGACGGAGCGCATGTCCAAAGAGAGGGCTCTGCATACCACCTTTGGTGTGTGTGCCATAGGTTCACCATCACAGCTATAGGCAGATAAAAATTGCTGTAATATATCTTTGTTTCATTACTATTTGATACTCATATTTTTTTCACTCCGTCAGTTGATCAGGGATCAAACATGTTAATATTTAAAGCCAGTAGAATTCTCATGGTATGGAGCAATGTGGTGATATCACGGCTGGTAAATGGAAAACAATAGAGGAGAATCCATGTTTCATTTAATAATCACACAAAGCATCCTAACCAAAGAAATATGAATTTACTAATTATAGTGTGTCCTAAATAATCGCAAACAGCAGTGATAAACGTGAACCACTGGGGAAATAACATAACACAATCATATTATGAACAGATACAGACTTCAACAGATATTTAGGTCTGCAGAAAAAAAAAACAATTGCAATCAGTTTCCTTTCCATTAAATACTGCAAGGGTCAGGAAGAGGGCTGAGAAAATAACAACAAACCTTCACATCCTGGACATAAACTGTTTTAACGCCTCCCTTCAGCACACTGCTACAGGGCATTGCATACCAAAACAACTAGACACAAAGTCAGTTCTCACCCCTCATGCCATCACTCTGCTGAATACCTAATTCCCACAGTAATTTCTTATGTCTAAGTATATCTACCCATTGTAGTATGGCTATATTGCTATTATCTTTCATATTATTCTCCTATTGATATCTTATGATTATATTACTTTGTTGTTTGCATGCATCCCCGTCTCTTCAATTCACTTTCTTTCCTGTCTCTTCTCTTCTTTCCTTTTCCTCCCTTCCCATCCCTTCCCTTCCCTCCCCATCTCTTCTCTTCTGTTCTCTTCTCTTCCCTTCCCTTCCCCCTTCCCTTCCTATTCCTATTCAGAGTTCCAAATAGCATCCAATATAGAATCAGAGTCTGAGGCAAGAGATTCTTCAAAGTTCCAATTTATTAAAAGAGCCATGTTGGCACATCTGAGAAAGCTTCCAGCTTTCCACACCCACAAGTTCATCACATGGTCTGATCTTCCACTGCCACGAAGACAGATTCCTCCCATCCAGATCCAGCCAAGTGCAGAGACAAAGATGACCTTGGCTTTCTAAGAAGAATGTTATTATGGCTACATATCATCCATTTCCATATATTCCCCCCTCCCATTTTCCCACAGTAGAAAGTGTGGCAGGCCTGAAGTCCTAAAAGAAAAGATGGCTTGCAGGCATGACATTCCTATTCCATTCCATTTTTTCTATTCTATTTTTATTCCATTCTTTATTCCATTCCATTCTTTATTCCATTCCATTCTGTATCCTGTATCTTGCATCCTATTCTATTCTATTCTATTCTATTCTATTCTATTCTGTTCTATTCTATTCTATTAAATTCTCTACATGATAATAAATGTGAACAAAAGTTTGAGAATTAAGAAATCTACTTCAAATCTTTATTTATCTCTGTCATTTAGCATGTTGCTCCTTCCCAGTCATAATTCATTGTATGTTGGAAAGACATACCTGCACATCTATCTCAATATGTGTATATAGTATTGTGAGATCTGAGCAATCCACAATGAGATGCAATTTCACCGTGTTTATTGCTTAAGAAAAGATCTTCAGACTTAACTAGGATAAATCTACAGATTAATTAAAATGAAACACTGGATATTTATTTTATGTTATAGGTCTGTGATGAATAGCTCCGAAATCCATGTCACAAATAAATAAACAGTCTTTCATTTATTGTATGAAACTGCACATACACTTTGATTTATTGGTGTCCAAGGATGTCTCAATGAACGTAATCACTTGATCATAATAGATCATATTGCATTAAGGATATATCTAGGGACATAATTTACTTTCCAAAGTGTGAAGTATTAGCTCCACTGAAATAATGTCTAGAACAGAGCACTTTGAATTCATTAAGTGCAAGCTTTGGACTTTTAAAACGTTAATAATATTGTAAACTAAAGGTACACTTTGTGTACTATAAATCTCGGTGTCTGTTCATCCTTTGCGTGCAATAAATATACTTCTCATCAACTTTTAATTATGCTGTTTACATTATTCTGTCTTGAAGAGGATAGCTCTTAGTAAATCACCTACTTCTAATGTATACTGCGGCATAAGTTCAGTTAATTAAACTATATATTTTATTGGTTCTTGCACGTCCATCTTGCAAATGTACACTGTTCTAAAACGGGTGGAAAAACCTGGAGAAGTCTTTATTCATTCTAAAAATCAGTGCCAGAGAATTGCCTGGAATCTGAATTTTTTTACATTCTTGTGAATTTCTACTTAATCAATCAGAATAGAGCTGGAAAGGACCTTGGA
Source organism: Natrix helvetica (assembly GCF_964273705.1). Classification (NCBI taxonomy): domain Eukaryota; kingdom Metazoa; phylum Chordata; class Lepidosauria; order Squamata; family Natricidae; genus Natrix; species Natrix helvetica. The sequence goes on along the minus strand of NC_138551.1, from coordinate 100,386,571 downwards.
GGTCTTCTAGTCTAACACTCTGTTCAAGCAATAGACCCTGTATCATTTCCGACAGGTGACTGTCCAGTCTTTTCTTAAAAACCTCCAGTGATGGAGCACCCAGAACTTCCGGTGGCAAGCTGTTCCACTGGTTAATTGCCCTCACTGTTAGGAAGTTTCTCCTTAATTCCCAGTTGCTTCTCTCCTTGATTAGTTTCCATCCATTGTTACTTTTCTTGCCTTCTCATGCTTTGGAGAATAGATTGACTCTAACATCTATGTGGCAGCTCTTCAAATATTGGAATACTGTTATCATGTCACCCCTAGTCCTTCTTTTCACTAGACTAGACATACCCAATTCTTGCAACCCTTCTTATGTTTTAGCCTCTGTTTCCTTCTTCCCATTCTCTTTAGCTGTTTAAGGTAAAGGTAAAGGTTCCCCTCGCACATAATGTGCTAGTCATTCCTGACTCTAGGCGGTGGTGCTCATCTCCGTTTCAAAGCTGAAGAGCCACTGCTGTCCGAAGACGTCTCCATAGTCATGTGGCCCGCATGACAGATGGGTTGCTGCCGGTTCGGCCCTGTTCGCCTGAATTGTTTGTGGAATTCAGGCCTGGGTCACAGAACTGGCAGCAACCCAGGCCTGCCACATCCCCGAACCGGTTCTCTCACTGCCACTTGGCCGCCGCCATTTTGGATTTCAGTAACTGTGTGTGCCCAGTTCACTGTAAATTGTTCTTCCCACATGCACAGAACAATTTACATTAAAGAGCACACACACGTCCAGCACACGTACATTACACATGGGTTGCGAACCGGCAGTAATGCCGGCAGTAACCGACCCCTGCAGCATGACGAAACGTCGAAGGCACACATAATGCTGTTACTTTCCCACCAAAGGTGGTTCCTATTTTTCTACTTGCTTTCGAACTGCTAGGTTGGCAGAAGCTGGGACAAGTGACGGGAGCTCACTCCGTTATGCGGTGGTAGGGATTCAAACCGCCGAACTGCCGACCTTTCTCATCGACAAGCTCAGTGTCTTGACCACTGAGCCACCGCATCCCCAGCTGTCTAGTTCTAGTTTAATTTCGCCTCAAAAGGGCACGGGAGTGAATAGATCTTTTCTGAACAATAAACACCCTTTTTTTCCTCCCCAAGTCACCTTGAGATGCTTAAAAGCCCTCTATATTTCTTCAACTTCCCCCACCGTGATTGTTTTATTGATGGAGTCCACTCTTCTAGAGCGCCATGCCAACTGCTCAGTGCTTAATATGAAAATGGCCTGGAGCGTTGGAACCAATCTACTTGGACTTGGAAGGCAGGCGGCAAAATCCAAGCTAACCGAGAAGAAGGATACTTATTTATGCTATTGCCAAGCAAAGAGAGGTGGTTACAAAAGGGGATGTGTTTTTTCTCCTTTTTTACTGCAGTAAATGGGGCAAAGGCCCTAGGGAAGTAGTCTTAGCCACAATAATCAGACTCATTGGACTAATATCAGCCTCAGCTGTAATCGGAGGAGGCTAGAAATAATATTATAAACTAGACAATTGACAGTGGAATTAAATAACAAATGGAAAATTAATCTTTTAAAAAGAGAAGCTATATTTGGTTTTGCCCCTTCCTTCCTTCCCTCCCCCTCCCTCCCTCCCTTACTTTCTTTCTTACTTATTCCCTTTCCCTCCCTCCCTCCCTGCCTGCCTGCCTTCCCTCCCTCCCTTACTTTCTTGCTTACTTACTTCTTCCCTTCTTCTCTCCCTCCCTCCATTCCTTCCCTCCCCCCCCACTCTCTCTCTCTTTCTTTCTTTCTTTCTTTCTTTCTTTCTTTCTTTCTTTCTTTCTTTCTTCCTTTCTTCCTTTCTTTCTAACTTACTTACTTCTTCCCTCCTTCCTTCCCTCCCTCCCTTACTTTCTTTCTTACTTATTCCCTTTCCCTCCCTCCCTGCCTGCCTGCCTGCCTTCCCTCCCTCCCTTACTTTCTTGCTTACTTACTTCTTCCCTTCTTCTCTCCCTCCCTCCATTCCTTCCCTCCCCCACTCTCTCTCTCTCTCTCTCTCTCTCTCTATCTTTCTTTCTTTCTAACTTACTTACTTCTTCCCTCCCTCCCATCCTTCCCTCCCTCCCTTACTTTCTAACTTACTTACTTCTTCCCTCCCTCCCATCCTTCCCTCCCTCCCTTACTTTCTAACTTACTTACTTCTTCCCTCCCTCCCTTCCGCAATTGTGTAGAAATATAACTTGTCCAAGAGGCATTTGAGAGCTGTACAACTTGTCTTCAACTTACAATGACAAATTGGGATCAGAATTTCCATTGCTAAGCGAGGGTGTTATTAAATGAGCTGCAACTGATACATATTTTTCCCACAGTTAAGTGAATCATCAGGTGGTTAAACAAACCAGCTCCCCCCCCCCCACACACACACTTTGATTTTGCTTCTTGGAAAACAGCTGGGAAGGTCACCAATGGCGATCACATGAACCCGTCAAAAACATCTGGCCAGTTGCCAAGCAACCAAATTTTGATCATGTGTCTATAACGATGCTGCAATGAAGGTAAACATGAAGACCCCTCACAAGTCCCCTTTGTCACTGTTGTAACTTTAAATGATTGCTAAATGAATGGTTATAAATCAAGGACTCCCTATAATGCCGAACCGGGACCCACAGCACTATCAGGGAAGTTCCTAGCTGTCGTAATGAATAACTAGATTTTTTTGCTTCTGCATAAAACAGCGCTTGGTCTTTGCTCCCATCGTGCCATCTCCATTTCAGTAATACATCTTCAGTGCAATTCACGTTGGTGATATATTACAGCAACCTATCATTAGTGCAACAGAAGTACAAGATGCTTTGATGATGTATTAATGGAAGGCATCATCCGAATGAGTCAGTCCGTTGATGTATCACTCAACAGAAGGGTCACGGGCCCATGAATATATCACGGGAAACCTAGAATGGAAGATCTAAGATACTCTTTAAGGCAGTGTCAAACTCAATTGCTGTCAGCCCTGCAGCCATCTTTTCTTTTAGTCTTTGGCCTGCCACACTTTCTATTATTCTACTATGCATTTTCTATTGTGGGAAAATGGGAGGGGGGATTGTACGGAGTTAGATGCTATGTAGCCATAACAAAATTCTTTCTAGAAAGCCAAGGTCATCTTTTGTCTTTGAACCTCTGCACCTGACCGGAACTGGATGGGTAGAACTGCCAGCATGGCAGTGGGGGGTTGGACCATGTGATGAACTTGTGGGTGTGGGGACAAGATCTTGAACTTTCAACTAGGTGGGGAAAATCAGGAAGCTTTCAGATTCGGGTTTTCCCAGATGTGCCAACATGGCTCTCTTAATAAACTGGAGCTTTGAGGAATACTTTGCCTTGGACTCTGATTTACTTTTGGATGCTATTTGGAATCCTGACATTTGCATTGAGGGCTGTATCAGGGTGGTGTTTGACCTTGGGGGATGGAGGGCATGGTAGGTGTGGCCAGCTAAAGGTTGCTCATGTCAGGGGCCCCTGTGGTGGCCCGAGTGCTCTGCCAGTAAAAATGGGATCTTGAGCTCCATTTTCGGCTGCGATGGCCTCCTGCAACCCTCTGCCAGAGAAAATGCAGCTCGGGAGGACCGCAAGCTCCATTTTCACTGGCAGAGGTACCACAGGCTGATTCTTAACTGTTTCCAGGGCAGCCCCACAGGCCGGATCTAAGCATTCCGTGAACCAGATCTAGTCACGATTTCTTGAGTTTGACTCCCCTGCTCTAAGGAAAAACAAAGGTTTGGAAAATGCTAGAAACGGCCGCTGACAAGTTTTATTGAAGGAGTCATTTAAAAACAAAACCTGGCAGCTATCTTTAAGGATTATAATTTAAGCCAGGGGGGTCACTTAATTTCATTGAGGGCCGCATCAGGTTTAAGTTTGACCTCAGGGGGCCAGGGTGAGCATGACCAGGGTGGATGTGGCCAGCTCGATGCCACTTGTGTCAGGGGGCCTCTGTGGTGACCTGAGTGCTTTGCCAGCAAAAATGGGCTTTTGAGTTCTGTTTTCAGCTGTGATGGCCTAGAGAGGGAGCCACCACAGAGAAGGCCCTTGTTCTGGGCCCACCAGACGTATCTCCTTTGGGGATGGGACCCATGACATTCCCTGCCTCTCTGCTCTGATGTGAGATGTGACCAGCAAGAGATGATCCCTCAGATAACTTGGTCCCAAGCCACGAAGGCTTTAAAGATGACAACCAGTACCTTAAATTGTACCCAGAAGCAAATGTGCAACCAATGCCCCCACAGGAGAGGTGATACATGTGCACACTGAGCTCTGCACAAAATCATGTGTGACATTCCTAAAACTTGACTTTGTTATGTAAAGCATGGGGCAAATAAGTTAAAGACAATTTTTTAAAGAATTCTTCGTTGGCCAAGTGTGATTAGACACACAAGGAATTTATCTCTAGTGCATAAGCTCTCGGTGTACATGTCAGTGTTCCAAGTAATGCATCCAAAGAAATCAGAAGTCCAAGGCAGGAACATTCCTTAGAGAACATGTTTGTTGAATATATCTTATCATATGATATCAGTACAGCTAGTCAAAACCAAGTTTAAAAAGCTCCTGTGGTTTCTGTATAATTAACAGGTCACATTGTCCAATTAAAACAGTTGGTGGGCTCCTTGGTCACTCCTTCTCCTCCATCTACTGCCACCTGTTGGGATGACCTTGGTTCCCATGGGAGAGCACTTTGTTATGTCTGCATGCCAGCCTCTCTAACTCCTCCCAAACTATGTGACACTTATGAAGCAGCAAATATGGCTTCAGCCAGGCCCGGTTCAGAGTTGACAATACCTACAACAAAAGTAATGGATCATTATCATAGCAGGTTCTGACAGGTTCTGGAGAACCAGTAGCAGAAATTTTAAGTAGTTTGGAGATCCGGCAAATGACACCTCTGGCTGGCTCCACCTCCATCTATTCTTTGCCTCCCAAGTCCCAGCTGATCAGGAGGGAATGGGGATTTTGCAGTAACCTTCCCCTGGAATGAGGAGGGCATGGAGATTTTACAGTAACCTTCCCATGTAGTGGGGAGGGAATGGGGATTTTGCAGTAGCCATCCCATGGACTGGAGAGGGAATGGAGATTTTACAGTATCCTTCCCCTGCCACACCCACCAAGCCACACACCGCACCAAGCCACGCCCACAGAACCAGTAATAAAAAAAATTGAATTTCACCACTGTATCATAGTCATCATAAAAATGCATTCCTCGTAAAACAGTAGATAGGCATATGTTTTGTGCATCTCTATAAAGCATTTGGTGAAAAAGGATTTCCTTCAATGGTACTTTTAAGCAATGTGTTTGCTGAAAACAACAACAATAAAAAACAACAACCCACATGCCTGGTTGGTGGCACTTAATGTTATGTTTTAGTTCACTCCCACCTTGGTGTGCCTGCTCTCAGTTGTAATAATACGCCTCAGTGTGTAAGTGTTGTTGATAAAAATGTTGGCTCATGTTGGACCTCACTTGGAAACAGATGGTCCTTTTGTTGACATTGGCCTACATTTGTAAAAATTTGAAGAGCTGTGAATTTTCTGTAATATGAACTGCAGTCTCCTAAAATCAGTTGGAATTGTGGCATGTAGGCTATTACACAGCATGAAGGATGGTGAAGGCTTTCAGTGGGCTGTCTGAAGTCATTTAGAAGTGCGACATCGTTCCCATTTTTGGTGGGCTGAATTCCTTGACAGTTCCTCTCAACGATCCGTGAAGAGAATATGCTCCATATTGAAACTGTGCTTTTAGCAGGACTCCCTCCCCCCCTGATAGTTGAAACAAAGGAACCAGAAAAGGAAAAAAGGAATAAAAATAAAAAGCTGGTATCATTTAGGGACCAAAACAAGGACATTCAAGAGAATTAAAGTCACCATTCTCTTCTAAAGTTGCAACACATAAATCTCCTGTTTTATCTGGGCTTTCCAGCCAAATACTGCACGAGTCAAAAAGAAAATATCTACAGACCCTTCATATCCTGGACATAAACGGTTTCAACTTCTAGACATTAAAGAGCAGTGGTGTCAAACTCGATTTCATTGAGGGCTGCATCAGGGTTGTATTTGACCTTGAAGAGGCTAGGATGGGGGTGGGCAGGGAGAGCATGGCCAGCTCCACATCATTCATGTCAGAGTTGCCTGTGGTGGCCCGAGTGCTGTATCAGCAAAAATGGGCTCCTGAGCTCCGATTTTGGCTGTGATGGCCTCCTACAACCCTCTGACAGTGAAAATGCGACCCTCACGAGCTCCGTTTTCACTGGTAGAGGCACCAAGGGCCAGTCCTTTGCTGTTTCCAGGGTGGCCCCATGGGCCAGATATAAGCATCCCGCGGGCCAGTTCTGGTCCCTGGGCCTTGAGTTTCACACCCTGCTATACAGCATTGCACACCAGAACAACTAGACACAAGGACAGTTTTCCCCCATGCCATCTGTCTGCTAAACCAGTGCTCCCCAACCTTTTTATCGCCGCGGACCGGTAAATGTTTGATAATTTTTCCGTGGCCCGCTTGTTTTGATTTAATAATTTTAATTTAATTGTATTTAAACATGCCTTCAAAATAAAATACAGCTACACCAAAATGTCACAAATGTCACCTAAGACAACAACGAAATCAGTATTATTTGAAACTCAAAGTTATGTTTCTTCAAGGTACTCGCTTAATTAAAAGTGTTATATAATGTCAGTATCACTTAACAACGCTCCTGCTTAGCAACCAAAATGTTTGCTCAGGAACTCTGGCATTGAAGTGTGCAAGTCTTAAAGCTGTCAAGTTGCAAGACCCTTTGCACCCCTAACCCTTTAGGGAAAAAAAACCCAGGGTCTTCAAACCTGACAGGTTGAAGACTTGTGGACTTCAACTCCCAGAATTCTGAGAGTGATTGATGCCCTTGGTGGACTTCAATTCTCAGAATTCTGGGAGTTGAAGTCCACCAGTCTTAAGAGCCAATTTTGCAGATCCCTGGGCAAAATTGGCTCTTAAGACTGGTGGACTTCAACTCCCAGAATTCTGAGAATTGAAGTCCACCAGTCTTAAAACAGCCCCAAGAAGCAAGGAGGGAGAAAAAGAGACGGAGGCCAAGGAGCTTCTCCCCCCCCCCCGCAAAAATCTTATCAGGGAGCCGGCGGGCAGTATCAAATTAGCTGATCACGCGGCATGCACGGAAAGCGAGGTTTGACCGGGTGGGGCAGTGAAACTCCAGGGCTAATTCCCCATGAGAACTGTTGCCTCTGAAGCGATATTTTGCTCCAATGCAATATTTTGAAACTTTAAGCGCCCCTTTCCCTTTTTTCTTTTCAACCCACAATGATTAGGGAGGATCCTGAAGTTGGGCGGGGCTGAGAAGCGAGGCGGCAGAAAAAGAAACGGAGGCCAAGGAGCTTCCCCCCCGCCCCCTCCCAGCAAAAATCTAACCGGGGAGCCGGGCGGGCAGTAGCAAATTAGCCGATCACGCCACGTGGGCAGTAGCAAATTAACCGATCACGCGGCGTAATCAGCTAATTTGCTACTGCCCGCCCGGCTCCCTGGTTAGATTTTTGCTGGGAGGGGGTGGGGGGAAGCTCCTTGGCCTCCGTTTCTTTTTCTGCCTCCTCGCTTCTTGGGGCTGTTTTAAGACTGGTGGACTTCAATTCTCAGAATTGTGGTGAGGGAACAGTGGTGAGGTTTGCCTTTCGGCCAATCAGGAAGCGGAAGTTCCTCGGGCGGCCCGGTGCCGATTGATCCACAGACCGGCACCGGTCCGCGGCCCGGGGTTTGGGGAACAAGGTGCTAAACAACTAATTCACATAACAGTCAAACTATTTACTAAGACTATATTACTATTCTTCTTCTCATCCTTTCTATTACTTATCTCATTTCTACTTATGACTATAACCTCCTTGCTTGTATCTTTATGATTTATATTATTTTATTTATTTTTCTAATATAATTTTGATTGCTTATTTAGTATCCTATGACTATCACTAAGCATTGTATCTTATGATTTTTGACGAATGTATTTTTGATGAAAACTGAGAGCTTATGTACCGAAGACAAATTCCTTGTGTGTCCAATCACAGCCAATAAAGAATTCTATTCTATTCTATTCTATTCTATTCTATTCTATTCTGTTCTGTTCTGTTCTTATTCCATATTCTGTTCTGTTCTGTTCCGTTCCATCTATTTTATTCTTATTCCATATTCTATTCTATTCTATTCTACTCTACTCTACTCTACTCTACTCTACTCTACTCTACTCTACTCTTATTCCATATTCTATTCTGTTCTGTTCTGTTCTGTTCTATTCTATTCTACTCTACTCCACTCCACTCCACTCTACTCTACTCTACTCTACTCTACTCTACTCTACTCTACTCCACTCTACTCTAATCTACTCTACTCTTAATCAAAGTGAGAGGCAGCCTGATCTCGGATTGATTCAGTTGAAATTTGAAATAGGATCACACGATCAGTTTCTACTTTAAAATATTAAAATGTCTGGAATCTATGGTCAGTTCTTGGAAAGTAACATAGAGCTATTTATCCAAAGTTAGATGGATTGCAGCTACCAATTACATCTACCAATCTATCTGATTTCATCTACTTTTAAATAGTGTTGGTGCTTTCAAGCCTTCCAGATAGTTTTCTAGCATGTAAGACATTTTGGAGACTATTTTCCATCTTCATTCTTGGTATTTACTTCTCTGATCTCAGAGGCCATCTTCCAACTGGATAAACAGAATGCTCGAAATATAAGACTCTTCCATGTTTCAGATTTGAAACATGATAAACATATGTAAATGCAGAAGAAATTGATGATCAAATCTTTGGTATAAAAATAATCAGGTATCTGCACTTCTTTTTGCCATGCAAAATGAATATAAATAAAATGCCATAATTCGGGATGCCACATGAAGAGCTGTTTAATGAAGTTGCATATGGGGTGTATCTAAACATCTCCAAGCCAGGCAATTAAAGTGCATTGATGCAATTTGGGAAATATGAAACGGAACATGGAGGGCACTTTCATACAGCTGTTCCTTTCTCTTCTGTACAAAGAAATCAGAAGTGCCATCACCATTACTGAACACACAATGCTCAATTTTCCTCATCAGATAGTCAATAAAGCTTCCAGCCCACAGCTCCAGCATCACTGCATTTGTGCAGTTCTGCACTATTTTCCCCTCCCTTCCCCTCTCTTCTCTCTCCTCCCTTCCCTTCTGTCCCCTACTGGAAGCTCAGGTTGATCCCACAGAACCCCTGGAAGCTAGAGTTGGCCCAATATGACCCATGGAAGCTGGAGCTGACCCCAAAGCAACCACTGGAGAGTTGAGTTGACCTCAAATGATTCCTAAAAATTGAGCCCCAAATAAACCTTGGACACTTGTGTTAATCTTAGAACCACTCCAGAAAACTGAGTTGACCTGAAATGTCTTCTAGAAACTTAAGTTGACCCCAAAATGACACCTGGAAACTTGAGTTGACCACCAAAAACCCTTAAGGGTCAACCCCAAATAAACCTTGAATGCTTGTATTCAAGCCAGAATCACCATAGAAGCTTGAGTTGACCTGAAATGTCCTCTAGACCTCTAGAAGCTCGAGTTGAACAGGGATGAACTCTAGAGGTTTGAGTTGATCCCAAAATGAAAGGGGGGTTGAGTTGACCACAAAAGGCCTCTAGAAGTTGACCCCAAATAAAGTGTGGATGTTTGTATATGCCAGAATCACCATAGAAGTTTAAGTTGACCTGAAATGACCACTAGAACCTTGAGTTGACTCCAAATGAACACTGAACACTTGAGCTGACCACAGAATGACCCCTAAAAACAGTGGTGGGATTCTAAATCTTCTCCTATCGGTTCTATGAGAGTGTGCTTCATTTAGATTAAAAACAATTGGACAGAACCAGTTCAATCCGATTCATACATTTGAATCAAATCCATGAATCCAACCAATTTCTTCTTTGAAACATCAGTTCAGTTAATTGAACTGGATCTGGGTCATCTGGATTTAATTGATTAAGATATATAAAATGCCTAAAATGATTACAAACACGTAGGACAGAGTGGAATTTGGACTCAACTTGAAATTAGAATACAATAGAATAGAATAACAGAGTTGGAAGGGACCTGGGAGGTCTTCTAGTCCAACCCCCTGCCCAGGCAGGAAACCCTACACCACTTCAAACAAATGCTTATCCAACATTTTCTTAAAGACTTCCAGTGTTGGAGCATTCACAACTTCTGGAGGCAAGCTGTTCCACTGATTAATTGTTCTAACTGTCAGGAAATTTCTCCTCAGTTCTAAGTTGCTTCTCTCCTTGATTAGTTTCCACCCATTGCTTCTTGTTGTGCCCTCAGGTGCTTTGGAGAATAGCTTGACTCCCTCTTCTTTGTGGCAACCCCTGAGATATCGGAACACTGCTATCATGTCTCCCCTGGTCCTTCTTTCCATTAAACTAGACATACCCAGTTCCTGCAACCGTTCTTCATATGTTTTAGCCTCCAGTCCCCTAATCATCTTTGTTGCTCTTCTCTGCACTCTTTCTAGAGTCTCCACATCTTTTTTATATAGTGGCGACCAAGTATTCCAAGTGTGGCCTTACTAAGGCATTATAAAGTGGTATTAACACTTCATGTGATCTTGATTCTATCTCTCTGTTGATGCAGTCTAGAACTGTGTTGGCTTTTTTGGCAGCTGCTTCACACTGCTGGCTCCTATTTAAATGGTTGTCCACGATTAGATCCTTTGCAATGAAATTGATAGTTATGTTCACATATAACAACTTAATCCAAAGGTGTATCAGTTTCAGTGGATTATAAAATTATGTCACCAAAGATTTGAAAGGGACGTATTTGAAATTTTCACTCCCATTATATTTTTAATAGCCCATGTGAATCATTCGTTTTTCCAAAATCAAACCTCTGTAGATAAAAACAGAACAAAAACAAAAAAATAAAAACAGCATCTGAAAATATATAGTGAAAGCCAGATACAAACAGAGGTGATTATATTTTAAAAAGAGCTTACATTGAGGAAATTTACATTTAAAAAGCCTACATCAGGAAATCTATATGTCAAAGCCTGAAAGCTGGATAATCTGCATTTTAAAAAGACTCTTGGGAAATTAACATTTTAACAACTGCATAAATTAGCAAAGATGGATACCAAAGCTTGGTATGTTAAAAGACAATGAAAACAAATCTGGGTTAATTTCTATTTTTCAAATTTTAATTTTTTAAATCTGTAAAACTTCTTCTGTCAGACAGGAATACTAACCTACCATCACAGAAGGATTTATTGACTTATCCATGAATAGAAACACCTACCTGTTATGTGACTGTGGTCTCTGTGTCGCTATGTTTCTTTGTATGTTTGTGTATATGTGTATGTGCTCGAGATAGTGAAAAACATGAAACTTAGGAATTTGGACTTTACCGATTAGATAGATTTGCTGTTATAGAAATAAGCTAGTTTATACTATTATGTAAATGGAAAAAGTCGAGGTTTGATGTTCTTTGTATTTGCATTTATTAGTTTGTCAAACATGTACAAAATAGCCGGTATACATATAAACATGGATATACAGTGAATGAAAGAAATGAATACAAATAGATGGAGACAGTAGGGCAGGGACGGTAGGCACACTGGTGCACTTACAGTATGTATGCCCCGTTTATGGATCTCTTAGGAATTGGGTGAGGTTCACAGTAGACAGTTTAAGGTTGAAGCTGTGGGGGTTAGAGATAATGTTATATAACAACACAAACAACAACAATGAATCATGCCTTGCACCCTAAAAGTGATGTTGACCGATTATATCTACCAAGAGCAGAAGTGGTTGAGAACTCCTACAAGTAAAACAGACTGTGGAAGAAGAAAGACACATCTTTAATGACTACATCCAGAAAAGTGAAGTAACAAAAAAAAGAGGCCTTTTGAAGACAACTAAGTCGAAAGCTGAATATAAGAAAGAAGTAATTGAGAAGCAAGCTGAAAATTGGAAAAGCAAAGCTATGCATGGCCAATACTTGAAAAGTATCGAAGGCAAAGCTGACCAAAAGCTAACTTAGAACTGGTTAAGATCAGGAGTACTGAAAAAAAGAAACAGAAGGTTTTATTTTGGCAGCTCAAGAACAAGCCTTAGCCACAAATTACATGAAGGCAAAAATTCAGCATTTTACCACCAATAGCAAATATCACTTCTGTAATGACAAAGATGAGACAGTCGACCATTTGATCAGTGGGTGCAGCAAAATTTCACAAACTGACTCCCTTCAATGCCACGACTGAGTTGCTAAGATCATTCACTGGAAATTATGCCAGAAGCTTGGATTTGAGTACAGCAAAAACCACTGGGAACATCAGGTTGAGAAGGTTCTAGACAATGAAAAAGTCAAGATCTTGTGGGATTTCAGAATTCAGACTGACAGGCACTTGGCCTACAACACACCTGACATAACAATAGTTGAAAAGAAAAAAAAATTGGTTCATTGACATTGCAATACCTGGTGATGCACGAATTGAAGATAAACAGCAAGAAAAAATCACAAAGTACTGGGACTTGCAAATTGAGGTTGAGCAACTGTGGAAAAGGAAATCGAGTGTTGTCCCGATTGTAATTGGAGCCCTTGGAGCAATACCTAAAGGGCTACCTCGCTATTTGGAAATTCTAAATTTTTTGGACTTGAACATTCTGATTCTACAAAAAACCACCCTACTTGGAACAGCTTATATCGTCCGACGTTACCTTAACATTTGCTAGGTCCTTGGCTAGGACTCGAGCTGTTGAGCTGCCAACCAGCCCCAAAGGCTGCGAATCTCACCAAAGATTATAATAATAATAATAATAATAATAATAATAATAATAATAGCAGCAGCTAAATTAATCCACTGGTCATTATATTAAAAATATGATTTAGCTGTATCCAGAAAGTCATGGGAGCACAAAGTGGAAAAAGTTACTGAAAATGAGAAAGTGAAGATCTTGTGGGACTTTTGAATACAGACGGATTGTCATTTGGAACACAACATGCCAGATATCACAGTTGTAAAGGGCCGAAGTGTACAGTTTATTGACATCGCAATACTAGGCTGTGGTTACCGGCGCCCCGGTTCAACCAGTGGGTTCCATCACTGGCCATCAGGGGCGAACAACTGGCCCCCGTGGAACGGGCGCGCAATTTGGGCGTCCTCCTGGATGCCCAGCTGTCGATGGATGACCATGTGGCAGCCGTGGCAAGGGGGGCGTTCCACCAGGTTTGCCTGGTGCGCCAATTGCGTCCCCTATTGGACCGGGACGCCCTTCACACAGTCACCCATGCGCTTGTGACATCCCGCCTGGACTATTGCAATGCTCTCTACATGGGGCTCCCCTTGAGATGCACCCGGAGGCTGCAGCTGGTCCAGAATGCGGCCGCGCGGGCAATCATGGGAAGTAGCAGGTACTCCCATATAACACTTCTCCTGCACGGGCTGCACTGGCTACCTGTGGCTTTTCGGGTGCGTTTCAAGGTGTTGACTATCATCTTTAAAGCGCTCCATGGCACAGGACCTAGCTATCTGCGGGATCGCATCCTACCCCACACATCCCTGCGACCAATTCGCTCTCACAGAGAGGGACTCCTCCCGGTGCCGTCCACCAGGCAATGCCAGCGGGCGGCGCCCAGGAGTAGGGCCTTCTCTGTGATGGGCCTGACCCTCTGGAATGACCTTCCCCCCGACATCAGAACAACCACCGATCTCCGCTCCTTCCGCAAGAAACTCAAGACCCACCTGTTCCAATTAGCTGGCATGGCCCAATCATAGTTTTAATCTTCAATCCTTCTGGCCGATACCTTAAATTTTGGGGGGTAGACCTTTTAAGCTGTTTTTTAATTTTTATTATTATTGTACAGGCTTTATATTTAATCTGTTTTTAAGGGGTATCTAATATTTTTATTGTGTATACGGTTTTTTAACTCTTGTCTGTACACCGCCACGAGTCCCTTCGGGGAGAGGGGGTGGTCTATAAATTCAATAAAATAAAATAAATAAATAAATAGGAGATGCCAGAGTCGAAGAAAAAGAACTGGAAAAAATCACAAAATACCGCAACCTGGCCATCGTAACTACCCGATTATGGATGAAAAATGTAACAGTGATACCCATTGTCATCGGGGCACTTGGTACCATGTTCAAGAATTTTATAAGATACACCAAGAAATTGCAGCTTCCTGCAATAATACCAGTGGAAGTGCAAAAAACTGCGCTCAGAACATCATATATTTTAAGAAGGTACTTGGCTGATACCTAGGATGCTGGCATCAATATATATGTACTCATACATATACACATACACATACACATACATATACAGTACATATATATATATATATATATATATATATATATATATATATATATATATATATATATATATATATATACACACACACATATACATATGCATATGCATATGCATACGCATACGCATAATTATTATAATATATAGTTATTATAAGATGTTATCTTATTATACTGCGCCAAAGGGAGTCAGAAGTCAATTTCTTTTTTCCCTTTTCTTCCCCCCGCTTTCCCCTTCCCTTTTTCCTTCTCCTATCTTTCCTATTATTTGCTTTTGTATTTTTGTATTTTTTATTATAAACTAATAAAAAGGATGGTTAAAAAAGAGAGAGAGATACGATCACTTCCGGGATCGGACGACGACGGATGTGTTTGTCCACCGCTCGTGTCCCCGGTGGGCCCCTTAAGGGACACAGGAGGCCTTGTAGGGGGCTCCTGCTGAAGGGCGGGCGGCCGAGGCACCCCACATGTGGCGGCAGCCAGCTGGGGTGCTTTTCGTCTTCACCTAGGAGCTGGGGAGCGGAGGGGGGGGAGCGAGAGACAGCATCGTGCTGTTCGCCTTCTCGTCGGATAGCTCCAGAGGCTAAAAGAAAAGTCGGAGAAGTGCAGCTGGAGACTGAAAGTGGGGATCCTGACCGATGCTCTTGGAGGACTTAGGAGAAAAGCAACAGTCACTTTGTGAGTCTTTTGTGTTTCTGTTCTTGAAGGGAGATTAGAGGGGGGGTTTCCATTTCCCCCCACCTCGGACTAAGCGGCTTTGAAAATGGACCCTCGGGAAGAGAGAGGATAAAAGACTGATTTGTCATTTTGGACCTTTAATTGAAAATGACTTTCACAATTGCTGGAAATGACTCTGAACTGTTGTTTTAAAATAAAAAAAACTTTCGGCAACTTCTTTCCCTGCGAAAGGGAGGGCCAAGATGGCACTCGCTCCTCTTTCTTTGTGTCTATGCAAATAAAGTCTGTCCTTTGAAGCTACACCCAAAGAGAGAATAAAGAAAAGTGGATTGATTGTTTACTCTCCCAAAGGGAAACTGGGACCTCCTCCTGTGTATGGATCTTCTGATCTTTGGCTCACTTTTTTTCTCATTCATCTTGGTGTATTTTACTCTTAGAACTGCAAATTGGGTGCCTTTGTGCTTGTTTTCCTTTGGAGACCAGCGTAGCTGCGAAACCCTCTGACATCACCTTTCTTGGCAAAGACTTGCATCTCTGAATTTAAACAAATGGCTGCAAGGAAACCCCCGACCGGCAAGGCACATTCAGCCCCGTCATCTGCTGCCCCAAGCCCTACGATGCAACAGTCTAAGATCTCTTTAATGTTGCAGAAAGCAGTGGCTGGGGAGGACCCAAAGGAACTATCTGTTACGGAAATGTTTAAAGAACTTATGAAGGGACAGAATGAAATGAGGGCTGAGATCAAAGAAGAACTCAGAGTGGTTAAAGAACATATAGCTGGAAATACACAGCAAATTTTGGGGTTAGAGGATGGAGTGGCGGGGCTGGGGGAAGAAGTGAAAACAATGCGCAAGGGAAACATTGATATGGAAAATTTTCAGACAAAAGTAGAATTTGAAAGAATGTCCTTTTTTCTTAGATTCCAGAACTTACCAGAAGCAGAGAATGAAAACGTTAAAGAGATTATGAGTACAATCTTAGCAGACTATCTTAAGAGAGATAAAAAACAAGTATGGTGGGATATGGATCTAGTATATAGGATAAACTCAGCATATGCTAGAAGACACAATGTTCCAAGGGAGATAAATGTTAAGTTTGTCAGGAGATCCACAAGGGATGAGGTACTTGTGACCCAAAGGGAGGGACCATTGAAATACAAAGATGAAGAGATCACCATTCTCAAACAGATCCCGAAAAAAATAAGAGATAGAAGGAGGAAATTTTCCTCCCTAGCAAAAAAAAATTGTATGAAAAATGGATCTGGTTTACATGGTTGATACCAGAGGGGATGTTAATCTTCTGGGAGGGAAATAGGATCAGAATCAATACAGTTCAGGAGGCGGAGGCCTTCATCAAAAAGAATTTTCTGCTCTCAGAGGTGGAATTGAGTGGGAGTAATGAAAGAGATAGTAAAACACAAGATAGTAAGACTCAAGACGGGAAGGAGGGGGGCACCGAGGCTCTCTCTGGCGACAGGGAGGAAGAAGCAATATCGAAAAGGCTCAGATCACAAAAATAAAACTATTTGGAACAATAGCAGTCAGTGATATATTAGAAAATGACAACGAGAAACATATAGGAACACAAGACTAACAATATAGAGTAAGATTTGGTTTACTGTTTTCTTTTATAATTTTGTCTGTACAATGTTATATATGTGAGTATCGTGCTGGGATCTCTACCAACAGTATGAAATCTGCCAAAAAAAATTGTATACCTATTTACCCTCCCCTATATATTTGAAAACCAATAAAATTTTGTTTAAAAAAAAAAAAGAGAGAGAGATACATGTAATAGATCTACTTGTATGAATACATAGTAGTTTTGTCCCACTCCAGCACTGAAGCTGAATTCTAATATAAGTTGAACATCATATGCAATGTATTTAATACGGCATGTGGTAACCATTTTAACACACCCTGTGACTATGACTCAGCGGTACTTTGATTTCTGGCCTCCCACATTTAAAAATTCTTCTTGGAAGTGTTTGCTGATGGATTGCAGTCTTTTCCTGCTCCAATCGATGTTTTCAGTTGTGTCTAGTTTGATAGATGATCGTTGGCCATATGTGGAAAGAGAAAGTCAATGGCAAAATGTATATTTTCTTCTCTTCCCTGAAAGGAAGTGTCTTAGTTGGTCATTTCTTTTCATGTGTATAAAGAATTATTATATAGTTCTATAGCCTAAAAATTTGGAATAGGATCTTATCTACAGCCAAGAGTCATGTTGCACACTAATGCACATATTTCAATAAACACGGTATATACTGGACTCCCATGATGATGGCATTTATAAAACAATAAATCACACAATCTTAGAAATAGAAGAACTTGTAATCTTATAAGATCTTAATCTTACTTAATGGTAATGATAAAACAAAAGACCAGTTGATACTATTTTAAAATTCGTGGAACACCATGTTTGAGCCAACTACTAAATTGCTGCTTTTAATTGAATGCTGCTGATATAATTTCCTCATTTTTATCTATCTATATTTATAAATGACTCTGTGTGTGTGTGTGTGTGTGTGTGTGTGTGTGTGTTCGTTCCAGCATAACTCTGGAATGCCTTGAGCAATTTCAACCAAACTTGATACGCAGATGACTTACTCTCTGAAACAAGTACTGTGGGGGTAAGACAACCATAACACCACTCGAGGTGTGTGTTCTGTTAAGATACAGCCTGTTGTGACTTAAAATGGCTTTTATTGTACTGCTGTAAAATGGCTTCTACTATACAGCGCAGTGGAGTTGCCATGGTAATGGATTCACAGTACACCACAAGAGGGCTCTCCCTGGTAAGGGGGAAAATCTAACATTAGAAGTTACGTTTGGTCTGAATATTTTCTTCCTATAAATAAATCCCTGGGCAATGCCAAGTTATCAGCTAGTGAAAAATAAAATAAAAGATTGTGTTTCCGTCACACAGAATTTGAAGTGGATTCCTAGCTAACTTTCTTGATATAATTTGCCCCTGTCAGATTCTATTTTTTTTCAAACTCTAGTCTAGCCTACAGATCTGAGATTTATAGGAGTATCTGTGGGTGGGTTTCAAGCAAATATGTGTTCATATAAATGAAAATGGCTTGCTAATACACAAGAAGACCTCTCCTTGTTGACTATCAAAGTGACTGGTTTCAGAATAGAGCTGGAAGGGACCTTGGAAGCCCAACCCTCTGCTCAAGCAGCAGACCCTATAGCATTCCAGACAAGTTTTTTTAAAACCCTCCAATGGTGGAGCACCCACAACTTCTGAAGGCAAGCTGTTCCACTGGTTAATTGTCCTCACTTTTAGGAAGTTGCTCCTTAATTCTAGGTTGCTTTTCTCCTTCATCAGTTTCTAACCATTGTTGCTTGTCTTGCCTTCTGATGCCTTGGATAATAAACGCTAGCTGGATGGATGGATGGATGGACGGACAGACAGATGGACAGATGATAGATAGATAGATTTAACAGAGTTGGAAGGGACCTTGTAGGTCATCTAGTCCAACACCTAACCCAAGCAGGAGACCCTACACCACTTCTGATAGATGGCAGTCCAGTCTCTTCTTGAAAGCCTCCAGTGATGAAGCTCCCACAACTTCTGAAGGCAAGATGTTCCATATAAATATAGAGAGAGACAGACAGAGAGAGACAGACAGAGGGAAAGAGAGAGAGATAATAGAGATAGATAAAGCTAGAGACAGAGATAGAGATATTTTTAAAAAATCAATTCTGAAGATTCAAAGAAAAGAAGGGACAAGGAACCTTCACTGTTATCCCAAAGAAGATTCATTCTCTGGTTCTTCTCCTATACTGACATCACTTGTCATTGTCTGCCTTGGTTTCTCTCTGTTAAATTCGCTTCCTTCAGGGGCTCTGGAGATTAGCTCAAGCGTTGATATATCTGCCAGCAGGGCATGGCAAAACAAAAAAGGACGGCATTAAGCCCTCTTCCTGAGACCTTGCGGCCATCCCTCCTAATCAGAGCTTCTCCATGTCTTCCGATGACCCTTAGAAAGTTATACTGTGCTGCTAAACAGAAAAACAACAATTATTTTCTGATGGATGGACAAAATTACAGTCCTTCTTATTTGTGCTTTCTATAGTTTCAAACAAGAGGAAAAAGTCCCTTGGTACAACAGCTTTCACTTCAGCTGGAAACTGTTCTACGAATGGTGGCCGTCTTTGTTCCTTAGAAAAGAGAGCTGCAGAATTCAACAACTAGGATTTATTCAGATGGTCCTTGACTTATGATGACAATGGAGCCCAAATGTCTGTGGCTAAGCGAGAGAGTTGTTAAGGGAGTTCCCGCCCCGTTTTATGACCTTTCTTGCCACAAGTGTTAAATGAATCTCTGCAGTTGTTAAGTTAGTAACACAATGGGGAAGGGAATCTGGCTTCTCCATTGGCTTAGCTTGTCTAGAGGTCACAAAAGGGGATCACATGGCCGTGGGACATTGCAACAGGGGTGGGATTCAGCAGGTTTGGACCAGTTTGGACAAACCAGTAGCTTCAACGATCAACTGAGAGCGAACCAGTTCGCTCTGACAATCGGTCCGCCTGCCCGCCCCTGCGCTATACTGACCTATATTCTCTTTGCTTGAAGCCCAGCTGATAGGCACAGCAGAGCAGTTTGCCGCACCTCAGCTATTTTACTCACTGGGTCTGCAGTAGAAAGTAAGTTTTTGAGCTGTTTTCAAACTCACTGCACGTGCCCGGAGCGTGCGTTTGGTGCATGAGCGAGCAAAATGACTGTGTGGGCACAAAGTGTGCATTCAGTGAACCAGTTGTTACATCAGTTGAATCCCACCACTACATTGCAACTGTCATAAATACATGGAAAGATGGAAGGGGCATATCCTTGTCCTCCATGGCAATAGGTGAGACCTGAAGACAGGGGGATCTTGGGGACATACCAGGATGAAGAACAGGTTTCACTTTTCCTCGGGGCCAGAGCTCCCTAATGGTTAGAGGAACCAACCAATGGAACAGCTTGCCTTCAGAAGTTGTGGGTGCTCCATCACTGGAGGCTTTGAAAAAGAGACTGGAGAACCATTTGTCTGAAATGCTATAGGGTCTCCTGTTTGAGTAGGGAGGGTTGAACCAGAAGACCTGCAAGGTCCCTTCCAACTCTATTCTTCTATGTTCTATCTTTCCCTTCTTCCCAGCCAACTGGCAGTCAATTCCATGGATCAGTTGAGGGAGAAAAGGGGGAGAGATTCACTGTGGGTCTGCTGAAGATTTTGAGGTGAGGGGAAATGACAACAGCCTATGGAAAGAAGGATGATCCCATGGATCATCTCTTGTCTAGTCATTTTTAACTCTGAGTAGCACACATCAATATCAATTTTTTAAAAACCCAGAATCGAAGCAAAATAACATAAAGCCATCCCAACAGGGCGCAACCAGTATTGAGGCTTACAGCAGAACAGGGTCATCTAAGAACTTGGTCTAGTGCATGGGAGAAAATCCTTCTTCATGGCTCTAGGAAAGATTAATAAGGTTGACCATCCAACTCTTGAAGTGGTGTGGAGCCTGTTCCAAAGACCAGCAAGAGAGAAGAGATATGTGTAAGGACCGGCCTTAGCTAATCCCCTCAGGAAAGTAGGACTCTTGAAACAGGGAGTTATCAAAAGGCACTTTTACCGAGCGATAGTGATTACAGATGGAATCTAAAGCTTCCATACAAAGTATTACACTAATCTTCCCACTTCAAAAACCCACCCACCCCGTGCCAGTCCACTGGGAGCCAATGCAATGCCATAAAGTTGTTTTGTGAACTCTGAAGCATTAGCTTAATAGCAGGTCATCCCCAGGACGCAGCAACCTTGGTGTCAGGCTGGAACCAGTTGAGAGGGAGTCCATCTTGTCTCCCTCCCTAAATCAGATCTATGACCATTTGCCACAGCCAACTCACCACGGCCAACTTGCCCTGGCCAACTCATCATGGACAATTCGCCACAGGACAACTTGCTGTGGGACAAGAGTTACACTAACATCAAAGAAGTAGTAGAATGGAATTGTTAAAGAAAGGATGCAAATGGAGGGACAGAATGAAATGTGAATGGCGAAAATGTAGCTTATTTTTATTAATTTTGAATAATTAAATAGAATTGTTAAATTGTCAGCAAGTTCTTCCACAGCAAATTGGCATGGTAAGTTGTCCTGCAGTGAGTTGGCCATGGTGAGTTGGCCATGACAAGTTGGCTGTGGTAAGTTGGCCATGGTAAGTTGGCTGTAGTGAGTTGGCCATGGCAAGTTGACCATAGCAAGTTGGCTATGGTGAGTTGGCCAAAGTAAGTTGGCTATGGTGAATTGGCCATGGCAAGTTGACTATAGCAGCTTAGCTATGGTGAGTTGGCAGTGGCAAGTTGTCCTGCAGTGAGTTGGCCATAGTGAGTTGGCCGTGAGTTTTCTCATTCCACCCTAAAATCCACGCAGTTACAGCAAAAGCGAAAACATCCAAAGAATGCAACCTCAATAGCCTCCTCCCCCCCTCCTCCATTGGAATGGCAATGCCCCATAGGGGACCTGACAGTATGTCTCCCTAGATCCTGTTAGATGATCCTCCTCAAAGAGGAGACCTGGACCATATTCACTCGGTGTGACCCAGTGGGACAGGCAGAACAAGGAATTTTTTTAAAAAATGACAAAGTGTTTGAAGGAAAGCCAGATAATGCTCCGACAAGTATTTCTGAGTATACGAGAGATTATGATACATCAAGGAGTGAAATTGAAAGGAACGTGATAAATGTTAAGTGTCTGAGATAGAATTGATGAATAGGGAGTCATAAATATTGGGAGAATTTGAAAAATAGTAAAGCGGCAGGACTTGACAGTGGAACAGCTAAAATGGTGAAATATAGATGTGGTTTGCTTATGGAACCTTCATGTCATTTGCTGAAGATGTGTAGATGTGTGTGTGAGGGGGCTTTTTGACTGACTTTTGAGGTTGGCCCGGTGGAGAAATAGAGACTGTTATTTTATTGTACAGGTAGTCCTCGGCTTATAACAGTTCATTTAGTGACCCGCTCGAAGTTACAAAGGCACTGAAAAAAAGTGTTTTCACACAACCGTTACAGCATCCTGAGGTCACATGTTCCAAATTCAGACACTTTGCAGTGTCCCAAGGTTATGTGATCTCATTTTGCGACGTTCTGACAAGCAAAGTCCATGGAGGAACCAGATTCCCTTAACCACCGTGTGACTAACCTAACAACTGCAGTGTTTCACTTAACAACGGGGGCAAGAAAGGTCATCAAATGGGGCAAAACTCACTTAGCAACAGAAATTTTGGGCTCTGTGTTCTTAAGTCGGGAGGACAGCCTGTAATCAGGAAGAAGAGCAGTAGTGGCGCAGTGATTAGAGTGCAGTAGTGCAGGCTACTTCTGCTGACTGCAATTTGGCAGGTCGAATCTCACCAGGCTCAAGGTTCACTCAGCCTCCTGGTAGCTTCACAAAATCTCTAATTTGGTGATAACATGAGATTGTCAGCGTTTTTTTCTTTACTTTATTAAACATTCAATTCTGACTGAAGGAGGCTGTCCTGAAGACATTTTGCTGCCAAGCTTAAAGTCATATAAGTAATTTCTCCATAAATGATCTTGATATTTTTCACAGGTAATTGTAAAAATAAAGTAATATTATACCAATGTTTTATTTCATGAATCTCACAATAAATGTGGAGGAGGAGAAGGAGAAGAGAGAGAAAGAGAAGGAGGAGGAGAAGGAGGAGGAGGAGGAGAATGCTTCAGGATACATTCAGCATAAATCAATAACTGCACCAAGAATCATTAGAATTTCTAAACATATTGTGCTATAATTAATTTTGTAAGATGCATTAGATGTGATGCATCATGTCAATAATTCAACATCTGCTTCCATTATTGTAAGCTTCAGAGAAGTGATGATATATAATGATTTATAGATTTAACATATTTATATACCATACATTCTGATGGTTGGAAAGATACAATAACCTTTAAATCCTAGGATACCCTGTCAGTATCCTCTGTGTTAGTTAGTTTGGACTCGGAATTAAATTTCAGGGAGGTATTATGGACATTTGATGATTTGGCTAGTTGTGTTAAAGATTTTTTTCCCCAATATTTTTTCTCCCTTGGAGCCCAATCTTATTTTTAAAACAGCTTTGCTAATATGTTACCTCTTGAAGATACCCAACCCAAAAGGGAATCTCATCAAACATTTTATTTTTATTCATACAACATCAGAGAACTTTAGAATTTCTAACAAGACCCTTGGACCTACGCATTCTTTGATTTTTATCAAAGCAACTTAGCATCCGTACACTACTCAATACCATCTCTACTACAGAGTCTTGTGGACGAACCATTTTCTTTGCCCAAAGCAGAGGGAAAAAATTCAATATATTTTTTTGTACAAAAGAGCTTATTATAATCTTCAGTGCTCTAATTACATAACCAGATGAAGCTAATGTGATTAGACAATTAAATTAACCAAATCATATGGCAAATATTTCTTTTATTCACAGTCCCTTTGGACTGCTAGTATTTACTGTGTCAAGAGCACGTGTATTCTCACATCCCCCCCCCTTTTCCAATGGATAGCAAACGTGTTTATAATAAAGGGGGCGGTGGAAAGGTAACACAATAAGGTATATTAACTACCCTGTATTGCAATAATATTAATGTTACTGTGAAAGACCGAAATCTGGTGAATGTCGACATTCACCAGTGAAAGACCAAATATTTCATTACATTGTTTTACATTCGGACCTTCACCGGTGAATGTCGACATTCACATAGTTGCTTGGTGTATGTCCGAAAATACCCTTATCCTCTCGACACCCTTACCCTAATCCCCTTACCCTAATACCTCGGCTCCTCGCTTCCTTTTAAGCGTCTTCTATTCGCGGAGTTTTTTTTAAAAAAACCTGCGATCCTTAAGAAGACGCTTAAAAGGAAGCGAGGAGCCGAGGTATTAGGGTAAGGGGATTAGGGTAAGGGTGTCGAGAGGATAAGTGTATTTTCGGACATACACCAAGCGACTATGTGAATGTCGACATTCACCGGTGAAGGTCCGAATGTAAAACAATGTAATGAAATATTCGGTCTTTCACCGGTGAATGTCGACATTCACCAGATTTCGCTCTTTCACCGTAACATTAATATATTATAGACTGGGGATGCCAAAGGGATCTTCATATATGAAGGGATGGGGACTAAATTGATTATCAGATCAGTGTGGGGTCAAAAATCAGTGTAATATTTAATTAGAGTAGACCATAAATTAAAACCTGATGAAGATCTTACACCAAACCTAAATTAAACATAAAATCTCACAATTCATTAAAACAACAATTAAAGAAGTAAATCTATCCATCCAGGAATATAGTAACACTCACTATTAAGGTTAAAGAAGAAACTGAATGTTTTTTTTTTTTAATATGGGATGTATTTTATCAATGGCTAGATAACAGAAACAGAAGTCAGAAAGGAGGAGACATAAAAAGAGGAAATATCAATATGGAGAGTTGTTAAAGAAGATGTTAAGTATTATTATTATATTATTATTATATTATCAATATTATTGTGATGAATACTACAGCAAATATGTGGATTAAGACTGTTTAAAAATAACTGTACCCTGATCACACACTGTTCAGTGGAAATTGAATGTTATATAAATAAAATAAATAAAACATGGGGGAAAAACAATTAAAGAAGTAAAGATGATGTTACTTAGTTGGGTCATGAAATGTCAGTCAAAAAACCACCAAGCTCAGAGAGTACCAAGGACCCCACAGTCTTCCTCCCCCCCCTCTTCCCCTTCCTCCTCCTCCTCTCCCTTTTGTATTTCTTGTTTCTCTTTCTCTCTTCTATTCTCTCACGCACAAATACAAACCAAAATCGTATGCAATTCCTTGTGCTTCTCCAGCCGAGGCCACTCCTGGAGATTTTGCCTAACCTACATAAATGTAGTAATTTAATGTACCTACATAAATGTAGTAATTTAATGTACTTGTATGTAGTTCTGGATATACATATATGTACACAGATACACACAAGTTTGAAAGCACACTAAAAAAAAAGTGGCAGGACGAAGAAGTAATTATATCATTATTACTCAAATTAATAACTGCTGGTTAAAATGAATGGCCTGTGAAATAAGCTACCTCATCTACCTAATGAATTGATCTCAGATTTGTACTGTTTTGTCTCACATGCACAATCCATTCTTCCACAGAAGTGTAAAAGGGGCACACATGCTTTCCCCTCCTTTGATCCCTAAAAAGAGTAAATCATAACTAAGATGACAGTTGCATGGGGAAAGAAAGGGAAGGATAGGGCAAGGGCAAGGGGAAGTGGAAAGGGAAGGAAATTAAAGGGAAGGGAAGGGAAAGGGGATGGAAAAAAGAAAAGGAAAGGAAGAGAAAAGAAAGGAAAGGGATTGGAGGGGTGAAAAGGAAAAGAGAAAGGGAAAGAGAAAGGAAAGGAAAGAAAGGGAAGGGAAAGAGGAAGGGAAAGAGGAAGGGAAAGAGAAAGGAAGGAGAAAGAGAAAGAGAAAGGAAAGGGAAAGGGGAAAGGAAGAAAAGAGAAAGGAAAAGAGAAAGGAAAGGGAAAAGGAAAAAGAAAGGAAGGGAAAGAGAAGGGAAAGGAAGAGGAAGGGGAAGGGAAGGGGAAAGGAGGAATAGAAAAGATTAACTAATCACAGAAGGAAGAATAGACAAGTCCTGTTTAGGTACAAAAACTGCTACATTCACTCATTCCTTTGTTTCTTCTTCTACTCTTATCGATAAACATAAGAAATTTCCCCAGTCCAATTCACAGGTAATTAGGGGCAAAAAAAACAGTCTTCCTATTAGATGAACACTGTACATGCAGGGACAAATTTGTCATTTCAGGGTGTTCATTATCTTGATATTATTAGGATGGTGTGAGACCATTTGGCTTTGACTTGAAAAGACACTTTGTACCTTGAAGGTGACAATATTCTGCTCATCAAGGATTCTCCCTAATGAGATGCTTTGTTCCCCATGAACCTTAACTGACAGTTCTAAAGCTGAAAGAGCCCTTTGCTCGTGTATTGCACCGTGGTTGACAGGAAGCATCAGAAAAGCTCTCTGCACATCACAGTCCATGCGCAGAAACCTCCTTTGCTTATTGCATTTTCTCAATCGCGGCTCAGAAGTGAGACAAAGCCAAAAAGTGCAGCTGATTCACTTCACTGCTAGTAGCAGGAGAAGACACCGCTGTGCAAAGGCCCTTCAAAGGCCTGTTTGGCCCCACCCACCGCCAAGACAAAGCATCACTCACCGATTCGGGAGAGTCCCCGGCTGAATAGACCAAAAGTAGGAAGCCACAATAACACACATGAAAAGGAGTTGTGATTCAGCAGAGTCCATTAGAGATAATAAAACCTTCTGGGAGATTACAGAAATTTCTAAAGTACTTTCCACACGGAGGAGGAGGAGAATAGG
>NC_138551.1:100338515-100359918 GCF_964273705.1 Natrix helvetica | reverse complement strand
GATTGGTTGATGTTTAATGGAATGGGATGAAAACAAATGCATTGTATTCCATGAATCCTTTTCCTTATAGTACTTTACAAATTGTGAACAAAATCATCACCATTTAGCAGCTCCACACACTATAGCATAAACTGGCAATGGGGACAGCAAATCTTATGTTAATCAGCATAGGACAATTGCCTGCATGATATGAGAGATGTGTAAACCTAGAGTACATTTTTGCTACTTCAACTGCAAGTGTAATAACTTGCGCAATTTGAATGGTTGCGAACGTTTGCTGAAACAAAATGACTGGGAGTTCCATCTAGTTGCTTCGCTTTCTTGTGTGACAAATAGCAAACCATTTTAATGTATTCTCAGCCTCCTTTGTGGTTGGCTCACTGCTATTGACTTCATGTCACGGTGAGAAACAGCTCCACCTTTAATGTAAGCACTAGCTTATCTCCAGAGAGTGGATGGCAACTTTTCTCAAATTGTAAATAAATTATATTTGTATCCTGTAATTACTGGATTTCTCTAGAGTCATTGATGGCTCCAAGAGCTACCAGTAGCAGAGATCCATATGTTTAGGCAAAATATTCCCCTTTCGGAAAGAACTGAATGGACATATTCTGAATTGTCTGTCGTGCTTTCTGTTTCCTGCATCAGCACAATTCTGTCTCATTTGGTGAGTTGGGGATGGCAAATCAGTGGTGGGTTCCTACTGGTTCAGACTGGTTCGGCTGAACTGGTAGTGGTTTGGCGGCCTGGGTCACTGGAAACGGTACCGACCCAGGCCTGCCACACTCCTGAACCATTTCTCCAGGCGGCGCTATAGGTGCCGCCATCTTGTTTTTTGTTTCTGTGCATGCACAGAACAAATTTTATTACACGCACAGCATGCCCAAGAGAAAACCGGCAGTAGTGTCTGATGAAACCCAGCTCTGTCGCAAATGTGAGTGCATGGAGGAAGGCTCAGTCTCCGTCCATATGCTTTGAACGCATGAGCGGCTTGCACCAGTGGTGGGATTCGAAATTTTTTACTACCAGTTCTTTGGGTGTGGCTTGGTGGGTGTGGCAAGGGAAGGATACTATAAAATCTCCATTCCCTCCCCACTCCAGGGGAAGGATACTGTAAAATCTCCATTCCCTCCCCACTCCAGGGGAAGGATACTGTAAAATCTCCATTCCCTCCCCACACCAGGGGAAGGATACTGTAAAATCTCAATTCCCTCCCCACTCCAGGGGAAGGATACTGTAAAATCTCCATTCCCTCCCCACACCAGGGAAACGTTGCTACAAAATCCCCATTCCCTCCCGATCAGCTGGGGCTTGGGAGGCAGGGAATAGATGGGGTGAGGCCAGTCAGAGGTGGTATTTACCAGTTCTCCAAACTACTCAAAATTTCCGCTACCACAGTGGTTAGAGTGCAGTACTGCAGGCTACGTCTGCTGCCTGCTGGCTGCCTGCAATTTGGCAATTCAAATCTCACCAGGTTCAAACTTGACTCAGCTTTCCGTCATTCCAAGGTGGGTAAAATGAGGACCCAGATTGTTGGGGGTAAGAGGCTGACTCTGTAAACCGCTTAGAGAGGGCTGTAAAGCACTATGAAGCTGTATATACGTCTAAGTGCTATTGCTATACAGGCAATGGTCCCTTGTCCACAGATGTACAGTCACAGCTCATATGGTACATTTCAATACATATAACTGAGAGAACTAACAATATAAGTATTTTTAAAAGATAGATTTGTCCACACAACCTTTAAGTAATTTATGAGAAAACATTTAAGCTGTGTGTTTAAAAAAATAACAGCATGATTATTTATGCTAATGGAGATTTCATGTTACAGAAATCATTTTATAGAGAGAATGTTAATTTGGAGGTTGGTTTGTAAGCGAATCAGCATATTTATTCATGTATGAACACTGCAATTATGTAAAACCCACAAAACTGACATTATGAATCTTTTCAGAATACACCAATTGTCCATCTTCTTTCCAGGTTAAATTAGTTGGGATAACAACACAGCGATCACAAGCAGTTGTCAAATAATTGAAAAGACAATGTCTTTCTAATAATAAATATGTACCATAATTTATGTTGATAGTAGAGAGGGAACAGGATGGACTGTCCTTACCACCACGGACTCTCGGTTCCCCTCGCACATATGTGCTAGTCATTCCCGACTCTAGGTGGCAGTGCTGATCTCCATTTCAAAGCCAAAGAGCCAGCGCTGCCTGAAGACATCTCCGTGGTCAAGTGGCCGGCATGACTAAACACCAAAGGCACACAGAATGCTGTTACCTTCCCACCAAAGGTGGTCCCTATTTTTCTACTTGCATTTTTATATGCTTTTGAACTGCTAGGTTGACAGAAGCTGTGAGAAGTAATGGAAGCTCACTCTGTTACGCGGTGCCAGGGATTCGAACCGCCGAACTGCCGACCTTTCTGATCGACAAACTCAACATCTTAGCCACTGAGCCACCGCGTCCCTCTACTGTAGTTTTAAAAATGACTCTTGGATTTTAAAAAAATGACTCTTGGATTTTAAAAAAATGACTCTTGGATTTTAAAAAATGACTCTTGGATTAATAAAATTGTACTTGCCTGGTTTGTATAGAAGTCTAGAATACTTGCAAGGTTTGTGTAGAATACTTCAAATCAGACCTTTATTGTCAATGCACAACATTTGTAGAATGAAATTGAATGAGCCTCCCTTGGTGCAGGCCCCCCCAAAAAACACACAATACAGTTAAGAATTCCACAACTGGAGAACAATATGTATAAGTAATTCTATTGTTAGTACACCAGTCATTATGTGTGTAAATACAAAGTCCTCCATCTTTGCTTTTACCAGAGTTGCCATTCCTTTTTTTTTACAATATTTTTTATTTTTTAAAAATAAAAATTTCAAATCATGGCATGAACTGTGCGCCATACAAGGCAAAGTATTGCTCAAAGTTCCAATTTCTTAAGAGAGCCATGTTGGCACATCTGGGAAAACCCAAATCTGAAAGCTTCCCTGTTTTCCCCACCCAGTTGAAAGTTCAAGATCCTGCCCCCACACCCACAAGTCCATCACACAAGTCCAATCTCCCACTGCCGTGCTGGCAGTTCCACCCATCCAGTTCCGGTCAGGTGCAGAGACAAAGGATGACCTTGGCTTTCTAGAAAGAATGTTGTTATGGCTACTTAGCATCTCACTCCTACAATCCCCCCCTCTCATTTTCCCACAATAGAAAATGCATAGTAGAGTAATAGAAAGTGTGGCAGGCCAAAGACCCCCCCCCCAAAAAAAAGATGGCTGCAGGCCTGACAAATATATATTTATCCTCAAATTGTTCCTGTTGTTATTGTTGTTTTTCATCTTGATAGTCTTGATGTGCAGGAATTGAAGAATGATCTCCTGACAGTTCTGGAGATGAAAGACATGTTGAAGTTATCTGTTGAGATGAGGAAAGGGGCATTCATTATTATTTTTTCTTAACATCTTATTAGCTTCCACAAAGACGAGAAAACATTCTGTTCACAGGTCTTCTTTTCTTCTTCTTGTGTCCCCCCTTCTCCCTTTTGATTGAGTAGGTCAGTAATGCAAACTGATCAACAGTGGGGAAACATGATCTGGACATGAAGACTTTAATCAAGCACATCAGTTTGAAATAGCCCTCAAGTTATTAGAAAAAGGGAAGAGTGAATCTTAGGAGATGTCAACATATATATATATCTTGTATTTGTCTTCAGATTCTTTCCCATTCTAGAGGTCTTCACAAGCACTGGGCATTCCTATCCAATTTCCCAGCCACAACTGCCCAAAGCAGATCTAGAGATTAGTACAAATTAATAAAATTAGCACATTTTACCCAGTATAAATGCAAAAAGAGAGAGAAAGCTATTGGGAGAAAAAATCCTCTGGACCTGCTCAAAATTGTTGTAAATTTTCTTTTCTGATTATTTTTTTCTCATTAAATTCATCTTTAGGACTCCTGACTATCAATTTAATATTGGTCTATTACAGCTTTTAATAAAGTTTAACCTCCCTAACCCGCACTGATCAAAAGCAGCCAGACAATAGTTATTTCACCTCTAATGTTTCTTCCATCGAATCTAGCTACTTGAAAGAGGATGAATTCCAATGGTGGGATTCAAACATCTTTATTATTGGTTCTGTAGGCATGGCTTGGTGGGCAAGGCTTGGTGGGTGTGACAGGGGAAAGATACTGCAAAATCCCCATTTCCCCCCAATCAGCTGTGACTCAGGAGGCAGAGAATAGATGGGTCAGTCAGAGGTTGTATTTTTCTGGTTCTCGGAACTACTCAAAATTTCCGCTATCGGTTCTCCAGAACTGGTCAGAACCTGCTGAATGCCACCTCTGATGGATTCATTCCTTATTTGAAAAAGGTATGTTAATTTATTTATTTTTGTTGTATTTATTAGCAAAAAATAAAGAAGAACATTGTGACCTGAATATTTGAACAGAAATGCAATAAGGTACTTAAGTAGAGTGTCTTAATACACTTGATGGTATAAAACCACATCAATAAAGGTCTCATGATTTGTTTCAAATAAAGTTCCACATGGGTGAGATGCTGCTTACATAGAATATATACCTGCCCCGGAAGAAATGCTAATGAAAATGTATCACATCTTGGCTTTGTAAATATTTTTCTTTCTTCAGATGGCATAAAGAGGGACGTCATGGCCCAGAGTTCCTTCAAGAACACATAAACCTCTTTCTATCTCCACTAAACCAAGAGAAAAAACCAGGGATGGGCTTCAAAAATTGCAGGAACAGGTTCGCTGCCCCGTTGCAGGGTGGGCGTTGCCATGGTGGCCATGGCCTAGTCAGCCTCCTGCACCTCGGCGAAGTAGTGCTCTGGGTTCCTGTAGCCTGCCATTTTTTTCCTCTGGAAAGCCACTCCTACTCCCACACCAGTTAAAGGGTGCTCATCCCAAACTGTATAGCTAAAAGTTGCATGAGAAGCAAAACATCTTGAAAGAAGAAGAAAGAAATCCCAGTTGCCTCCTGAAAAGGCAACTTTGGTACAACCATGACCGGGATGACTGAGAATCTCCATAGACCTGTAAGCTTCTCCTTCTCCTCCTTCTCCTTCTCTTCCTCTTCATCATATTGTAGAGAACCTTCTTCTCACCATCATGCTATAAATAATGAAATTGATTCATTATTTTGATTTGATACTGAGGAATATATGGAATCCCTTCAACTCCCATTTTTCCTAAAAGACCCCCAGAAAAATGTTCCCCAAAAAAGCCTTCAGGTGACTGTACTTGATTTGTGGTAATTTCATGAAATTGTATGAAATTTCTGGAGGATTGCTTTTCATCTACTCCAGTGGTTCGCAACCTGTGGGTCGGGACCCCTTTGGGGGTCAAATGACCCTTTCACAGAGGTCGCCTAAGACCATCGGAAAACATGTATTTTTGAAAAAATACGGAAAACATAAAATAATTTTAATGTTTGGGGTCACCACAACATGAGGAACTGTATTAAAGGGTCACGGCATTAGGAAGATTGAGACTCACTGATCTACTCCCTTCCAAAGCCCAGAGATGTGCAATCTGGAGGATATTTCTGGAATCATATCTATTTCTCATTGGTCTGTTTCCTCTCTTTTAATTTTGGTTTTATGGCCCATAAATCCAACACGTCCTATTGAAAGTTCTGTTTGCATACACAATGCATGCCCAGATACATACAAACACATTGCCAGAGCTCACTGTAACAGCATTGCCAAAAAGGCATTAGGAGTTGTTAACTTACTCTTGTGAAGCTTCTTCAGTAATATACTATTGCATACTAGGACATATAAAACCTTTGCTAGACCAATTCTCAAATACAGCTCGTCTGTCTGGAACCCACACTGCATATCGGACATTAATACAATCAAGTCAGTCCAAAGATATTTCACGAGAAGAGTCCTCCACTCTTCTGCTCACAACAGAATCCCTTATGCCACCAGACTTGAAATTTTGGGCTTAGACAGTTTAGAACTATGCCGCCTTCAGTCTGACCTGAGCATAGTAAACAAAATTATCTGCTACAATGTCCTACTGTCAATGACTACTTCAGCTTCAATCGCAACAATATACATGCTCACAATATATACAAACATATGGTAAACCACTCCAAACTCGATTGCAGAAAATACGACTTCAGCAACAGAGTGGTCAATGCCTGGAATGCACTACCTGACTCTGTTGTTATGTCCCCAAACCTCCATAACTTTGAACCTTAGACTGTCTACTGTTGACTTCACCCCATTCCTAAGAGGTCTGTAAGGGGCATGCATAAGCGCACCAGCAGACCTACCGCCCCTGTCCTAATTATCTCCATTTATTTGTAACCATTCCCTGTATTCATAATCATGTTTATACTTTGTTATCTTATACATGCTTGACAAAATACATAAAATGTATTTTAAAAAAACAATCACAAACACGCAAGCTACCCCTACTGTGTTAGGGAGCTTTTATCCAGCCCCAAAGATAATACAGAAAACTTGGTGTGTGTATGCGTGTGTGTGTTTGTGTTTTTGGCGTGTAGCACTTTAATTCGGTTAATCGCCCTAGGTAAAGATTAGCGGCTCTTGTCAATTTAATTCAGCTTCAAACAAAGCAACAAGGTCACTTTTTTTTTCCTTTTTAGCAAACAGGATTGAGTTGTCATGTAGTCCTAATAGGCAGCACAGGGAATCATTAGTTCACCTCAGCTCCTTGACTGACGGGCATTTCATTTCAATCATTTGATGGCCTTCCAGAAGTCCACTAGTATTGACACCATGTCAGCACTGAAAGTAGATGCCTTAATCGCCACAGACACTCTCTGCATTGATTTGACAAGTTGCTGTAATGACCTTCCTTGCGTGTGTCCCCCCCCCATCCACCCACCCCTTCCCCTTCCTCTGTTCTGAAGGATGAGTTTATATCCAGGGAGGGGCCTGGCTCTCCATGCATCGCATTGTCATGGAAACTATCATCGTTGCATCTCAATCGCGTTAATGCTGCGTTCTATGACACGGATACGAGGCGCTGAATATTACAACGGAGAGCAGGCCACTGCAAAAGCACGAGTCTCTCTCCATTAATCAGGTTTCAACGCAAACCACAAGGAGTTCTTCCCTACACAGCTGGGCAGGTTTGTAAGTGCTGTGTACCTAAATTGAATTGATTAGAAGCTGAAGAATCTTCTTCACCTGCAAACAATAACCAAGTTGACTTGGGATTCTTGGGGAATTATTGTATTATTATTATTATTATTATTATTATTATTATTATTATTATTATTATTATTATTATATGCTTGGTTTCACAGTCAATGAGACGTTTAGGTTGGATTTGGCATTTTTATCCACTTATCTTATACAATTGTTATTAACAATTATCCAATAAGGATGATTGTGGGTTGATTATGGAAAGCATATATGGATGAAAGGGAGGGAGGGAGGGACTGTAGGAAGTTAGCACCCACCCCTCTCCTAGGAAAATGAAATATTTTAGGAAATACTTAAAGGACAGAATATTTACCCTAAAAGGGAGGCAGAAGCTCAGCCCCCCCCCCCCTTGTCAATGGACCATTAAGGCCTGGGCCAGTCTATTCTACATAACAAAGTTCTGGCTCCTTCAGGCAGAGCCATAATAGGAATCCCAAAGCCCATTCATTATATCATCACCCAGCAAGGCTCAACCAAGCTTGGGACTCAAAAACACAACCTACAAAGTTTCCCCTGCATGGCCCCATGGGAGTCTGACAACCAATCAGAATGCAAGCTCAAATTCAAAAGCCCAACAGAGGGTATATATCTCTCTATCTCTTTCACCCATGTAACTTTTTGCCCATGACCTCAAATCATGTGGTCCTGTCCACCATCAAAACCATCCTTCCAAGCAGTCTCCATGAATCCAGTGTCATTTTCCCCACTGAACCCAGAAGGACATTTCTTCCAATGGAAGGAAGGAAGGAAGGAAGGAAGGAAGGAAGGAAGGAAGGAAGGAAGGAAGGAAGGAAAATTGTTTGTGAAGAGGCTGGATAGCATAGTGGTTAGAGTGGTGCAAGTAACTGTGGTTGGTACGTACCTGTCGGTAGGGATTCTAATGCTTCACTTGCCTACCTTGGATAGGAGAGTGACACAAATTAAGGCAGTCATGCCAGCTTGGATGTTGCCTGGATTAACAAAGTCCAGGGCAGATATTGTGGAACCAAGACAATCAGAAGATAAGTGGGGCTATTGAAAAAAAAATCCATACATGGACCAGACAAGACTTTTATTTATTTATTCATGAAATGTATATGCCGCCTATCTCATGCTACAAAGCAAATCAAAAATAAAAATTGTGACTGATTGAAGGTAATCAATTGTAAATTGATGGAATACTAATACAACAGGAAACCTAAGGGCTATATGGAGGACCTACCGTGCTTCAACAAAAGGAAGAGGAAGATGCTGTCTCAACTTGAAATAGACCAACTATATGTTACATCCTGAAGAAAAGAAGCCATAGAAGAACAAGTGGTTGCAAAGTCAATACCTGAAGGTGGAATGTCACTTACACACTCACACTCACACTCACAAACACCATCAGATAATAAGCCAGAAGATGCCTATTGTCCACCTCATGACAATTCTTACTACTACCACCATAACACAAACCAATGAACTGGTATATGTTACAACCATTGTAATCCTGGAGATGCTTGGCTAAATGGTCAAGAAGAACAGGACATTTTACCCGTCCAGCACCTCTGGAAAATTGAGTTGCAGGCTAAGATCAAGGCAACTCGGGGAGAAGGTAGTCAACTGGCGGAACTAGGGTTGGACTAGAAGACCTCCAAAGTTTTTTCCAGCCCTATGATTCAATGTTGTATAACACACAACAAAAGACAATAGTCGTATTAACAAAATAGCTTGGGAAATGGTAGCTAAACCAATATCTGCCCCACCAACCACCCTTGAGGGACAGATAAATAATGGTGACAGTCGATGGTGGGATTCAATTTTTTTTACTAGTAGTTCTGTGGGCGTGGCTTGGTGGGCGTGGCAGGGGAAGGTTACTACAAAATCCCCATTTCCTCCCGATCAGCTGGGACTCAGGAGGAGGAGAATAGATGGGGGTGGGGCCAGTCACAGGTGGTATTTACCAGTTCTCCGAACTACCCAAAATTTCCGCTACCGGTTCTCTAGAACTGGCCAGAACCTGCTGAATACCACCTCTGCTGACAATTCACAAAGATTACTAGCTGCAAATAGAAATGCACGTTATTTCCATAAGCAAGGAAGATAAAGCAGGAATGGTTAAATTGATTACTTTATTTAAAGAGGAAAAATATATTGCTATTTGGGTTTCCCTTCCGGAGCTTGTGAAGAAGAAGAAAATGAATCTTTGATCTTGGCTTGGTTGATTAGAAATATTTGGTGTTATAGAAATGGCTAGTTATATACTCAAGTGTAAAAGCCTGATGAGGTTGGAGTGTGTTTATCTTGTGTGGTGCTAGCAAGAGTTGGAAGTCAGTGCCCCTTTTCTTTCTTTTTCTCTTCCCCCTTGTATCTCACACCTCCTTTCCCCTTGTTCCCTTTCCCTCTCTTAATTTCCTTTTTTTTTCTTTGTATTTTATACAACAAAATAAAAACGATAGAGAGAGAGAGGATCAGATGAATAGATCCCTAAGGAATAGCAGGTGTTTTGCAGTTTTACAAAAACCCAACGAAGTCAACATACACAAACCTCAAGCCAAACACTGCCCTATGACGATGCTTCAGATGCCTGAAGATACCGCTTTGTTTGGATTGTACAAGTCAAGTAGAAATAATAGGTGAATGATGGTGCTTCAGGGACCCAGGACCTGAGGTTCACCATTCTCTTTTTCTAAAATGTTTTTCAACTCCCTAATCTTGCCTATAACCCTGGGAGTTTCTGCAACTGTCCCACTCAAGTATTAATCAGGCCTGGTTCTGCTTACTTCCTGAGAAAAGTACGCAAATTGCTTTGGAGCATCTAGTGGTCTAGAATAGAATAGAATAGAATAGAATAGAATAGAATAGAATAGAATAGAATAGAATAGAATAGAATATAGAATGGAATGGAACGGAACAGAACAGAGCAGAACATGGAATGGAATGGAATAGAATTAGAATTAGAATTAGAATAGAATAGAACATGGAATGGAATGGGATAGAATAGAATAGAACAGACAGAACAGAACAGAACACAGCAGAACATGGAATGGAATGGAATAGAATAGAGTAGAATTCTTTATTGGCCAAGTGTGATTGAACACCCAAGGAATTTGTTTTTGGTGCATCTGCTCTCAGTATACATAAAAAGAAAAGATACATTCGTCACGAATTATAAGATACAACACTTGATGATAGTCACAGGGTACAAATAAGCAATCAAATCATACTAGGAAACAATAAATATAAACCGTAAGGATATAAGCAACAAAGTTACTGCCATACAGTCATAAGTGGGAAGAGATAGCTACAAGGAAGGATGAGAAGAAGAATCATAATACAGTCTTAGTAAATTATTTGATAGTGTTGTGGGAATTAGTGGTTTAGCAGAATGATGGCATTCAGGAAATAAAAAACTGTTCTTGTGTCTAGTTGTCTTGGTATGCAGTGCCCTGTAGTGTCGTTTTGAGGGTAGGAGTTGAAACAATTTATGTCCAGGATGTATATATTTTCACTCTTTTTGACTCATTCAGTGTATAGGTCCTCAATGGAAAGCAGGTTGGTAGCCATTTTTTTTTTTTTTTGCAGTTCTGATTATCCTCTGAAATCTATGTCTTCTTGTTGGGTTGCAGAACCAAACCAGACAGTTATAGAGGTGCAGATGACAGACTCAGATTGGAATTCAACGGTATAATCATTCTGTGGATTTTATCCCATGTTAGTATAATACAACAATTCTTTTTTTTTTTGACCTTGTCCTCCTACCATTGCTGTCATCTCATCATCAGCCCATCATCTCATCCCCAGCTTAGCTCTTCTAGTGTTAAACTAAAAATCTTTCCCCTTATTCTGATACCAGGGCACCGACAAGGTGTGTAAAATCTGTTAAGCATTGACTGAGAACAAAGGCAGGATAAGGATCAGCAAATGTCACGCTTGTCATGTTTTTCAACATTTCAAGGATGGGTTGATAGTATTTCTTTGCGAAAGGCTCTGAGACTAAAAATATTAAAAGTTCTAGTCGATGTACTGTATTGTACTGGCAAGTACTGCACATCTTTGAATCCAATTAACAGTAGCAGCAGGGGTGGTTTTCACTTACCTTTCCTACTGGTTCACAAATGTGTCCCTGCGCAAGCGCCCGGCCTTCCGCAATGCACTTTGCTCAAAAAATATCCATAAATAGGATGAAATACAGCAAGGGTGGGTAGCGATTTTCGCTACCAGTTCTGGCGAATCAGTCCAAACCGGCTGAATATCACCTCTGAGCAGCAGTATTACAGTGTTGAAAGGAACCTTGGAGATCTTCTAGTCCAACCCCCTGCTCAAGCAGGAGACCCTCTATCGTTTCAGGCAAAGGTCCAATCTCTTCTTAAAAGCTTCCAGTGTTGTGGCACCCACAGCTTCTGGAGTCAAGTTGTTCCACTGATTAATTGTTCTGTCGGGAAATTTTTCCTTAGTTCTATGCTGGTTCTGTCCTTTACTAGTTCTCATCCATTGCTTCTAGTTCTACCCCTCTCAGGTATTTTGGAGAATAGGTTGACCACCTCTTCTTTGGGACAGCCCCTGAAATACTGGAGCTCTGCTATCATGTCACCCCTAGTCCTTCTTTTCAATAGACTGCAAACATTCATTACATATGTGTTTAGTCTCCAGTCCCATGATCATCTTTGTTGCTCTTCTCTGCACTCATTTTAGAGTCTCAATGTTTTTTAAAAAATATTGTGGCGACCAACACCAGACAGAGTATTCCAAGTGTGGTTTTAGTAGTGCAGGATAAAGTGGTACTAAATCTTCACATGATCTTGATTTTGTCCCTCTGTTGATGCATCCTAGAACTGTGTTGGCTTTTTTGGCAGCTGCAGCACACTGCTGGCTCATATTTAAATGGTTGCCTCTAGGACTCCAAGATCCCTCTCCCAGTTGCTACTATTGAGCCAGGTACCACCTATTCTATACCTGTGGATTTGGGTTGTTTTTGCCTAAGTGTAAAATCTTACCTTAGTTTATAGAATTGGGTCTTGCATCTGATTAACACCACTATCCTACACAAATATAGACTTTGATCAGTGGTGAGATTAAAAACTTTTTACTACTGGTTCTGTGGGAGTGGCGTGGCATGGCTTGGTGGGCATGGCAGGGGAAGGATACTACAAAATCCTCATTCCCTCCACACCCCACTAACCTGCTTTCCAGCACCGTTCTCCTGCTCAGGGCAACAAAAGAAGATCAGCTGAGAGGCAGTGCGTGGCAGGACCACATGGGTTTTTGGGTACTGGGCAAAATGAGCACATGGAAGATGTGTGTGTGTGTGTGTGTGTGTGTGTGTGTGTGTGTGTGTACATATACTTATACCTATACACATACACATACATACATACATACATACATACATACATACATACATACACATACATACTTACATGCCTCCTCTCTTGGACCTTGTCTTAGAGCTTCCTGTTCCTGTGGTAAGGGCAAGTATCCTATTGGCTGTCAGAGTCCCAGGGAGTGGGGTCTTAGCTAACTTTGTAGGCTGTCTGTGTCTCAGGCTTAGTTGAATCTTGATGGGTAATGATGTAATGAAGAGGGTTTTGGCCAATTCCTGTTATGGCTGAGATCTAATCCTGCCTTTGTTGGATCTTGGGTGAGGGCATTTGCTTATGAATAGACCCAGCTATCTCTTTATCTTTTCAGTGCTGACATCTGCTATGGACTATTGAGGAGGGTGGGGGCTATTAAGAGTGAGTCTGCTTCCTGCCTAAAAAATGATTCTCCATTTGTCATCCAGGGAAATAGAATATTCTACCATTTAATATTTCTTAGAATATTTCATTATTCTAGGAGAAGGGTAGGTGCTAACTTTCTACACTCCTTATGAACTTGATATTAATCCCTTGACCTTATTCTTCAAGGTAATCCCATAAGCTCAGAGATCAAATCTTGGTTTTGGCTCATTTTTAGTAACAGTCAGCAAATGTCAATCAGGAATCTTTAAGCATGCAAGATGTCAAGTGGGACTTTGCAGATACTTCATTTGGAGATTCATCTTCAAGGCAATTTGACTGAACCTTTGAACTAAATCAGCTGAATTCCGCAAGGAAATCTATTTGCATTATTAAAAAAAAAAAGAATTGGAAATCTCCAAATAGATTTAGACAGTGACGTGCATGTATAGGAATGGGTGTTTTTGAATCTCTTTTGGAAATCCCAATCTAGTTGACTCCATTCAACAATTCAATATAAATGAGCAAATCAAGTTGACTTTCCGAATGGATTTGAGTGGTTAAATCAAATCAAATTAATTTTCCGGATGAAATCAACATTTCAAGTACAATTTTCCCTGTTAAATGGGAAATGAGCTCCAAAACGAAGAGCTTAATTGAAATGAAATCATAAATGCCATTATGTAATCCTGTTTTTCATTTAGGTTAACTGGTAAGGACACCAACCAAATATATTGAAATAGGATGGCATGTCTAACAAAGATATGTTGGCTTAGCACACGCTGTGTGCTAAAATTCCACATAGCCAGGAAATTGCACGCTAAAACAAATGCCTTCATATTTGCACGTTATTTTGCCATGACACAAACCTTCCTAATTCCAGATGGGGAAGACCAGCGATGGATATAAAATCTATTTCACATTATTCTGAGACTATTTTTGAAATACCTGAAAACCTTTGAATAGCAAAGAAATAGAAAACTCCCAAATGACCAAATGAAGAATACATTTAATGTCCAGGTCATTAAGATTCAAAATTAAAGAGTTTGGCACCATCACCAACTCTTGTTTTTCTTAAAGTGTTCCTTCCTTCTTTTTGTTATAGGATATTTGCCAATTGAATTGTCCACGTGTCTTCTGCAAATGTTTCCTGTGTCTATTGTGCCTGGTGTCCAGATCCATTTTGTGATGAGCTAATATCCTAAAATGTGTTTGAAAAAGGTTGAATGAAATAGCACCAAAGCTCATTGCCATGACACAAACCTACAGTCTTCCTAATTCCAGTTGGGGAAGACCAGCGATGGACATAAAATCTATTTCACATTATTCTGAGACTATTTTTCAGCGTATAAGACGCACCATGATTTTGAAGAGGCAAATTTTTAAAAAACGTTTTTGCACTCTGCAGTCCTCCCAAAAAGGCCAGTTGTTCATGAAAATGGGCCTGTTTTATGTTTAAAAAAGGGCATGCATAGCCTTTAGGAGGCTTGTAGAGTGCTCCTGCAGGTTGGGGGGGGGGGAAACGAGCAAAAAATGGCCCATTTTCACTCTTTTTTGCCTTCCCCACCCCCCAGGAGCACTCCGGAAGCCTCCTAAAGGCTATGCAGGGCCATTTTGGCAAAGGGGGGTGGGTCGAGAGACAAAAAAAATGCTGTATTCAGTGTATAAGACGCACTCAGATTTTCAACCTCTTTTTTGGGGGGGAAAGTTGTGTCTTATACTCTGAAAAATACGGTACATCAGCAGAACTGATAGGTGTTTGGCTTTCAGAATAAAGGAGCATCTTTTGAAATGGGTCCAAGCAGCCTTGAGTAATCCAACAACAACAACAACAAATCAGGGTGATAAAATGCCCTCTCTGTGTTCTAACCTGGGCTTAACAAAATCAGGAAACAGGCTCCTTGTCCTGAAAAAAAAAACCCTTTTTATTTGGCTAATGTGAATTGCTCACATTCACATCCAGCAAAGTCCCAGCAATAAGCCTTTCTAGGTTGAATTGCAACAACATGCCTTATCAGTCCTTGCATAGTTGCCAGGCTGATAGCTTCCAAGTGCAACGCTGTACAAGGAAGTACTCGGCAAGGAGTCTCTGTGAGTCACAGACTCAGATAAGCAAATCTTCACACCAATAAATGAACTAAGTGTCTCCTGCAAACGCCACTCCCCTTTTCATCATATTTATTCCCTATGGGAGTGGCCTTTCAGCATCCACTTGTGCCTTTTCTCCCAAGCCAACCTCTGTTCTTTAATTGTTCTTTTCTCATGACAGCTCTACACATGCCCACATCGGGAACAGGCTCCAGCTGCTCTTCTGCCCCACTGATCTCCGACTCCGAAGGCAGCTGATAACTGTCGGATGGCCCTGGCCCCATCTCTGCCTCCAACGCAGAGCTCTCATCAGAGCCTTCCCCAGACTCCAGGACTGGCCCATGTTCCTCCTCAACCTCCTCACTGTCTGAGTCTGCCACCAGCTCTGCTGGCCACTGGCAGGTCACAACACTTTGACATTGCTAGACACTTACTATCTATGGGTCACCAGGTGGATCAAAATTCTGCATTTAAAGTTCTACTGTGCCACAGGAACTCTGGTTTCCTGCCTTTTGCTGAGGCCGTTGCCATTAACTGTTTGTGCGTGCAGAAAAGTCTTTATATCAATCTACGCCTCCCACGGGCATAAGGCTTGCCATTGGTTGCTTTCCTGCATACGTTATAGGCTTAATTAATGCTCCTGCTAGATCTTATGTTTGAGGCTGATTTTAACCGTGCTATTGTAATGTAGGTACTGAGGAGTCAATATGAAATGCTTGCATTTACCTCTGTTCGTCTTTTGGCTATATTGTTTGTCAGGGTGTGAATTAAGCCCTGTAAATTAACGAGGTATGAAATCGTGGCATTTCCTTGAAGCATACTTTTTAAATAAGCAAAATAAACCCGAGATATATTCTAAGAAAAACATTTTATTGTAAAGAAAGTAAAAACAAAACTTACTAAGTTAATGATTACATCTTGGCAAAATTCCTGTCTGCCTTGGCAGATGGACAAAAGAAAAAAAAAGTGAAGTGAAGATGTGAAAGAATGTGTGACATGCGCAGTGAAGCTTAGATAAGAGACAGTTCATTCTACCGTATAGCTCAGAATGTAGGCACAGCTGGCAAACCAAGTGAACGCTGTGAC
Organism: Natrix helvetica; assembly: GCF_964273705.1. Classification (NCBI taxonomy): domain Eukaryota; kingdom Metazoa; phylum Chordata; class Lepidosauria; order Squamata; family Natricidae; genus Natrix; species Natrix helvetica. The sequence continues at coordinate 100,343,851 of NC_138551.1, read as the reverse complement.
ATGGTTTATAATAATAATAGGTTGAATTTGATTCTTCACACTGATTTAGTTTGAAACATCGGATCGCTGGTTTTTTTAGCTCACCTTCCTACCCAGTTTTGGAGACCTGTTGGGAGAATGAACCCACCGCGGCCAACTCACCAGGACCAAATTGTCACAGCCAAATTGCTATGGAGCAACTTGCCACTGCCCACTCGCCGCGGGACAAATCAATATTTGATTACACAAATATCAAAGAAATAGTGGGATAGAATCATGAAAGAAAGGATGCAAAAGGAGGGACAAAGTGAAATGTGAATGACCATTTTTTTTAAAAAAATATTTATTTTAAATAATTAAATTGAATTGTTAAATTTTCTCACGGCGAGTTGTTCCATGGTAAGTTGGCCATGGCAAATTGTCCCGTGGCGAATTGTCCATGACAAGCTGGCTGCAACGAGTTGGCTGTAACGAGTTGTCACATTCCATATCTTGCATTCTTGCATATAAGGCAAGAAAAACAAACTGCGCAGGTACAGTATAGGTGGTAGCTTGCTCAATAGTAGTACCTTGCTCAATAGTAGTAACTGTGAGAGGGATCTTGGAGTCCTAGTGGACAACCATTTAAATATGAGCCGGCCGTGTGCAGCAGCTACCAAAAAAGCCAACCCAGTTGTAGGCTGCATAAACAAAGGGATAGAATCAAGATCATGTGAAGTGTTAATACTTTATGTTTATACTGTCTTGGTAAGGCCACACTTGGAATACTGCATCCAGTTTTGGTCGCCACGATGTAAAAAAAGATGTTAAGACTCTAGAAAGAATGCAGAGAAGACCAACCAAGATAATTAGGGGACTGAAGGTTAAAACATATGAAGAACGGTTGCAGGAACTGGGTATGTCTAGTTTAATGAAAAGAAGGACTAGGGGAGACATGATAGCAGTGTTCCAGTATCTGAGGGGTTGCCACAAAGAAGAGGGAGTCAAGCTATTCTCCAAAGCACCTGAGAGCAGAACAAGAAGCAATGGGTGAAAACTAATCAAGGAGAGAAGCAACTTAGAAATGAGGAGAAATTTTCTGACAGTTAGAACAACTTGCCTCCAGAAGTTGTGAATGCTTTAACACTGGAAGTTTTTAAGATGTTGGATAACGATTTGTCTGAAGTGATGTAGGGTTTTCTGCCTAAGCAGGGGGTTGGACTAGAAGACCCTTTACTTTACTTTACTTTTATTTAGACTTTTATACCCCAAGATCCTTTCCAACTATACTTATTCTATCCTATCTAAAGTCCTCCAAAAATACCCCTTCTGGACCATGATGCCACCCAAAATAGGTGGAGAACTGTTGTTATTGCAAGAAAACTATTGAAATGAAACATTTCTCTCCACCTGTGGAAATGATATCTCTGTGCCCCCAGAAACTCCCTTAGCCTCCATATTTGACATTCTAAATAATGTGAAATCTAATTTTACTTTCCCTCATTTATAATTTTCCCACTGTACTACACAAGTTTTTCTTCCCCTGAAAATACAGTTCAGGATTATGATCGTACCCTGCTAGGAGATAATATTTGCATGGAAGATTGCCAAACCTTCTAATTTCAATTTTAATGTTTCCGTCTCAGATATTAAATAACAGCGATGAAAAATTGGAAAGTAGGTTTCTTAATTTAAATTAATTTAAGTTGGGTTTAAAATATTTACAGCCCTGCCAAAATCAGCTTACGTGCAAGGAAATCCTGTGCTACAGCCTTCTTCCTCTAAATTTCTCTTTTGCATCTGCCTGTTTTATAAGAATGAATAATGAGAGGCAGGGGAAATGAGAGCTTCTCTTTATTATTTAGTTGCTTTTGGAAACAAATGTCATCTTTGGCTGTTTAGTGGTGGTGGGGAGGCAACTGCTAAGGGCAATACAACCTTTTGCAGCAAAGCTTTGCTACTTAAATAATATTTATACTGATATGGAAATGCCATCAGTCTTTAGTCTACATAAAATACTATAGTTCAAAAACAATTGCAGAGGTGGTATTCAGTCATTCAGTTCTGGCTAATCGGTAGTGGACATTTTGAGTAGTTCGGAGAACCGGCAAATACCACCTCTAGTTTGCTCCACCCCCATCTATTCGCTGCCTCCCAAATCCCAGCTGATCGGCCTCCCAGCTGATCCACTGGGTCTTCTTTTGTTGCCCTGCACAGGAGAACGGAGCTGGAAAGCAGGTTAGTGGGGTGGGGATGGAATGGGAATTTTACAGTATCCTTGCCCTGGAGTGGGGAGGGAATGGACAAAGAGGGAAAACTATCTTTGTCAAGAGTTTCTGGACAAGGAGAGAAAATTATCTTTGTAAAGAGGTTCTGCATCATTTTGACACGACGGAACATTTTAAATTGCACGGTTTTTCTGCTTTTTTAAAAAAGTTTTGTTTTCAATACTTTTGACGGATGTACATCTAAACGTATCCTGTATGACAGCAAGAAAAAAAAAAGCATTCAGAAGCCTGTATATTATTGAGATACAACTGTCAAGGAATTGTGATGTCTACAGTTTTTGCTAGCAAATCTGAGTTTGCCCAAATGTAATCTGAAAAATAGCCTCGTAACTCTTGCTTGGGATATACTGTTACAGAACACAGAATTTTTTTTATCCTTTGGAAACTTCTTGGTTTTTTTTTTTTTTAAATAAAAGATTATGTTTTTGCAACGTTGTGCTGTGTTGTTCAAATGTGCATACACACAAGCACACACACAAGAATGCATTATTCTCTCTTCCCATGGTGTTCTAACTCCTCTTTTTTTTAGCCATACTACATAATTGCTCACCCCTCTTTAGAAATAAGCAGCGTCCACAACTAAAAAAAACAAACTCGAGTTGCTTTCAACCCAGTAGTTGACTGGCCTTCTTCTCCCTTAATGAATGCCAAAATAATCACCAAAGAACGCTTCATGAATAATGCATTGTGGCCCCAATTAAATGTGACTGCTCCTTTATTTACTGCCAGAGTATCTGATATCAACCACTATCCAGGAGTTGGTGTTATTTTCTTTGGGCAGACAGGCCGACAACTTGGAAACATTTAACATAGTTGGAATTCCAGGAATTCAAATGGCCTGCTTAAAGTTCTTCACCTCAATGGCCATTCAGTTTCCCTCTTACATTAAGTCATGCTTAATGATTTTAAAAAAGGCGGGGGGAGGGAGGACAACATGTGATTATATTTCTACACAAAAGTGGCAAAAGGGAAGAACAATACACTATCAAAAGCAAAGGAACCAGAAGATGTGGAGCATTGCAAGTTTTTTCCAAAATGTTGTGCTGACTTTGGCTGCATATAGGTAGCATATTTTTCGGAGTATAAGACGCTTATAAGATGCACCTAGCTTTGGGGGAGAAAAACGAGGGGGAAAAAATCTGCCTCTGCCTCCCAGCAATTTGTCTCCTTGCAACAAACAGCAAACAGTACAGAAGATATACACTGTTTGTGGTGTTACATTTCAGACTATACTTGTACAAATGCTGTTAAAATTGATGTGGCTTTCTGGAAACATAGTTATTCTCTGCTATTTAAAAGGAGATACAATAGCACTGAGCCTCTTCAGATCAAGCATGCATTTTAAAAAGCTTCTTCATTTTGTTAAGCTGTCTAGAACAATAATAAAGCAGTCTTTAAAAACTATATTGTGGAGTATATTTATAAGACTGTATTAAGACGCACCCAAATTTTCACCCTCTTTTAGAGGAGAAAAAGGTGCATCTTATACTCTGAAAAATATGATAATCCTTGACTTATGAACACAATTGAGCCCGAAATTTCTGTTTCTAAGCAAGAAAGTTGTTAAGCAAGCTTTGCTCCATTTTTCGACCTTTCTTCCCACATTTGTTAAGAGAATCACTGCATTTAATATGTTAGTAACTTGTTTGTTAAGGGGATCTGGCTTCCCCCTTGACTTTGCTTGACAGAAGGTCGCCAAAGGAGATCACATGACCATGGGACACTGATCATGTGAAGTGTTAATACCATTTTATAATGCCTTGGTAAGGCCACACTTGGAATACTGCATCCAGTTTTGGTCGCCATGATGTAGAAAAGATGTGGAGACTCTAGAAAGAGTGCAGAGAAGAGCAACAAAGATGATGAGGGGACTGGAGGCTAAAACATATGAAGAACGGTTGCAGGAACTGGGTATGTCTAGTTTAATGAAAAGAAGGACCAGGGGAAACATGATAGCAATGTTTCAGTATCTCAGGGGTTGCCACAAAGAAGAGGGAGTCAAGCTATTCTCCAGGGCACATGAGTACAGAACAAGAAGCAATGGGTGGAAACTAATCAAGGAGAGAAACAACTTAGAACTGAGGTGAAATTTCCTGACAGTTAGAACAATTAATTAGTGGAACAGCTTGCCTCCAGAAGTTGTGAATGCCGCAACACTGGAAGTCTTTAAGAAGATATTGGATAGCCATTTGTCTGAAACGGTATAGGGCAGCCAATGTGAACCTTTTTTGGCTCGCGTGACATAAGGGGGGGAGTGTATGGGAGTTGTGCGTGGGCGTGCCGCACCAATAATGCAACATATGACCCACCAGTGCACATGCGAGCATGCGAGGCGCTCCCCCCCATTTTTTGCATGTTTTTTTCACCCTCCACAGGCTCCAGAGGCTTTGTAGGAGCCTAGGGAAAGCGAAAACAGCTTCCCCTGCCCCCCCCGAGACGCTATGTAGGCTTCAGAGACCTTCAGGTGGCTTCCCTGAAGCCTCCAGAGGACTAAAAACCACCCTACGAGCAAACCAGGAAGTCATTTCCTGTTTGCTCGTAGAATGGTTTTTTATCCTCCGGAGACTTCAGGGAATCCACCTGAAGGTCCCTGAAGCCTCCAGAGGGCTTAAACTGACCCGAGCTTCTGGTTTGCCCATAGGGCCAGTTTTTTGTGCTCTGGAGGGCCTCCGGGGGCACCCTTTTTGCCCTCCCCAAGCTCCTATAAAGCCTCTGGAGCCTGGGGAGGGCGAAAAATGGCTTTTAAAAATGCTGGACTCAGTTAGCCAGCACAGCACGTGCATGTGCACTGGCCAGCTGACAGAGCAACGCCTCACGTGCCCTGACAAATGGCTCCACATGCCACCTGTGGCACGTGTGCCAGAGGTTTGCCATCCTGCGTATAGGGTTTCCTGCCTAGGCAGGGTGTTGGACTAGAAGACCTCCAAGGTCCCTTCCAACTCTGCTATTGTATTGTATTGTATTGTATTGTATTGTATTGTATTGTATTGTATAATCGTCATAAATATGAGCCATTTGCCAAACATTGGAATTTGGATCATGTGATCATAGAATTGCCATAACAGTTGTAACTATGAAAAATGGTCATAA